>NC_133648.1:316926473-317533739 GCF_009905375.1 Apium graveolens
TTACTTGCTTTGGCTTCCTGCATTCTGTGGCAAAGTGTCCCAACTCATTGCAGTTATAGCATCTAATGGTGCTCCGATCAACCATCCCTGTTTTGTATCCACCACTGCTGGTGTTAGAGGATGAAGATCCACCTTTCTGGAATTTGTTGTAGTTGGACTTGTACTTAAGCTTGGGATTCCTCTTGAATCTGACATGGGAGAATCTCTTGACAATTTGGGCCATTGACTCGTCTTCCAATTGCTCCAGCTCTTCCAAGGAATAAAAATCATCACTTGATTGATTTGTAGTAGGAGGATCATATCTGCTACTAACTCATTTTCCTCACCCTTGGAAAACTGTACCATTCTTTCTAACTGTTGAGATTGTTGTTGTTGTTGACCTTCAGCTACAAGTGCAGTAGATGTGCTGACCATTCTATCCTTCCCGTAGACTTCCTTCTGTTGAATCTGCTCCAACTCATAGGTTTTAACACTCCATAGAGCCTGTCCAAAGAAATCTCACTCAGATCTCTAGCTTCTCTAATGGCAGTGATTCTATGTTCAAGATGAGCTGGCAGTGTTAAAGGAACTTTTTGTTGACCTCCCTGATTGAATAATACTTCCATTGAGGTTCAGGTTGTTGATCAACATATTGTACCTTCTCAAACACTTCAAGTAATTCCTTCTCCGCCTGGATTTGATTGAAATGTTCTATTCAGGAGGTTATGATTTCCAACTTGTCTCCCTAACTTCCTCTGTGCCCTTCATTAGATCACCTCATAGTTTCCCACATGTGGTTCTTGGAATTTTTTACAGTTCATCACATGGTCTGTTCATCAGGGGATCAATGGAATCATTAATATTAATTGAAGGCTGGCATCCAAGAGGCCTTCTTCCTTCTCAGCAGGAGTAAAATCTTCAGGCTCTTTTGGATAGGTTCTAGCTTCAGTAGTCACCACACCATCTATTATTACCTCCGGTTCAATAACCATCGGAGTTTTTATACCCTTCTTTAACAAGTTTGAATATTTGGGATTTGCAACTTGTAAAAATAATAGCATCTTCTTCTTCCACATGATATAATTCTCTTTATCAAATTGTGGAATTTTAACGGTTCCAACTTTATGTGAAGTCATTATGAATTTTTGAATAAATAAAAATTCAAGGAGTTGAAAAATCACAAAAGTCTAGGATCTTGATTTGTTCGTTAATCAGAAGGCTCTGATACCAATTGTTAGGTCCCAATGTGTTTGTAGAAGGGGGGGTTGAATACAAACAGTACCGAATAATCGAATTAAATGCGGAATAAAAAATGTGAAACAAAATTCAAGTTAAATAAAAATATTATTAAACTTGAAAGGTGTTACAACAACTGTATCGATTACAAGGAATTAATCTCAAATTAATTATCACAAATCTAGAATAAATTCGACATGAACTTTTTCTATTTTTGTAATAAAAAAGATTCAAATGCTAAACGCAATTTGAGATTAAGTTCTAGGGATTTTGATCCGCTAGATTGATACACAAGAGCAAGATAAAGATTTCTAGTGGATTGGATTTAACTTTACAATCTAGAAATTTAATCTTGAAGTATGCAGATGAAAAGATGAAATATTTCTTCTTGATTTTCTTTTCTGCCTTGTTTCTTGACTTCTGTGTTCTTAATTAATAAGTTGCTGCTTCTCTGCTTCTTTTTAAATCAACAAACGAATAGAATTGATTTGGCATGACAATCCTATAGCTGGCAAGACTTTCGGTGAGACAATTGAATGAACTAGCAAGACAATCTGAATGAACTAGCATGACAATCAGAATGAACTAGCAAGACAATTATCCTCCTAGAGTAACTTTCGGTATGACAATGGAAAATGGCCTAGCATGACAATCGGTATGACAATCCTGATTGTCATGCTAGTTCATTTTCAATTGTCTTGCTGATTTAATGCTTGAATTTAATCCAATTAAGCTTCTGAAAATTCCTAAAATTCCTAGAATTAATTCAGAATTAATTAATCAATTAATTCAATTAATAAATAAATTATTCTTCGCAGATATAATTTATTTTCTTAATTAAATTAGATGACTTAATTAATTAATAGAGAATTAATTCTAGTCTTGAGCAGCAACCATTCTTCTGCAAATCTTCTGAAAATCACTGAAAATTATGAATCAATTCCATCACTTCAACGTTGACACTCGATGTACTGTCTGGTTCATGAGTGACTAATTTCCGTGACGTTTCTTCATGTCTTGACTTTGACACTTTGATTTTCTTCAGATTAAATCCTTGTAATTTATTGATACCCTGACGAGATCTCTGTCACTTGATTAAATCCATGATCTTGACTTATATCACTGAGGCATGATCAATTTCTTGAACTTCTTCCAGTGAATTAATTCCTCAAGTCTGTAGATGAACCTTGTCTCTGAATCCTTTGACAGATATTACTTTGCGAGATCTCTCTGACGGTAGATCTACTATTTACTTATTACATTCTTATTTGAGTTGAGTTGAATCCTCGAATATACAAATAGGCTATGACATATGACTTACATACCCAGAACAACCCGGATATAAACCCAATCCGGATTGGGGGCCTCAGCCACAGCCCGGATCACGAGCATTTGTGCAAGGATCCGGACAGCTCATAAAAACAAAAACTGCAGATGGAAATGAAAGCAAATATTTTTTGATTGAAGAAAAGGTCAAAGCAATGAGAGTAAAATTAAAAGCAGAATCTGGATTGCCATCAATCCGGAACAAGTTCAAACATTACAAACAACCCAAGTTTAATTATGAAAATCACAAATCCTAGTAAAAGTAAAATTACAGGGCTGGGCCCGAGAAACATATCAATACTGGTCCGGATCTAAAGGAAGCTGGGGGTGGGACCGTCATAGGGTTCTGGTTCCCCCTGACCCTGCTCAACTGCAACCTTCGCAGCAAGGAACTCCTGGATGAAGCTCTCCCAGGATGCCAAAGGGTCGGTCTTGATGTGACGTTCGGCAACGACCCAGGATCTGTGGACCTCGGGCACCCCGGCCTGGGCAACCTCGAAGTCATAAACATCACTGGCCTTGAATTCAACAATTGTAGCCTCCTTGTTCAAGTTTTCCTTGGCAGCGAGTTCGGCTTTGAGCCTCTCTACTTCTTTGGCAAGCCCCTCAGCCCGGTCCTCAGACTACTTTAGTTTCTCGTTTAATCCGGATTCCACCACCCGGAATCCCTCCCGGGCTTCCTCCAGCACTCCCTGCAGAGTATCCGCCCGTATCTTCTCAATATTGGTCCGGTTATTGGCCCCCGGACATCCGTATAGGCAACATCTGAGCAGATAGATATGGCACTCCCGAGTTGAAAAAAGACAGAAATAAACTAAGTACATAACAAAATGGGGGGTACAACCCGGAACCAAAAGCATGGAAATTTTAAATACCTGCCCCCATTGCCCGATGACCCTCTTCAAGGCAGCCGCCATGTTGTATCCCTCAACCTCCTCATAGTCATCTTGGGAAGGGATACTAGACATGAACCCGACTAGGTCAACCAGGGTCTTTGTCCTTATCTTGATAGGCCCCCCATCCGGGCCCTTCCCATCCGAATCGCAGACGACCCGGTCGGCGACAACGGCTTTACTGCGGGGAGGCTTACCCGGGGCAGACTTCCTCTTCTTCGAAGGAGGGCCCTCCTCAGAAATCTCCTGGACATCCGGATCCTCGTTCAAAGGAACGTTGCCCGGACTGGCCACATTCCGGGGGGCAGAAGACTCAACACCACCCTCGGCGTCCGCAGATCCGGATCCGATCCCTGGAGCCCCCTTTGTTGTCTTATAGGCCAGGCCCAGAGAGTTGAAAGTTACTGCATAAGCTGAAGAAGGCATTATCGCCCTGAATGAAGGATTGTAATGCGGCAAACCTACGATGGAGGAAAAGAGAACTTTCAGAATGGATGGCAAATATACTGGACCAAGGAAACAAAACCGGAAAGAAAACACTGCAGTAAACCCGAGTTAAGGGACAACAAAGCAAAATGTACTATGATCCGGATCATGGGAAAACATTTTATGTAAACAGGTTACTAGTTAAAAAGCAAACTAAACGTGGATCCAGATCGATAGGTCAAGCAAAAGACCCGGATCATATGGAAACATCTTGGAAGCAAATTACAAGTAAAAAAAAAGAAGCAAAACTGGATTTAAAGCAACAAAAGGACTTTGATCCGGATATGCCAACAGAGAAAGAGATCCGGATCAAAGGCAGTCATTATATCTAAGAATTAAAGCAAATCAGAAAAGACCAAAATCCGGGATGACATGGAAGGGAAGACCCGGATCAGTGGGGAACTTACATCCAAGTTGGAAGAGAAGTTTGTGATTCATAAAAGTATCCCGGGTTGGCTGGAACCCGAGGCTACCACATAATTTCCTCATTTGATCAACAGCCTCCCCCTCTAAGATTTCCGGATTGAACTTTGTATTAACTTCCCCAGTTGTAAAATAAGGGAGAAATTCTAAGTCAAAGCCTTTCAATATAAGGATCTCCCCGTTCCAATGCTTCAAAGAGGTCTGGTGCATGACCGGTTTAGACCTACCCGGACCAAAGCCACATTCTGCTGCCCGGAACCTAAGCTCATAAAATGGTTTCTGGCTTGATCGGGAAAGATAGAAAATCTGATGGAACAATTTGAAAGTGGGCAGGAGCCCGGCCTTGTTGCAGCAAGCTATGAACCAGGTCATAAACCTAATGTCGTTTGGGGTTATTTGCATTGGGGATATTTTGAAGACATACTTGCACAAATGTTTGATAAACATGTGGCAGCGAGGGCTCCAACCGGATCTTAAGTGCTCCAGTCAAACCGGAACGAAGCCATCTGAGGGTCGGTGGAAAATCCTCTCATGGGGTTTCGGCCACCTCCACGCAATATCAGGAGTTACCTGAAATGCGGCCCGTATTGCTTTGTCCATGTCGGCCGGGTCAGCCTCCGCATAAAAGTCCTTCAGTTGGTAATGATCTCGGCTAATCCCGAACGAAGCAAAAGCATCTTCTAGGGCACCCTGATCATACACTCCCGGGTGGCCGTCCTCATGCCTCTCATACTTAACTCGGGCATAGTAAATGCAATTATCGAACTCGGCAGGTTTCCTCACAAAGTGGTATTTAATGTTCGACCAACGGCCTTCTGGTGTAAAGATAACCGAGTTCTCCGGAAGCCTCTTGAACCGGAAGCTCGTAATTGTTCCCACAGATCCGGACCCTTTCCTCACCATCTCGCCCCAGATCTGTTCTCTACCAGATGAATCCGGATCACTTTCTACGTCAAAAAAGTTGGGGTAGCAGTTATAGACTTTTCTAGCCCGCTCCTTGGTCCGGACCATATACCTATTAAAATGAAGGTCAGTTAGCCTGGGCCCTACATATTTTATTTGTTTTGCTAAGCGGTCCGGATCAGGTATGTTATGTTAGTTTTACCATAACCTAATGATCCGGACCACCAATGCAAGTCCAAACCGGAAAAACATCAACGATCCGGATCATGTTAACTACAAACCAAAAAATATCAAATATCATGGACCCGGATCCCGGTGGCAAGCACCCCGATCCGGATCCAAGGCAGCCAAAAACAAATTAAAAACCCTTCATAATTCTACCCAAAAACTTCCCTCAGATCCGGATCCTATACCCCCTACCCGGGTCCAGATCAAAACCCTCAACCCGCAAATAGTCGACTTGAAAATCAAAGAGCAAAACACACACATTTCATATACATACATACATTTTTCCAAGAACACGAAGAACAGCCCCAAAAAACCCAGAAAAATCGAACCTAAAACCCAATTTTTCATGCAAAAAACATCGCAAAAAAAAAAACCAAAACCTACAGATCTAAACAGGAAAAAGCACAAAACAACCATATCAACCACAAAATAACACTGAAAAGGCCGATTTGAATTGTCAATTCGCGGATGGAAAATAAAACTCAAAGCATGCATCAATTTAAAGAAAAAGCGAAAGGAATCGAGAAAGGAAACTAAAGAAGGGAAGAAGAGAACTCACAAATCGCAAGCAAACGGAGAAGAGCGGTAGCACAGCGGCGGAGAAATCCAACAGAAAATGCAGCCCTTCGAAAAGTTTTGAGAAGAAAAGAGAAAGAACAAGTGACGATTCAGTTTTTTGTGGAGAATAAAAAAGAAATAAAAAAGGGGGTTCCAGCTTTTATAGAGGCGGGGAGGGAACTACCCCTGCCACGTGGCAGGATCCTACTGGTTCTAGAAGCAGTTACAAAAAGAAAAAGAAAAATACATATATATGTGTAATTACACATATATAAATGCAAATTAAACCTCATCATCATTAGGGGTCGATTTTCAAGGAAGTAACTGTCGAAGTTCAAAAATATTGGGGGGAAAACTGAAAAACGTTACAAATTCCTCCTGGCTACCCGAATCAATGGGTCCTACCCGGACCATGCAAACAAAGTACAAGTTTCAGATCAGATATTACTCGAAGTCATTCCGGATCTCTCTCAACTTTAACAGATCCGGATCAGGAAACAGGAAAAAGGCAGAGATTTTCCCAGCCACATTATTCTACCTTAATCCAGATTGGTATCTACTATACCAGATCCGGATTGGGGGCCAACCAGGAGCAGAATTTTTTCTGAAGCAACTATTGTACCTTAATCCGGATTGGCATCTACTACACCAGATCCGGATTGGGGGGCAACCAGGAGCAGAAATTTTCTGAAGCAACTATTCTACCTTAGTCCTGATAGGTAACTACTACACCAGATCCGGATTGGGGGGCAACCAGGAGCAGAAATTTTTCTGAAGCAACTATTCTACCTTAATCCGGATTGGCATCAACTAAACCAGATCCGGATTGGGGGGGCAACCAGGAGCAGAAATTTTTCTCCTAAAGCAATTATGTAATTCTACTCTACTCCCTCATCCAGAAAATCTACATAAGGGAGTGGGGGCAAATGATAGGGTATAAGAGACCCGGCTATGATTTAACCTGGATCTAAAGGATACCGGGCTCGATCGATGGACCAAGACCCCACTCTCCCAGAACAATCAAACGGAGAGACCAGGCCCGGGTCCATCCCATGACCCGGATCCGGATCCAACCCGAATCTGGATCAGGGCTAAGACCACCATGAGGGGGTCCATGTTGGGTTCCGAGGCATAAAACGCAGCGGATAAACGTAAATAAAATAAAAAAATTCGAAACCCAAAACATGATCCATGTATAATTATGGGCAGATTATGGAGATAACGAATCATACCTTTTCAAGAGCTTAACTTTCACGAACTCAACGGAGATCCTAGCTATCACGCTTTGTGTCTACCTCTCGGAGAAACACCTCTATGGTATCCACACGAGCACCTCCAAGAACGTCTCACGGACTTGACTACGGAATGGATGTACTAGCCTCCTTCTTGATGATCCGAATTGCCTCTGCCTCTCTTTGCTGCTAGGGTTTTCTCAAAAACGTGCAAGCCTCTTTAACCTATCATTATGTATTTATAATGGCTGATTAAAAAGGCCCATAACAGCAAAGCCCAACCCTAGTAGGTATTGGATTAAATAATAAAAACGAATTTCTATTATTTAATTAATAACTAAGTCATACTTAATTATTATGGGCAAAAACATTCCTTTTAATTCGAATTTATATTATCTCAATTAAGTCTTACTTAATTATAATAAAATTCGAATAATCATCAATTAATTTAAATCCATAATTTAAATTAATTATTCCATTAAGTGTTCTATTTGTGCGACCCTATGGGCTATTATTTAATTGATAATAATTTTATTCTCTAATAAAATTATAAACAATGAGCGATATCTAGTAATACATCATTGTTACCCAATTAAACAATAATTAAATCGTGATTAGATAAAACCTTTCGTGATTAATGTTTTTCGTGTAATATAATCTCTTTAACCATACATATTATAGATTAAAATCGAGGCATGTATTTAGTCATCCTCTTTGTAATAACCCCAATTTTTGGAAATTTTTGAAACCCTTATGAATAGTGTTTTTTCTGAATGAGAAAACTTTTCATGCCACGCTATGTAGGGGTTCTGTTATTGATCTTATGGGATATTATTAGTACTCTATGTGGTATATAAGTGTATGTAAAGATCGTCAGAATCCAATTCTGAACACTTTGATTTTTCCCGGAAATCCACTAGATACGGAGAGAATTGAGTATAAGGTAACAGGATAAAAAGGATTTAAATTAAAGGATTATAAGAGAGGATCATAAAAGGAATACAATATATTGAGAAAGGTTAAGGGAACCTAAGTAATAAGATCCCGGGTATGATCCCTCAAACGATAAACGAAAACGAAAGTTAAGCGAACCGTATAACAGATCAACGGTCATTAGGCAAACGATTAGGAAGTTAATCAAAGGGATTAGTGGGAATGATGTCATCCAACCAATAGAAAGAGGACAAGGAAGGGAGGATGACATCATGAGGATGACACAAGCATGACATGGGAAGGAAGGAGATGTGGTGACTTTTTAACCACACAAAACCAAGGGCAACTAGGTAATTCACTAAAGCAAACAACAAAAACAACCAACCAAAAATAAAATCAAAGCAAAACCACAAAAATCTCTCTTTCTTCTTCATCTTGCTCTCGGCCTTTTGAAGAAAAACAAGGAGGAGTTTTTCAAAAACTCAAGCTACACACCTTCAAAAATTATAAGGTTTGTTTCTTTAGCTTCCATAATTCATAACTTAGTTATGCTATAAGTTTGGATCCAAGAATCCAAGGGTTACCTAGTTAATCAATTCCTAAAAGTTTAGGGTGAATAGTAACTTTCAAGAACAAATTTTTGATTCTTGATTTTATTTGTAAGGACAAGGTAGCTTAAGCATAGATCAAGGCTTCCATGGGCTTTCCAAGGATCTTTCATTGATTAAAAGCTTCAAGAAGGTATAAAACTTCAAACCCTAGCTTTACTTTTGAGTATTAGGAATGGTTTTGATTGTTATAATTCATGAGGAGCATGATCCTTGTATACTTAGAGTGTGGTTGGATTTGTAATGAGTTTGAAGTTGGAAATCTTGATTATTGGTTAATGAACTTAAGTATAGCTTTTAGTTCATGTTTGAGGGTAGTATAAAGTTCATAATATTGAGTTTTGGGGCTGTTAGGATGTGATATGGATGGACTTTGATTGTATGAAGGGATTGGGGTTGTTTGGTGATGGAATTGAATGGTATAAAATTGGGAAATCGCGTAAACATAGCCGTCATAACGTCCGATTTTCTGTAGACTGTTTTTGTGCATAACATTAGGACCCGAGAACCCCCTGCTAGATTATGACCACTGCCATGTTTAGATAGCTCATGTTACGAGCTTCGTTTTGATATGTAGTTCGTTCGATTCCGATGCACGGTTTAGGAGAAACGACCGTTTCAAGTAACGGCGTTTCGCGAACGAAACTTTTCCCCTCACCTTACTTTGAAACATAGGTTAAAGACCATAAAGGGTTAATTAATGTATGAAACATTTATGGTAAGTGTGTTAGGCAGTTGGTAAGACACTCGCGAAGGAATCGCTTTAAAACTCGTAAAGGTTAAATTATTAAAAATGGTGGAGCCGAGGGTACCCGAGTGACTTAAGCGAATCAGTGAGCGCAAAACAAGCGTTAGAGTCTAAGTTAGTTAAAGTATAGATTTACAAGTGACTTTGGTTTAATTCCAACTTACTTGTTGTTTATAGGTTACCAGACTCGTCCCGAGCCATTCGTAACCCCCAGTCGCTCAGGCAAGTATTCTATCCGTTATACTGTTGTTGTGATGTATACATTTGTATATGCATGATCTTGCGATAAATGCATATTGGTTATTTAGCAAATTCTTGCGATATATTGTAGCATGTGATATGGTATATATGCATGCCTGTTTCATATTCTTGAAATATATATCTGTTGGTTCAGTTGATAATACCTATGCTAGAGAATAGCGGTAACTTGCATATACCCTTAGTATAGGGACCCAAAGGTGAAAATATTTTCTAAAAACCGGGAGTCGAGGATCCCGAGTAATCTTGTATATATGGATATGGATATATATATATATATATATTTATATATATATATGTGGTTATAGTTTTCCAAACTATTAATCGAATAAGGTTTATTCGATAACTTTAACTTTATTTTATTAAATGAATATTATTTTGAATATTCATTCGAGGACTTATGACTCCTTTTACTTTATTAATGAATATTATTTTGAATATTCATTCGAGGACTTATGACTCCTTTTATTTATTTATCTGAATATTATTTTGAATATTCATTCGAGGGCTTATGACTCAGTTTATATTATTTAATGAATATTATTTGAATATTCATTTGAGGATCTATGACTCCGATTATTTGCTGAAATATATTCTTTATTTTATTAAAGAATAAGGTGTTAATAATCAAACTTATTTTCGATTATTCAAATAAAGATAATACTTTCATATAAGTATATCTTTGGTTATTTAATACTCGTTTCAAGTATAAGTTTTAATACTTCTACTTCAATTATTTTTATAAAGATTATTCTTTATGGGAATATTATTTAAATAATAATATTCAGTCATTTTCTAAATATTCTGGGGACTGATTTACTTCATTAAATCAGCTTTACTCCAAACACTCTTTAAAGTGTTTTCGAGTCTTCAAAATGATTTTTAAAAGTCAGAGTGGATCCCAAAACTCTTTTTTTTTTATTTAAGATCTTCCTTTTAAGGGGATTTAAATACTCGCTCAAAACCTGGGGAATCCGGCTCTGTGGTGTATTTTATATTCGCAACGAGGTTGCAGTTTTGGTAAATGAATTGATTACTTGCCCAACGTTCGGGAAGTAAGCCCATCTAATTGAGTCGGCATAAGCGACAGGCCGGGGTACGGTCTATTATTGTGTAAGTGGCTGGGTGGCAGTCCATCAACGCGTGAGGGGCCGGGTAACGGTCTAGCGCGAGGTCCTAATGCGGCCAGGGTGATGACCGGTGAGGAATTCATCCATCTACAGTAGAAAAAGTTACTTATTGGTATCTTTGCCTGATCAGCAAGATATCTGGTTTATGCCAAAATTCTTTTCCTTTCCAAAATTCATTGGATGTTTCAAACTCTGTTCATACTTTATATAACAGAGGTTCCAGGAAATGTTTAAAGAGATATATATATGTGGATATATATATATCGGGACTAAATAAAGTATCTCATAACTTTTTCATTCAATAATATTTCAAAGATTGAATCTATTCAAATCTTGTCTTGTAGTCTCATCTATGTGATGAACTTTTGAAACTGGTTATAACTTGAACGGTGGTAGTTCAAGTAGTATTGGGAAAGATATAAGTATATTGGGGTATTTGGTAACCTCATCTTTTAAACTTATATCTAATTAATAATTGTCTTATGAATGACAAAGATTTTCAGAAAAACGTTGAGACAAGGTTAGATATATGAGATCACCTTGCAACGATATTTTTTTTTATACAGTTATACACTGGGACTTTGTGTATATTGTGCATGGAAGAGGACTTCCAATATTTTGAAAAGTATATATGTATATATATATATACTGAATATTTTGCGACTTCATCGCATTAAGATATCAACTTGGTTCATTTCTTTTGACCAAGACTTTCATGAGTACTATGAGAAGGCTCATATATTGTTAATCATTATACATATTATTTTGGTGGGCTTGCTGCTCACCCTTGCTTTCTTCTTTCATCACACAACATCAGATAGATAAGATGAACCGGACCAAGCTCCCGATTCGCAAGAGGTTAGGAGACGTTCCGCAGTTTTCTAGAAGCACTGATGCCGCCATAGCTGAGGTAGGAACTACCAATAGGCTAGGCTTTCAACTTTTGATGTATCAGATTATGTATATTTATGAATTGTAATAATGGCAAAGAAATGTAAATTTATTCAGAAACCTGTTTAAGGTGTATTGGCATATAATTGTGGAATAAAACGACTTGTGATTATTTTTGGATATTCATCTCTGAGACTATAACTTGTGGTGTGTGTGTTTATTGTGGGGTCACAGTACAGAGTAGTTGATTATTTATTAAGATTGGGTGTTGTTAAGGGAAATGGAACTCGTGACAACCCGGATCCCCGACCCCGGATTTGGGGGTGTTACAGAAATGGTATCAGAGCCAAGCGTTATAAACCTCAGAGATGATGGGACGTTAAGATAATAAGTTCACTAAGATAATAAGAACTCTTGCCAAGTTCATAGTCGGACTACCTAACGTAGTACTGACAGTTAAAACCCTTATGGGAACCCTTATAAATGTAGCGATAGAAGCGTAGTTCGTTATCGTATAGAGTAGCGGGACTCCGAACCCTGAGGTTGAGGAGCAACAGCGCGATGATGTTTTATTACTAATTGGAGATCGGATTGTGGATCCGATAGAGTGTCCTAATGCAGGACCGGATGATGTTGATATTGAGGATGTAGCGGTTGAGGATGTTGTCCTAGAAGGGATAGTTGCTGAGAAGGATCCCATGGAGGATCCTGACAAGAATGAATAAAGGACCACTGATGAATTGATGACCATGGTTAGGTCGACTACCAGAGGAAGGATTGGTCGGTCACTACCAGAGGTTCGTTCAAGTTTGTAAAGACAGTAGCCCCTTTAACGCGGCTTACTCATAAGACTGAGAAGTTCGAATAGGCAGAGAAATGCGAGAACAGCTTTTAAGAACTGAAGCAGAGGTTGGTGATGGCCCCTATGCTGGCATTGCCGGATGGAAAAGGAGATTTTGTGAAGTGTAGTGACGCTTCGCACAAGGGCTTAGGGTGCGTGCTTATGCAGCACGGTAAGGTAATCGCGTACATGTCAAGACAATTAAGGTAATATGAAATTCGATATCCCCGCCCATGAGCTTAGGCTCGTGGCAATAGTTTTACCCTAAAGATTGGAAGCACTACTTGTATGGAGAGAAGTGCGAGAATTACCTAAGCCATAAGTACTCTAGTACATTCTTACGTAGAAAGAGCTCAACATACGCCAGAGGAGGCGGTTAGAGCTAATCAAGAATTATGATTGGGAGATTCCTTATCATTCGGGGAAAGCCAATATGGTGGCTGATGCCCTTGGTAAAAAGGAGAGACTCAAGATGATAATGTCTTTTGGAGAGTTTATAAGAGATTTTGAGAAAATGGAAATAGTAGTGAAGGTAACCGGAGCCGGTACCGAAAAGCTGTTTGAGATAGCAATACAGCCCGAATTATTGGAAAAGAACATATTGTGCCAGTAAAAGTGATGAATGAAGGCAGAGAGCCAACAAATAAATATGAGATTAATACCGAGAAAGATGATAAGGGAATAATGAGGTATTCCTACAGAATTTGGGTTCCAAATGTTCAAGAGCTTAAGGATGAGATCTTAGATGACAGCTAGTTTGAGGAATAAGATTTAGAGCAAACCCTGAACGTGATAGTCAGGGAGGTCGCCATCAAGATAGAAAGAACCCATAACATAATGAAGTGAAAATGAGGATTTAAAATATGAAGGATGACCCCGATTATGGGGAGGAGGAAGAAATGTTCAGACTTAAGAAACAGAAGTCGGGTAAGGAAAGGAGACCCGAGACGGTACTCCTATATGATAATTTATGGCCCTTTCTAGACAGAACTTAGACTATTATTCCCACCCACCACCCTAAGGAAACAATGCGGTGAGAAATTCTTTCAGGACCTTTAAATCGCTAAGCTCTCAGAGTTCCAAGGAACAAGCTGACCCAGTCGAGGCAAGAGCCTGGCTAAAGGAAATGCAGGAATCATTTGAGATTTTAAATAATTGACGAATCACAAAAGAGTGTTTTTGTCACTTACCCTCCTAAGAGAGAGACCACCCGCTGGTAAAAGGCCAAGGAAGGCACGGAGCCAGAGGTTAGAATAAACTGATTTAAGTTCAGTCAATTGTTTTTGGGAAAGTAATTCCCAAAGATAAGGAGATAGTGTAAAAGCTTTAGAGCCAGAACAAAGGCAGACGAGTATGATGAATTATGAATCTAAGCTGTAAAAGTTGTTAAGATTCGTTCTGAAGACGCGAATCCAGAATGACGGGATATTTGAAATCAATGCTTATGTTGTGTTGGTTCATGAAATAATGATAAGAGAAAGGAAAATAAAAAGAAACTGAAGTGGAAAGGAATATAAAGGCAATAGAGTTTGAGGAATGATAAGGGAGTTGGGTATGAGGAAACCCTAAAGACTCATAGCAATAGAAATAGAAAAGTATGTAATCGTCAGGATGATGATGATCCACCATGAGTTAAAATTGATGGTTGAAGGCATAAGAGATACATATATTATACCCCCTTTAAGTTGGGAGGATTCGAGGAAACCTTGAGATAGTTCGAAGGATAAATATCGAGACACGGATAGACTGAGGAGACAAGAAAGTAAGAAATCAGGAAAAATTGGATGAAGGAAGTGACCTTCAATAATGTGAAATGTAAGACCGGTGGCATGATACCCAGAAAGGGAGACGCCAGATATGAAAGATATCCCAACATTGAGATGACTGTTGAGATAAACAACAAAAGTAAATAAGGAATTATTAAGAAGAAGTTCACGTTGAACATGACCAATATCTTCCAGAACATCCATGTTATCATTACCAAATCAAGAAAGAAAAGTGGATGACCATTGTTATCTTTTGGAGGCCATATGGATTGACCTCAATTTGAATAAGGATGCTATTATGAAGTTAGGTATAGACTATCGAGGTGGGAATGATTGAATAAGACACTCTTATCAGGGATATATGACTTGATTTATCCATGGAAGGATGCAGGTACCTTTTAAAGGTGGAATTAAGGATAGAACATCGGTAACTTAAAATGAATCCTAGGGGAATGCATAAAGGTTGGAATTTCACCCTTAATAGGGACAGTATGAGTTTTGACAGTATGATTTGGAAAGGGTTAATGTAGCAACAACCTTTAAGAATCAGTGGAGAAATTTTTCAGAAGTATATAGACAATGGTTCTAGTAATAGTAAATGGTATTTTAATATGCCCTGTATCTAGGGAATACAGGAGGAACGATTGAAGGATAACCTTAGAGGTTTTACAAGGAGAAAGGAAATATTCGAAATTCTCAAGAATAAAAATGTTGATAAAGGAAATATGACATAATTATAATGATGCCAAGTGGGGCACGTGTTAAACCACGAGAAAGTATGGATCGAACCAGTAAAGGTCGAAATTATTCAGGGCAATTAGGACTTAAGATAAAAGATGTTCTAAGTATAATTGAGAGTCAGTCGTGACAGTGATTAACCTCTAAAGACTGAAGCAATAACTTATGGAAAAATGGTGATATTTTTTTTTTACTCATCAGATTTTAAGGAATACATCTTCATAAAAGCAGTGATTGAAATAAGGTAGAAAATTTATTTGGAGGTGGTTAAAATGACATTGACTATAAGGAAATTTTAATATCAGGAAAGGCCAAAGAGGTGGCCGACACTTTAAAGGTAAGAGGATAATTATAGGCGCTTGTGCCAAAGGAATGTAGTGATGATGGTTACAGCTATGAAGGTTGTATTATGGTTTGGAAGATTGACATTCCTTCTGATGACTGTGCAATACCCAACCGTAATAGTAGTTAGTAAAGGTTTAATTCGTGTAATCGCCATGAGCGGGCTATCTATCTCAGAAGATACTATCTTGAGATAAGCCAGGATCATAGTTTAAAAAGGACTAAACAAACCTTTGAGTTAAGTCTTCTATTGAAGGCATATGATTAAGAATGGTATTAACCTGCTATCGTTGCTTTGAGCGAAACTCTTCTGCAAATTTTATCTGCTTCATGTCATGTATGTATGTCAGGATCAGGAGTGTACTCCATGAATCATGAATGGTGATTATGTTACCTCCTTAGAATGATTTGATGCGACATGTATAGACTCCGTATGGTTAGATATTAAGATTTTATGGAAAAGTGAATAACGACAGTAGGTCAGTGGTGGACCATAGTAAGGCAGCAATGATTCTGCGAGTAGTGAGCTGATTACAACCATGAGAGTTGTATTGGAATGGGTGTTGAGATTGAGTACCACTAATCGGGTCGTGGTAGTGTATAAGTTATCATTGATAGACTAATTAAGTAGAGTATCTACCTAGTGAATTATTATTCTTTCTTATCAATAGAGAGTCGTATTATTATACGAGGAAGGTTGCGGTGCAAGCATAGAATTCAAGTAACGATGATGTCTAGAATGAGATCCCAGATTCGATTTTCGATGTCGAGGGAGTTTCAAAGGTAATTGTGTATAAGCTCGAGGAAGGGCATGGGTCCATAGAATGATGGACGGGTTAGCGAAAATATTTAGGCACGTGAAATGCGATGCTATAATACTTGATGTTGATATAAATACATATATGTTTTGTTCTTCTATGACAAACCTCTATAGTTCAGAGGTAGATTCCAAGCCAGATATTTTATGGCAATATTTTTTTACATATATACAATTCTCTTCAGTTCGTTCTTTTCTCTTCTTTTCATTTCATGTAAGCTGAGAAGAACAACCCTTCCAGAAGGGGAGGTATTGCCGAATGACTATCTATCTGTGTGATAGAAGCCGAGTAGGATACCAGCTATTGTTTAATTGCTTGTCAAGTACTAAAGGCTGGCCACCTTCTGTACTAACTATGCGATATAACAAGTGTTCATGATCATAGTGATCTCTCAACAAATTCCTTTACTTCTATTTGATTGATCAAATTTTGGAAAATAGAAACAACTGAAAAAGGAGTAATAAAGTGGTGGTAGTATGCGGAATGGGAACACATTCGTGATACTAAGGTTGGCATGGTTATTAAAAGGTTATAGAACGCTAACGAGCAAAAGTATAACCAGTATAATATTAGGAACGGGAAGTAGTAGCGATTACGAACTGGAAAAAGAATGGGTATTGAGAAGCAGAAGCTCTAATGCTAAAAGCAATAATGAGAGTCTGTGCAATAGACTTGAAAGAATTTGGAATGATCACTTAACACGGATTGAGTTTTCTTACGACAATAGATCATATGTCAGTATTGAGATATCGCCTTATGAGATCCTTGAGGGAAGACAATATCGATCTCCCTTATGTTAGGATGAAGTTGTAGAGCGCAAGATGCTCGGACCAGCAGTGGTCTAAAGGACCAAGGATATGATAGATCTAATCAGAGGACGGCTGGTAGTAGCCCAAGATGGACATAAGAAGTATGTTGATTTGACACGAAAGGATAAAGAGTACGAAATAGGGGACCTAGTAATGTTATAGGTATCCCTTGGAAAGGATTGATGAGGCTCGGAAAGAAAGGAAAGCTAAGTCTATAATTTGTTGGACCCTCGGATATATTAAGACGTTTGGGAGGTTAGCATATGAGCTAGCCTTACCCCCGAACCTGCAACAAGTTCATAACGTATTCCACGTATCAATGTTAAGGAAGAGTAATTCGAATGCCAGATAAATAGGGGCATATGAGCACATAGACATGCAACCCGGCGTAACCTATATGGAGCAACCAGGAAGGGTATAGAGTGAAAAAGGAACAAGTGCTTAGGAGAAGGGTTATCAAACTAGGCAGAGTTTGGTGGTAGGACCACAATATGGGAAAATTTACTTGAGAGTTAGAAAGTGCAATGCTAAGAGAGTATCCCTGTTCATTTTCTATCTGATTCCGGGACGGAATCCTTTTAAGGAGGGGAGACTGTAATAACCCCAATTTTTGGAAATTTTTGAAACCCTTATGAATAGTGTTTTTTCTGAATGAGAAAACTTTTCATGCCACGCTATGTAGGGGTTCTGTTATTGATCTTATGGGATATTATTAGTACTCTATGTGGTATATAAGTGTATGTAAAGATCGTCAGAATCCAATTCTGAACACTTTGATTTTTCCCGGAAATCCACTAGATACGGAGAGAATTGAGTATAAGGTAACAGGATAAAAAGGATTTAAATTAAAGGATTATAAGAGAGGATCATAAAAGGAATACAATATATTGAGAAAGGTTAAGGGAACCTAAGTAATAAGATCCCGGGTATGATCCCTCAAACGATAAACGAAAACGAAAGTTAAGCGAACCGTATAACAGATCAACGGTCATTAGGCAAACGATTAGGAAGTTAATCAAAGGGATTAGTGGGAATGATGTCATCCAACCAATAGAAAGAGGACAAGGAAGGGAGGATGACATCATGAGGATGACACAAGCATGGCATGGGAAGGAAGGAGATGTGGTGACTTTTTAACCACACAAAACCAAGGGCAACTAGGTAATTCACTAAAGCAAACAACAAAAACAACCAACCAAAAATAAAATCAAAGCAAAACCACAAAAATCTCTCTTTCTTCTTCATCTTGCTCTCGGCCTTTTGAAGAAAAACACGGAGGAGTTTTTCAAAAACTCAAGCTACACACCTTCAAAAATTATAAGGTTTGTTTCTTTAGCTTCCATAATTCATAACTTAGTTATGCTATAAGTTTGGATCCAAGAATCCAAGGGTTACCTAGTTAATCAATTCCTAAAAGTTTAGGGTGAATAGTAACTTTCAAGAACAAATTTTTGATTCTTGATTTTATTTGTAAGGACAAGGTAGCTTAAGCATAGATCAAGGCTTCCATGGGCTTTCCAAGGATCTTTCATTGATTAAAAGCTTCAAGAAGGTATAAAACTTCAAACCCTAGCTTTACTTTTGAGTATTAGGAATGGTTTTGATTGTTATAATTCATGAGGAGCATGATCCTTGTATACTTAGAGTGTGGTTGGATTTGTAATGAGTTTGAAGTTGGAAATCTTGATTATTGGTTAATGAACTTAAGTATAGCTTTTAGTTCATGTTTGAGGGTAGTATAAAGTTCATAATATTGAGTTTTGGGGCTGTTAGGATGTGATATGGATGGACTTTGATTGTATGAAGGGATTGGGGTTGTTTGGTGATGGAATTGAATGGTATAAAATTGGGAAATTGCGTAAACATAGCCGTCATAACGTCCGATTTTCTGTAGACTGTTTTTGTGCATAACATTAGGACCCGAGAACCCCCTGCTAGATTATGACCACTGCCATGTTTAGATAGCTCATGTTACGAGCTTCGTTTTGATATGTAGTTCGTTCGATTCCGATGCACGGTTTAGGAGAAACGACCGTTTCAAGTAACGGCGTTTCGCGAACGAAACTTTTCCCCTCACCTTACTTTGAAACATAGGTTAAAGACCATAAAGGGTTAATTAATGTATGAAACATTTATGGTAAGTGTGTTAGGCAGTTGGTAAGACACTCGCGAAGGAATCGCTTTAAAACTCGTAAAGGTTAAATTATTAAAAATGGTGGAGCCGAGGGTACCCGAGTGACTTAAGCGAATCAGTGAGCGCAAAACAAGCGTTAGAGTCTAAGTTAGTTAAAGTATAGATTTACAAGTGACTTTGGTTTAATTCCAACTTACTTGTTGTTTATAGGTTACCAGACTCGTCCCGAGCCATTCGTAACCCCCAGTCGCTCAGGCAAGTATTCTATCCGTTATACTGTTGTTGTGATGTATACATTTGTATATGCATGATCTTGCGATAAATGCATATTGGTTATTTAGCAAATTCTTGCGATATATTGTAGCATGTGATATGGTATATATGCATGCCTGTTTCATATTCTTGAAATATATATCTGTTGGTTCAGTTGATAATACCTATGCTAGAGAATAGCGGTAACTTGCATATACCCTTAGTATAGGGACCCAAAGGTGAAAATATTTTCTAAAAACCGGGAGTCGAGGATCCCGAGTAATCTTGTATATATGGATATGGATATATATATATATATATATTTATATATATATATGTGGTTATAGTTTTCCAAACTATTAATCGAATAAGGTTTATTCGATAACTTTAACTTTATTTTATTAAATGAATATTATTTTGAATATTCATTCGAGGACTTATGACTCCTTTTACTTTATTAATGAATATTATTTTGAATATTCATTCGAGGACTTATGACTCCTTTTATTTATTTATCTGAATATTATTTTGAATATTCATTCGAGGGCTTATGACTCAGTTTATATTATTTAATGAATATTATTTGAATATTCATTTGAGGATCTATGACTCCGATTATTTGCTGAAATATATTCTTTATTTTATTAAAGAATAAGGTGTTAATAATCAAACTTATTTTCGATTATTCAAATAAAGATAATACTTTCATATAAGTATATCTTTGGTTATTTAATACTCGTTTCAAGTATAAGTTTTAATACTTCTACTTCAATTATTTTTATAAAGATTATTCTTTATGGGAATATTATTTAAATAATAATATTCAGTCATTTTCTAAATATTCTGGGGACTGATTTACTTCATTAAATCAGCTTTACTCCAAACACTCTTTAAAGTGTTTTCGAGTCTTCAAAATGATTTTTAAAAGTCAGAGTGGATCCCAAAACTCTTTTTTTTTATTTAAGATCTTCCTTTTAAGGGGATTTAAATACTCGCTCAAAACCTGGGGAATCCGGCTCTGTGGTGTATTTTATATTCGCAACGAGGTTGCAGTTTTGGTAAATGAATTGATTACTTGCCCAACGTTCGGGAAGTAAGCCCATCTAATTGAGTCGGCATAAGCGACAGGCCGGGGTACGGTCTATTATTGTGTAAGTGGCTGGGTGGCAGTCCATCAACGCGTGAGGGGCCGGGTAACGGTCTAGCGCGAGGTCCTAATGCGGCCAGGGTGATGACCGGTGAGGAATTCATCCATCTACAGTAGAAAAAGTTACTTATTGGTATCTTTGCCTGATCAGCAAGATATCTGGTTTATGCCAAAATTCTTTTCCTTTCCAAAATTCATTGGATGTTTCAAACTCTGTTCATACTTTATATAACAGAGGTTCCAGGAAATGTTTAAAGAGATATATATATGTGGATATATATATATCGGGACTAAATAAAGTATCTCATAACTTTTTCATTCAATAATATTTCAAAGATTGAATCTATTCAAATCTTGTCTTGTAGTCTCATCTATGTGATGAACTTTTGAAACTGGTTATAACTTGAACGGTGGTAGTTCAAGTAGTATTGGGAAAGATATAAGTATATTGGGGTATTTGGTAACCTCATCTTTTAAACTTATATCTAATTAATAATTGTCTTATGAATGACAAAGATTTTCAGAAAAACGTTGAGACAAGGTTAGATATATGAGATCACCTTGCAACGATATTTTTTTTTATACAGTTATACACTGGGACTTTGTGTATATTGTGCATGGAAGAGGACTTCCAATATTTTGAAAAGTATATATGTATATATATATATACTGAATATTTTGCGACTTCATCGCATTAAGATATCAACTTGGTTCATTTCTTTTGACCAAGACTTTCATGAGTACTATGAGAAGGCTCATATATTGTTAATCATTATACATATTATTTTGGTGGGCTTGCTGCTCACCCTTGCTTTCTTCTTTCATCACACAACATCAGATAGATAAGATGAACCGGACCAAGCTCCCGATTCGCAAGAGGTTAGGAGACGTTCCGCAGTTTTCTAGAAGCACTGATGCCGCCATAGCTGAGGTAGGAACTACCAATAGGCTAGGCTTTCAACTTTTGATGTATCAGATTATGTATATTTATGAATTGTAATAATGGCAAAGAAATGTAAATTTATTCAGAAACCTGTTTAAGGTGTATTGGCATATAATTGTGGAATAAAACGACTTGTGATTATTTTTGGATATTCATCTCTGAGACTATAACTTGTGGTGTGTGTGTTTATTGTGGGGTCACAGTACAGAGTAGTTGATTATTTATTAAGATTGGGTGTTGTTAAGGGAAATGGAACTCGTGACAACCCGGATCCCCGACCCCGGATTTGGGGGTGTTACACTCTTCAACATTTAATCCGGGTTTACTTGATCCATGAGTAGACTATCAAGACAAATCATTATTTGAGCATGGCCATGCTTTTATAGTCTCACTCAATCAAGAGGCCAATAATATCTCTCCTAATTATAGGAGGGTTAAATCCTTTATCTATCATTCATATTTCTCATACGACTCATGATATACCCGATGTCCACTTTTATCATCACCCGATCAAAAGTCACTTTTAATGTAGTCAAAGTATATTAATCCTCGTATAGAAATATAATGATTTCAAGTCAAAGGATCGTTACACCATTATCACTGTGAGTCTTTCTTATGACTTTATTAAACATGAAGAATCTCACTGTGGGTCTGTCCAGTACCATGTACTCTCACATGTACCTATGTATTGACTTTAGTATCCCCATACTTATAACCAATGAGATGTGGTTATCTTGTCAAACAACATACTAGTCTATCTATGTATTATTATTGTCCTATATAAGAATACTCGACTAGGGACCTTTAAGAATATAATATATTATATAATCTCAAGTTCAAGTCATGTACTTAAACTATACAATGTGTATCATGATTCTAAGGACATTTATTATGCTAACAAAATATCGCAGTAATTAAGGTCATACTAAATACATTTATTGAATGATCAACTGACATAAATATTTAAAAGAATAATGTATTGCCTCTAGGGCACCTACACTAACAGTCCCAGCAAACACATGCACATCCCGCAACCTGCCAATAAAGGGTACGTGGGCACGTGACTGTGACAGCTATCAACAACCAACACACCAGACAAGCACGGCGCGTGTCAGAAGGCCGTTAGGACACCCTGGAGGTGGTCCTCCCCTGAACACGTGTAAGCAATCCATCCAAGTCAGGCGTCCTCCGCTCCCAAGATCCAACGACCCTGATTTAGAGGTAACAACCCCTAAACCCTACCTTTGGGCTATATATGCCTCCAAGGCTGAAGGGTTTAGGGATTAGAAAAAATATTCACACTCTTGCACACTCTCTCTCTCATATCCGGAGTTATCAATAATACATCCGATTTTTACTCCGATTAATCTTTCCAATTAATCCTCGATTTTCAATTAATCCCAAATCGGTAACTCGATCGATCTTCCCCGATTTTCGATTTTTACAACACTGCTCCTTAGTAATTAAATCCGCAATAGTTTGTACCTTTCAAGATTCATGCAGTTTCGGATGAGATAAATTACATTGAATTCATATTAAATCGTAATTCGAATCAAATTTTTTGTTCCGATTCTCGGTCCATTAGAAAATAATCTGGTGATCAGGTGATGCATAAAAAGAGTTCAGTTCAGCGACTCTCTGAGCATGAAGCCATGAGCTAATTATGAGGAGTTAAATAGGTTTGGGCTAGATCTAATTTTCTTTAAAATGGGCGGCGAGCCCAAACAACTTTGGGCTGGACCTAGTTGTACTTAACAATCCTGGCCCATAAATATTTCGTAGCTATCGTCCCGTCCTAACAAACAATACCAGTTAATTCGTTGACGCCATTCATCATTTTCATCAATTTCCTCCCTTCAAATTATCAGGTACTCTCTCTCTCTCTCTCTCCCCATCTCTCTCTCTCTCTCATAATCTCTCTCTCTCTCTCTCCCACCTCTCTCTCTCTCAGTTTTAGATATGATCAAACCTGTTTAAATTTCATTTATCTAGGTTATTGATAATAAAATTTAATTTTTATTTGATTTTAAAAGGTTAAGAAGATGACAGGTGAATTACAGCTACAACAATTAGATGATCAGAACCCTAGCGACTTAGATCCTCTAATTGATAATCGCCATCGCGATGAGACTGAAATACTAAAAGATGATGTCGATGATCATGATAATATTGATGATGATGTTGAAGATGGTTCTGTTCCTTGTTGTCGAATTTGTCTCGAATGTGATGTCGATGCCGATGATGAGACTGGTGAATTACTTGCCTCTTATTTTTATTATTAGAAAGTTGGGTTATGTAGTGTTTTCGTTTCTTTGTCTTGTATATGTAGTATTATTTGCGGTGTGAAGATATATATATTCTGCGTAGGCGCCTTTGATTTCCGGATGAGATTGGATGTTACATTGTTATTAGGTTAATAATTGGTGTCGTTTTTTGGAATTTAAATTTGATGAATATTGCAATTTGGTTTTATAGGTAAGAGCATTTACAAAAATCTCCACCTTTGTTTGTGCTTATCAATTAGTTATGAGTTTTATTTAAATGGTTTATCTGGTTGCTATCCTTTCTTTCCTGTCCGTGAAGCTTGTGCAAATTGGTTTTGATTTGCTACACGTATGAAGTTGTGTGATCTTGTTAAAGAGCTCGAAGCTAGATAAGAAAGTTATAAACTAAAATAAGCAATAAAACAAAAAAATTAGAGAGAGAATGGAGATCAAATATAGAGAAAATAGAGAAATAACAGAGAAAAAAGTGAGATAAAGTTATCTTGTAGAGAAAGATTACAGAGAAATTGGTGGAAAAATTTGCATTTTCTTATAATGCATAATGAAAATGTGTACAACTGCTTTAGTCATATATTGTACTTTTACTTTCCTAAACTGTCTAAAATACCTTCCTGCGTTATAACACTTATAGTGCTACTGTTAAATTATTTAGTAAATACTGTAGTCCTTAGATTCTTCCCTTTTTAAAGAACAAACATGTCCGCTGAAGGAATTCTGGTAAATTGTAGCTAATTAGGTCTTCATCTTCGCTGGTGGCTCAACACTGCACCCCTTACATTGCACAACCTGGTACACAACCTTGTGATCCCTTGTGATGCTCCTCTGATCTAAGCTGTCAAAGACTTCAGTCAAAAGTTCCCTTTTCTGTGACCCAGGGCAACTGCTGTTGCACATTGGACTGTCCCTCAGATTTTCTTAAGTTAAGATACATGGAATACTGGATTTCTTAAGTTGGGATACATGGAATACTATATGCACCCTTGAGGATTCTAGCTGTGCCAGCTTTTAAGCTGCTGGTCCAGCTTTTCCAGTATTTTATATGGTCCATAAAACTTAGGTGACAACTTCAAATTATTTTTTAGGGAAACTGTAGTTTGTCTATACGGTTGCGGCTTCAAGTATACCCAATATCCCACAGTAAACTCTCTCTCATTCCTGTCGGTGTCAGCATAAGCTTTCATTTTTTTCCATGGTTGTCTCTAGTAGTTCTTTCAGTACTTCCCATTGTTGTTGTCTTTCTGCTAGCATACTCTCTGTACTATGAAGATTAGTGTGAACCCTTGTGCTCCAAACTAAGCCAATAGGCTCAACTCCATATACCACCTGATAAGGATTGAGTTCAAGGTGGTACGAAAGGTGGTGTTATACCACCATTCTGCTGCAGTAAACCAGGAAGCCCGGTTCTGGGGATTCTGGAAAGAAAGTCATGATTCTTGAGTACTATTTAAGGCATTGGTTAAAGCTTTCAATGCTCCCATTAAATTGTGGATGGTCAGAAGAGCTCATGTTCAGCCTTGTTTCTGAGATTTTAAACAGGGTCTGCTAGAATACACTAATTCACTGAGAAACAAGCTGTCTCTGTCACTAAGAATAGATTCTGGAAGCCCGTGAAGCTTGTAAATGTTTTCGAAGAATGTGTGAGCTAGACCTCTTACACTAATTGGATGAGGTAAGGACAGAAAATGACAATACCTATTGAATCTATCAACAAACACCCATATTACCTCAAACCCCTTGGATTTTGGCAGCCCGTGAAGCTCTCCAGGGTTCTTGTGGTATGTCCAGAGATTTCGATAATCCGGGACTTTTCACATTTTTTCCCTTGACCTGTTGGCGCACATTGCATTCCTCACCCACCTCCTAACATCCTGTCTTGTGGTTGTCCTTTGAAATAATTCATTATTTTCTCCCTAGACCATTACAGTGAAGCTCTTCATACACTTGCCTCCTTAATTCCCCACTATCAAGGACTACTTGCCTCTGTATTGTAGCAAAGCTTGTTTCAAGTAATATTCCGGTGGACCAGCTTGTTTGTTTCAAGAAAACCTCAGTGATGATTTCTTTTATCTATTGGTCTTTTCTTATAAATCTCTACAATCTGTCCCATCCACATTGGCACCACAATTGACAGTTGAGCCAAGTCCATCTAATTTCTTCCTTGGATCCTTTGTTTAACATTATGGTTTCTCCCTCCCAATCAAACTCTAAGGTGTGCTCCATGTAGTTTCACCTCATCTCCCCTAATTGTGACAACTCAACTCCCGAAATCACCCAACCAAACCAAACCTTGGTGCTAAACTCTTGTCCCTCCCATGGCTACTTGATATATCACTACACGAGTGTTACTTGTAATCTGATGTTGCTTTATTTTAATATCTAAAATTCTACCAAAGGTTTAAGGTTAGAATCCCGTGAACATATTATAACTAAACATTATGTTATTATTTTATAGATATGTACAAAGCTATATGGTTCGAATCCCATCAATTACGTATCAGTGTTTTCTTTTTTATTGCCTGCCACAATATGTTCTCTTTCTAAAGGAAAACACACATTAAAATATATAAATAATAAGATAAACATATTACAAGTTATAAATAAAAGGTGACAGATATTAAAAAAGATCTTGCATTGCACGGGAGCAATGGAATAATGGATAGCTAAAAGCAGATACAGATTTGTAATTGACCCCTATACCATTTTCATCCATTGTTATTATAGGCACTAGGCACTCACATAGGTTAGTGGTGCACTTCCCTAGGTGAGGCTACTTGAAATAGGGGTGTGCCTCACCTGCTGGGGTCAAATGTGAGGTCTCTTCCTCAGCTTTTGTTTCAGAAACTGCTGTATAGTTTGTATAATTGCTGCTTAGTAACTTTGTTCTGTTCCAACTCAAAAGTAAATTACGATGCGTGCATATTGAATATATCTTTTTTCTTTTTTGCTGCTATCCTGAATTATGTACTCGTGTCTGATTAATCTATTGCTCTTTTTTTCTTGTCAGATGGTGAGCTGATATCTCCCTGCATGTGCAAAGGCACTCAGCAGTTTGTGCACCGCATGTGCCTAGATCACTGGCGCTCAGTTAAGGTCAGTGGCCATAGCCTGCCCGTAATACAGTAAAATAGAGTTTTATCCCTAATGTTGCTCGTAGATGTATTAAAAGTTTATTTAATTGATATTTTAATTTAATATAGGAAGGATTTGCATTCTCGCATTGTACGACTTGTAAAGCTCAGTTTCATCTTGAAGTAGTGAAGTTGGAGGACAGCTCCTGGCGTAAAATTAAATTTCGACTCTTCGTGGCCAGAGATGTGTTCCTTGTGTTTTTGGCTGTACAAACTGTGAGTAGCATTCTATTTCTTTTGTTATAATATTTACATGAACTCCATTTCACAACATTTTGGCCCTATGATATTGTACAATTTGTAAAGACGATTGGTTGTCATGCCCATGTTCGACCTTATTATCATTTTTTAAGGAGGAATGGCTTAAAGCATTTACTTTTCATGCTGACTATTTCCTCTTTTTTAGAATAGTTTCAGCTGAGGTCCTGAGGAATATTCCAACTTATCATTACTTCTAAACAGCTAAACTCAATCTCCATGCTTGAAAGTCACGTGTGTCCAGTTGATTGGCAAGTGACTTTGTTGTGTCCTAAATCATCCACATTTATTTGTTGTTGTAAAGCGAATCTGAGAGGTGTTATTGCTAGTTTTAGGGGGGGGGGAGCCATCACAGGCTCTGAAAATTTGGTGCGAAAATCAGCCCTGTGAGAATTGGTTTGATTAATAAGTATTGTATCATTGTTCTGTTGGTAAAAAAGAAACTAGGCCTGAAGTCTACATATTTGATGGACTACTTAATAGTATCTTCATTAATAGCTTTAGTCTTTGAATTTAAAAACCTTCCCAAAACATAGGTGAAGCTATGCTATAGCTCTGATTCTAGCTTAGATATTAATCACTTGAATATCATCGTTAACATCTTTATTGAGTTTTTAAAATCTACACTATTGAATTTAAAACAGTTTTGTACTTTGGGATATAACCCTTCACTCATCTTACTGATTGTTTTCTTTTTTATTCACATTCCCCCTGTTTTACTAATTAAAACTCGTGAGCACACGAGTAAAAGTAGTTTCACTTCCCTTCATTTTACTTTCCTCGCTTGTGCTCCTTAAAGAACCGGAGACTAATGTATTTTAGGCACACATTGATTTCACATGTCATAAAGTTAAGCCTATGCTGTTTAACATTTGCAACTTTTACATTATGAATTTGGTGGTTCTTTCATGTTTTAAATTTTAAACATGTACAGTGGATTTGTCTGTCTTCATATTTTCAGGGACCTGTTCTTTAAAAATCCAATCTATATATACATTCAAGACTTTATTATACAAGTATACGGTAACGAACTAATGGCTATCCCCTGTAAAATTCCTATACATGCTTTTTTTTGTGTAGGTGATTGCAGTAATTGCTGGTCTTGCGTACCTATTGGATAAGGATGGATCTTTTAGGAACTCATTTGATGATAGTTGGGATCGTTTACTTTCAAAGCATCCTATACCATTCTACTATTGTATAGGTGAAATTCAAGCTCTCTCATCTGATAAACATCTGGCCAGGGAGGGAGAGATTATGTACCTAATGTCTAGTATGAGTACTATAATAGCTTAGCATGAGTGCATGACAAATTCGGTTATTCTACTGCTTACTAAAGTCCTGCCTTGATAATTTCCTATTCTGAGCTGTTACTTGGCTAGTAAACATAAAACATTGAGTTTCCTTTTCATCTATATAATTGAGTCTTGATACTTTTGCAACCTCTCTGGAGTCTGGGACGTTAGACAGTTAAGGTCAGTCTTCAGTACTTTGACCATGAGAAAATATTTCGCAGGAGTGCTAGGATTCCTTGTACTACTTGGATTTTTTGGGCTCATACTGCATTGCTCCTCTCTTAATAGCAGTGACCCTCGCATGGCTGGCTGCCAGAACTGCTGTTATGGATGGGGAATCTTAGATTGTTTTCCTGCATCCATGGAAGCATGCTTCGCACTGGTTCTTGTTTTTGTTGTAGTTTTTGCCATTCTTGGCATTGCATATGCTTTCCTTGCTGCCACAATGGCCATTCAAAGGATTTGGCAGAGACACTACCACATCCTCACGAAGAGGGAGCTTACTCAGGTGATCAGTCTGCATCTTTGCATAGACTCTATTAACAATGTCAAATTTATGTATATCATCCTCGATTGGTAGCAACCTGAAAATATTGTTAGCACGATAGCACTAGATTAGACTTTGATGGCAGTTTTTATTCTGTCTCGCTAATTTTTTGATTACCATGGAAAGAGCAACTGAGCGACTGGTGACTTGAGTAGTAATTTTATTAATTTGTAAAGAATAAGTCTCTAGATCCTATACTCCCTATTTTTCCCATTGTTATACCTATTTATTTAACCATTAAATCCCTTTTACAATCTCTTAGGAATACATAGTAAAGGATCTCCATGGTTGTTACACTCCTCCAAAACTGGACCCGGAACATGAAGGGCGTTTGAAAATGCTGAAGCTTCTGTAGCAACAGGAAATTAAAGTTGTGAACTTTTTTAAGCCTTGGGTTAACATAGGCAAGTTCTGGAGCTATACATTCGAAGGGCTTTTCTGAAGAGTATTGTCGTATATATAATAGTGTACGGAAAATGGTAACTTTTTCATGTTATATATGCTGATCCATAGGGTTCAAGAATAGCCAACTTAGCAGATTCCAGTGAAGTTGACAAATGTTGCGGCCAGTCAAGTAGTCAGTTGTCAGCATAATGCGTGTTACCACAATTTATGATTGTTCATCTATCTTTCAAATGCTCGCTGAAAAATTGAAAATTCACAGCTGCCGAATGTCCACAAAACAAGGACCACTCTTATGAAGAGAAATTTCAGAATCCTTTGTATAGTATAAACTCCGAACAATGTTGTACGTGATAACTTCATTAGTTTATCGGTCCCAGTACTAGAGTGTACTTAGAACTAGAGAATTAATAATTTTATGTGTTTCGTATATATTTAGCAAAGTAATCAAGCAGATGATCAAAATTTAACCATGTTGTATAATCAGATTTCCTTTGAAAATGTATATGCAGCAGCTGATGCATCTGTTATCTCGTATGTCCATTTTGCGGTCTAAGTTCATCGACCATACCTTCACTAACAGAAACTAGGTCATCGCCACTTGTAAGTAAGTCTATTTCATCGATCATAACATCATCATCACCAACAAAAACTAGGTTATCACCATCCCTAACTAACTCTATTTCATCAATCTCAGCTCCACCTTTGATTAGAACCCGAGTAGGGACGAATCCGTATTTCTTCATACCGATCTCAAGCAACTGCTGAAAGCTCTGTGGAAGTAACACAAGCTTCCCAGTAACATCTCCCTTCTGAGGGCAACTAACTGTTATTCTAGCAGCGGAATGTGCAACATTAAACGCACTTTTGTTTTGATTTACAGACAAAAGCAAGTCGTGTTCCTCGCCATTAGCAGATGACATGATCCCGAATAGTGAGTTATGGAAGTTGTTACCACGTCGACGCCTAGTACGTCCCAGTGACTCCCGTTCGATCCTGTCATGAGAGATAGGCCGTATTGTTGGCTCACTGTTATATCTCCCAATAAAACGAACCCCGTGTTTCTCCTCAGGCAATTTAACATCAGCAGATTGAGTTCTTATAGGCTTTGGGGATTGGAAAAGAAGTTTTATATCTTCATGTCCTTGTTGCTCAGCTAAATTCCTAGGAGTCCAACCATGGTCATCAGCTTTGTCAGCATAACATCCTTGGTCCAAAAGAAATTTAACAATATCGATGTTACCCTCACAAACTGCAACATGGAGGGCTGTCGATCCGTTGTTCTTAGGACGGGTGACATCGCCTCCATGGCGTACAATTTCCTTTAACAGTTGCAAGTTATTTCGTTCTGCAGCAATACAAGCAAAATGTCCAGTATCACCTGAAGATAGTAAAGCGCCATTATCTTCCAATAGTCTTAACACTTGGTGGTGATTAGACAAGATGGCCTCCCAAAGTGGTACATTCCCTTCTGAATCTGCATATAGGTTGGGGGAAAGGAAATCAAGTTAATCATTTTACGATAGGTCACACATTCGAGCATATGAAAACAATCTTTCTATCGAAGATAAAAGCAAGATTACGTACACAAGCATCTTCATCAAACTATATCATAATAGACTATAATCTGATGTGGTAGTCTTGTGCAATCGTATACAGCAAGATTACGTACAAAAGCATCTTCATCAAACTATATCATACTACACTATAATCTGATACGGGAGTCTTGTGCAATCATATACGACCTACTAATTTAATGGCTACTTGGTAGACATGCATGAATTAAATAGTGAGGAAAAGGGGCAGTTAAGTTGTCTGGTTAGGAAAAATGTCATTACTCTAGGTTCACCAATCAAAGTAAGCATGGATATTTAATTGGGGACATGCCTCCATGTATTAATGAACGTGATCCCACCGGCTTTGGTAGTAATATATGGAAAGTCAACCCTAAAAACTAGACTGTTCATTCATCACATTCACTGCATTACGCAAGACTTTATGGAAAATCACCCCTTCTACATAGATACTTTATCTTATCCATTCTGCAGACAGATTTATCAACACTACTCCTCTCTGGTCATGACCAATGAACTGATTAGGACAGCATGTAACTATCAATCTATCGTGCAAATGCGATACTCTAGCGGTTATGTTTAGAGAATCAAATGAATAGTCCCCGTAAGAACATGCCAGAGTCAACTCAAGAATTCCTAATATAGTGCCACAGAAACAAGTGCTATTGATCCCTGATCACTTTGATTTGGTGTCGTAATTTACATAGATTATGTCAGAAGAGAAGCGAAATCCCAATTTACATATGTAATTATGTAAATGACACATTAACACATATACATTATATGCTGATATGTTTTGATAGGTACTCAAGTCATAGAATATGCTACAAGTTACATAATACATTACTCTTTACATGTTTATAGAGTGCAGGCAGTGATTATTGAGTACTATTTTAGATCCTAGTGGGTTGTGTAACAACTAACATGCTTGCAATAATTGAGAAGTATTCTACTATACTGACGTATCTTAATGGAACACGATTTGAAAGTTTATTGTCTTCATGTTTTGCTGAGATAACGATTTTTAACAGGGATGATGATTCTGGGATTACTAGGATATCTATAATATAGTTAGTCGTTAAATTCACGTGAACTAGATTTCAGTCACTTTTTAGTTCATATTCGTAGAATTAGCAGTTCTCCAAATAGAATACGAAGTGATCAAAGATACAAGAAGATAAATGCAAGTTCTAACAAGTCCAGGATTGTGATGCATGAAAAAACACAACCTTGGGAGTAATCATGATGCAAAGAAAATTGTACTTGCCTACCATTGCTTCTTTTATAAACTATATGACTTTGCTTATGAATTCAGTACTGGAGGATAAATACATACCTCTACTATTGGGATCTGCTCCATAATCCAGTAAGAGTAGCACACAGTTCTCGTTTCCTTTAGATGCAGCTATGTGCTGAAATTGTTAATACAAACAGAAGTTACTAAAAGGAATTTCCCTTCTAGTCATGTATGGAATTGGTAAATTTTTAAAAGAAATTCGCAAAAGAAAAAACAACTTACCAAAGCTGTCCTATTATTATTGTCCGACTCATTTGGATCTAGGCCCCGTTTGAGAAGTTGATTCAGTAGTTGGTCATCTCCTCTAAGTGCAGCAAAGCATAAGCTAAGAGGCAAGTCCATTCTACCTCGAGCTAGCATATGCTCTGTCTCTAGTAAAATTCCCTCCATAACTGGATCCTTTTGCTCTTTCAGATGCTGCAGCCACCAGTTAGTTAAAATGAACTTGACAGTCTTTGACAAATCTTAAAAGAGCGGGAGTGATGCGTCTCCAACATAAGGTTTTGTTTCAATTTCATGTGTCAAAGATTATATACATACCTCAAGGAGATTATTCATGATGATGGTCCCATCACCAACATTGGCCTGGATGATATTGAAAAATGTTGTGCGATTCAAACGTAATAGCTGGCTCAATCTTTTGGTACGTACTGTGAAGAGTTGAGGCCTATAACAAAGTACACCAATCTCACCACAAAGGTCACCGCTTTTTGCCTCACCAACAACCTATAATGAGTTATTAACACCATAATGTTTGTTAACTTCGTAATGCAAGTAGTGAGAACTAGAAAAGATGCAATGACATTAAAATATGCTTGCCTGTTCAACGCCGTTTTTAAGAACCAGCAGATCCTGTAAAAATTAAACCAGTCAGATCTCAATGTTTGTCAGACACGAGAATAAGATGTTTCTTGTTTTTGCTAAACTAAAATAAGATGTTTTAAGTTGTAAGAATGTGATATATTAAAAGAGAGGGTTAGGAACTGACAACTGCTCCGGTAACAAGTATGTACAAGTCCGTGGGTGCTTCATTTTGCAAAATGACATCCTCCTTGGGTGGAAAGTATTCAGCTTTCATCTCTGAAACCTGCAGCATTTACGTGGCATTTATGAGGTGAAAAAGAACTTCTGTATAATGAAAAATGAGACGAACATTTAAGAATGTATAAATAATTTTACCAGCTGAAAGAGCAAATCATTAGAAACCCCTCGAAACAAGTAAACCCTATCCACAAGAGAGTAGAAAAGGAAATGAGAAATGCTTGAGCGGATGGCTTTTGGGAGAGTATCAAGAATCTCTTGTTGCTGCAGCCCTTCAGAGTCGGTTCTAAATTTTAAGTGTAAATGAGCAAGCATCTGATCTTGCAGCCGAACAGGAAGATGATTCCTGTGAGAAAAACTGGATGCAGCTTGAATGGTGTCCCTCTGTTCAAATTATAAGAACTAGCAATTAGACTCAACGTATCAAACTAGGGAGCAAGAAATGTTGTTCTGAAACAAAATCTTTATAATTATGTGTAGTGGATATAATAATCAAGAATCTACTTACGAATTGCCTGGTTTTACTGGTACCATGTACAACCAAGTTGGTCATATTTCCTATCAAATAAGCAGTCAGCCCAAGATTGAAGAGCATGTAGAATATGGCATAGATCATTTCCCCTGTATTCTGAGCATGCAAGTCGCCATAGCCAACTGTTGTGAGAGTCGTAATGGACCAGTAAATTGATGTCACATAGCGAAGCCATATGCTCCGAGTCTTGAAGTCACTGATAGACGCCCCAATCCAAGTCATTGAAGGGTCATGATAGTGAGCTGCTATAAGATAATAGAAGCAGGCAGAACAATGAACTGCAAATAGGGTAACCTGTAAAAGAAATTGAAAATATTCCATTAATCTATCTGTGTTTTTTCTACAGCGGCTAATTTAGGATGTAACAGTAAAAGCATTTGCACTTACACAAATAAGCTTAGCACATCGAACCCAGAAATAGTTAAAGTTTTTGTCCTTCTCCAGCCTGTATAAGTTTAAGAACAGATAGGATCATGCTTTAGTAAACTATAAGTTTGTACACCATTCAAGAGAAAAATATAAAGATTGAAACATACCTGGCAAAGAGAGAACTAACTCTACGGAGACGCCAGAGTCTGAGCATGTTAAAGAAGCCATATGTCCTGAGAGGTGATGGGGAAATCTTCTGAGCAAGTTCATAAGGTATTGTAGATATTACATCAAATGCCAGCCAAGTTTTTGCATACTTCCAAGCAATTAGTTTACGATCATCAATAAGAAGGTAGGTATTTGCATCCACATAAGCAACAAAGAATGTAAGCACGATATCAATGGCAAAAAACCCATTGACAACATTGTCAATGATGGATAGCGGTGGCCGGACTTTGTGAAGAAAACCTAGTTCAAATGGGGACACCCAAGCAGTGTAGATAACAAGAACAACTAGAATAGACCCCCAGAATCTGCAAATTTGAAATAACCATATATAAGATTTGTGTTCTTCTGATTTGAAAAATTACAAATGATCATGATAGACCAAATATAGAGTATGCGCTCATTCAACATTGGAATCAAACTCTTATTTCATAATCATTCAGTAAAACAGATCGATAATTTTACTTTGGTACTAATTATCTGTCTTCGTATAAATTATGTAACATCTTATACACCTCTGTTTCCATATTCAACTCATGAATCACTAAAATTCTTCGAAAACCACTTAAAAGCTTTAATTGTTATTATCAAATTTTATCAGCATAATAACACAAATGTTCTAGTAACATTGCAGGGTACAAAGGTAGACAATGACTCTTGAAAAGTAGTTGAATGGTAGATACAGTGAAAGAAGAAATTGATAACAAACACAGTATACTACTCCCTATCTCCCGTTAAACGTTTCCCCTTCAGACTTTTTACACTGTTTGGGTAAGCGATTGACTACTAATTTACGTATAATCTATAATATCAAACATAGTCATGAGTGATTTTGTTGGATTCGTATTTATGAGTATTTTAATACAATGAAATTTTTATATTTAATATTAATACGAAATTAAAGATATTAACAATCAAAAGTATGTATTGACAAACGTGTCCAACACAAATATAAAACGTTTTTAGGGACGAAGGGAGTAACAAGGAGGGAGAGGTGGCAGAGATTTTTAAATACACAGTTTAATAATACCAGTAACTATTACACCAATACATGTACAAAACCACCGCATGGTCCATGAACAAAATTTATTCAAAGTCAGCAAAAACAAAATCAAAGAAAGTGAGAATGGAAAAAAAACATGTAAAAACAAACTAAAGACAAGCTTAAAAAAAGTAACCAATAAAACATATACAGATTGTTTTATATGTCGGTTAACTGACCAGTTAACCGAACCGAATGCACACCCCTAGGCAAACACCGGGAGATATAAACCCGTGTGGGGGTATCAGTTGAAGATACAAAATACAAATTGGTCATCTGCAGTGTGGCATATAATATATTAATGTGTGTTACACACAAAGACAAAAAGGAGTAGAAATCTTGCTTTTGTATAGAGTTGACAGAAATTTATAAAAAATTAGACAAGATTCAGGATTCTATTTAAAAGTGAAAATCAAAGGTAATGAAAACCTGTGGTGGGGTTAGAGTAAAATATCAAAGTAGATGTGAGAACCGTCAAAAGCAACAAAAAATATATAAACATGGATTTTGTTGTCAAGACTCGGTGTTAAAACTACAATTATCATATGAACCTGGTTGTTCTCAAATCTACTTGAAAGTATATTGCAAAAATCACTTGCACAAGTCAAGAAACTTCGTTATCAAGATTTTACTAACAGTTAGAAAGAAAGCATGATAGTTTGAAACGGTAAGTCATCATGCTGCCTTCTTTCTAACTTAAAGACGACTTGTTGCCCGCAAGGTTGACTCAGTTGGTTAAAAAGGAAATAACTATCTTTTTCACATTCAATTCCGTGGGAGAATTTATGATTATAAATCTTACGTTAAATGTGATTTATCTTGGCTCACGTGATTTGCAGGCCACTGTGTGACCCCGTTTTCAAAGATTTTACAACACACGTCTCTAAGTCGGAAAGAAACTAAAAAAGACAAACTATATATTGATAGTCTTTTACGAGAATGCCAAGTAAAAGGAAAAGAAAATAGTGCAGAAATCAATAAAACAAATCGTTAGTCACAAGACACGGAATATAAGGTAATAATAGCACAACTGTAGAAATCAATGCAAAGAGTAAAGAATTGCAGAAATACAGCTTTCCCATCAATGCATCAATGTATCAGAATTACTAGCACAGCCTAGGCTAAAGTCTCGACTGATCTTCGAAAATTAATAAAAGAGGAAAAAAGCAAATACCTGTAATAAGGATCATAAGGAGAGATAATGAAGTTGCGAAGATGAACACGACGGTTGCTACGTGCACCAAGAGACGGTAGAATACCGGTAGTGAGACTGTAATGACTTCCGTCACGTGATAACTCTATCTCTCTGTCCAACTCCGTTCCGCATATAACCGGAACTTTAAACATTCCCGACTACCAAATTTTTAATGTTCAGAGGGTTGCCTTGGTGTTTTTATGACGAGAGTATCTTGTATGCAAGGGAAGGCGGTGAAGGATGGGATTATATATATATGTACATGGGGGTGTATTGATTTGTTTCTCTGGCTCTAGAGACTTTGTATTCAAGGAAACTGCCTCCTTTCCATTCTAAATTTATTTATGAATTGGATTAATTTTTTATTTTACCCTTTTTGACTTTCCATTTTTGACAGCTATCTCAAAAAAATAAGGGAAATTATCCAAAATATTATGTTTAAATTTTATTTATAAAAATATTAATATTTTCAAAAAAAATTTAAAAAAAATACAATTTTTTAAGTTTTATTTTCAAAATACGGTTTGCAACCTCTGTCACATGTTACGCAACTTAATTTTCAATTTTAAAAAGATTGATTTTGAGTTTGAATTTATTTCGTTTCAAATTTGCAACCTCTGTAGCTGTAAAAAAATCAAGTTTGAAAAAAATAAAATAAAAATTGCATTATAGGTTGCAGAGGTTGCAAATGGTATTTTTGAAAAAGAAATTTTAAAAAGTGTATTTTTGAAAATAAATTTAAAACTAACACTATTTTTGAAATATTTTTAAAAACAGTATTTTTGAAAAAATCTCAAAATATAATTATATTTAATTCTTGAAATGTGTTAAATAAATTTTTAAATCTTATTTATGTCCATAATAATGATATTTTAGACCATTTTTTTGACAAATATGATTATAACCTTACGTACATATACGAGTATCTTTTGTAAAAAAAATCAGAATGAACTAGAAACGAATCATGTATCTGGAACCACCATACACTCTAAATCATATATTAGCTATTCAACCGTATTATTATAGGCAGTTAGTATATGTGATAAAAGCAAAATTGATTTCTATTTAGGAAACGAGACTTTTTTAGCTAGCTTCTAATAGAAACAATATGATCCATATTAGTCGTGATTTGACCTGTTGAATTACGGATTGTTCTAAGAAACATTATATATCAGTTATGATTCGGCTAATTATATCAGTATTCATAAATTGAATTAGATTTATTGATTATAACTATGGTCGTAAAATCGGAATCAATTGGCCGATATACGGGATTAATCAACAAATTAAGAATTAATTTGAATGAAAATCGGATATATTTCAATTGAAATATAATATATTATTCTTGTTTATTTTAAAATAAACAATTCAAAATTATTTATAAAAATAATCATATTTCAAAAATTGAATCAGTCAAATGTATTTTAAGAATTATTCTGGGATTTTTTTTAAAAACGAGAAATTTAAAACACCAACTACTTTGGGATTGATGTTAAAATTTGTTGTGTTTTTTGAAAAAAAACTCCTCAAAAATTTTTTGTAAAAATCAGATGATTTTTTGTAATTTTTTTATATGTATATGGGTTTTTATCGTAGGTAACCCGCAGTCGTTACCCTTCGGGTGCGCACTCGATAAACCTTATGAGCTCACGCAATAGCCCGCAAACCACGTGAACTAAGGTAAATCGCATTTAAACGACAAACTCGTTGAAGAGGTATAATAATAAATTGTGAGATTCGAATATGTGATCAAGATGATAGTTATCCCTTTTTTAACCAAATGAGCCAACATTGCGGGCTGATATGTATATGTTTTAATGGAAAAAATTATAATATTTTTGGTAAGGTTTAATGGTTAAATCAACATCTACTTCTCGTGAAAGTTGGAAAACAACTTTTTCTAAAAACATAAGAGACTTAGGGGTCGTTTGGTTCGGCTAATTCTAGTATGAAGTATGAGTTTCGTTCATTCCAAACTCATACTTGGTATTTGGCTAACTGTTTTTAAAATCTGATACCCATTCCTTATACCCGTCTGAAATGAGATTTGATACCCTACGTGTAGGGGTAGGTGGGTTTGAGGGAGGGGTATGAGGTATCAAAATAAATTTCATTATTTCATTATTTATAAAGTTAAATACAATCCTAAAACATATATCTTAAATATCATATTTAATTTTAAATAAGTTATGCATATTTTTAATTAATACAAAATAGTAATATTTTATTTTTATTTATTTTAAAAATTATAAATTAACATTCAATTTTTAATTTTTAATTTTTTAATCACTTATATTTAATTGTTTTTTGTTTGTAAGTTGTATAAAAACTTAAATTCGACATATGCAATATATAAAAGTTTAATTCAATCAATAAATCAAAAATATTTAAATGAAACATATTTCATTTCACCACTAAACCAAACACATGATATCAGGAATGATTCCCCAACTCCATATCAGCCTAACCCGAATCCTTATTCCAAACTCATACTGTCTTCTGAACCAAACGACCCCTTAATTTTCTAACAACAGTTTTTAGGCTAAAAATATTTTTCCGAAAAAACAAATTTTAAATTTAATCAAATAGTTTTTAACTAAAAACTGACGTAAAAACAACAGCAAACACACCCTACAACTCCAAATTTTCGATGTAAAAACAAATTTTATTAATATGGACCTTAAATTTTATATAAAATTTAAATCTAAATGGCACGGAGTTAATTTTTATTTTTCGGATAAGTAGGCACATGTGCTCAACCATGACTCATTTCGTTCATATATTTTGTGAATAGCTTACACTCGGGCTCAAACAGGTCTAGAGCGTTAAGTATGTTGTTGTAACATCACCTACAGAAAAAAATTAGATTTGGTAGCTATTTGTGTTCAGTCGCGTTCAAGACACGTTTAAAGCGTGTTTTGGAGGAGGGAACTGACGTCCTCGAGTCACTTCGGGGCTCCCCGATATCCGAACCCAAAATCGATCCTCAAACCCGTCCTAATTTCCAAACGGGATTATTTTACTTCTCGTTCCTTGTTCCCCGCGAGGAACGGAGATTTTTTATATTTTTTTCGTTTAATAAAATTAATTTTTAAATAATATTTTTTAATAAAATTTCGTATAATAAATCATAATATATAAATTTTCTTTTAAATTTAATATTAATGTTCAACCTTAATTTGAATTAATATTTATTTTCCGTATAATAATAAACAAAAATAATATTATAATAAAATAATATCACAATAAGTAAATTTAAATCATATGGTACATAAGAAATTGAAAATAATAATATATTTTATATATTTTAATATTTATTTTAGATATTTATATATATATAATATATTTTTTTCTAAAATACGATTCGGGGTCGATGATCGGAACGGAGACATCCGGCCCCGGCCCCCAGTACAGTTCTTATGTTTTTTCTTGAAGAAAGTAGTTAGCCGGCGGTGGTTGCATATTTGTTCAGTTAAAGTGGTCATAACATTTTTAACACTAATAAAACAAACTACTAAAAGAAACGAACTCAATACTAACCTATATTTTTTATTTTAATATTATTATATGACTGATTGTCAAATTGATACTTATTAATAATATCTTTAAATTTTAGAAAAAATATACGAGAATTGTTTTTCTGTAAGAGTTATATAAAAAATTTTAAGTGCAATAATAAAAAGTTTAAAAAGGTATTATTTGTTATCATATTTAAAACACATTATTTAAATTTAAGATTCAAATTCTCCTAACAACAAAATATTTTTATAATTTATTTTAAATGTGCAAATAAAAATTCATGATTTAAAGTAATATCAAACATAAATTATTAACTTTATTTGTTTATATAATATGCTTTCTTACTCGTTTGTACTCAAATATAATCTTAATTTTATATTTTTTTAAATACGGCCTATATTGACATCCATATACTATACTATTTAATCTATCTATATTATTATCTATACTATTATATTAAAAATAAAATATTAATAATTTAGTTGTTGATCCTTGGTAACTCAATCTAGAGCCGTTAGATTAAAATGATGAGAACCGTTATATATAATATTAAATATCATTATTCAAGTGATATAAGATCGAACCTTACAAGTAACATATTATTAAAATTAAAATTTATATTATATAATGATAAAGGGACCGTGCATTGTCCATGTAATATACTAGTATATTATAACAAACGAATTATTAAAAATTAGGTTGGTCGATCAATTCTAATTATAATTGATATTGACGTAGACAACTTCTTCTACCAATTTAAATTTTAATTTATATCAAAATTTATGTTATTCTAATTGATGTTAAAGTCAACTTATTATACCAATTTAATTTCTAATTCATATCAAGGTCTATATTAGTCTAATTGGTATTTGAAATCAACTTATTCAGTTAATTTAATTGTTATTCAATTAAATTCTAAAAAACTCTTTATTATAACAACCTAATTTAATTAATATTTAATTAAATTATAAAATAGATATTATAACCTATTATACATATATAATAGATATTAATATCTATAATATGAAAAGATAACGTACTGCTCGGTTGAATGGCCTCGAAATAAGAATAAAATAATCCACATTTTTTATTGGGTTAAAATAAAATTATAACATTGATCTAGGTTATAATAAATTTAAATCAAACTAAATATAAATAGTATTATTTGGTTGCTATAAATATGATTCGGCCTAAGACAAAATAATAAATATCATTCATCCGTCTAAAAAATATATTATTGAACCAAATGAAAACAAAATAACATAAACTAATCATCCATGCTAAAAAAATTATTACACAATTGACCAAAACTAAAAGAAAATTAAAATATAATTTGACCAATTAAAACAAAATCATATATATTACTTATGTAGATTAAAATAAAATTATCATATTGATCCGAATTAAAAAAAATTATAATCAAACTAAAAATAATTAGGTGAATTTGGTCGGCATAACGGTTTTTTTGGTTAAAACACACTAATATAAATTATTGACGGGGGGCCTTAGGGTTAAACATAATAATGTAAATTACCGATAAAAGATAAAATAGAATTAAAATGAGAATAAAATTTGAGCATAATTTGTATCATCCGAACTAAAACTTAACTTTTATGTAAATATAATATTTTTTGTAAAATATATGCATAAAATATTAATAAAACTATATTGTTCAATCAATTATAGTATTTTTTTCAAATACCTAATGAATATTATTAATATATTTATCATGAAATCAAATTATTTTAAAAATTTGAATGAGTAAATTTTAATAATTCAATTCAAGTTAAACTTTTACAAAAAAAATATATGAAATTATATAAAGTCTGTGCATTACACGAGTTTCAAACTAGTTATATTAAAGATAGAACATTAAATTTTTTATTAATATTTGTTTGGTCACTCAATTGAGAGTTATTAAATATTTAAAATCAAATTAATTAGAATTGTTAGATATAATCATAAAATATATTATATAAAGGGGTGTAATGTTCAAATCCCGACGGTAACATATTAAAATTATAATTTATAATATATATAATGATATAAACAACTGTACATCATGTACCGGTTATATACTAGTATATTATAATAGACGAAATATTGAAAGTTAGGCACTTTGCGTGTCTTTTACACGGTAATTTTACCTCATTTCCCTTGGTTATATATAATTATAAAAGTAATTTTCATAAAATATTTATATACATAATGATAATAACATAGTCAATTGCTTTTTTCAATTAAAATACATTATCTTTTCTATTTTTCTCAATTAAAACACTGTTTCAAAAAAAATCATACATAAATCTGAAGGGTTTTAGCACATACACGCAACGAAAACGTAAATTTAAATCTTAAAAAACCGAAACCCTCCGCAGGATCCATGCAAAAAATAATATTTAATTCGTAGTTCAGTATGTTTACCTTAAGAAGTTTTACGTTAATGGAAAGATGGATGTCTTTAATAGCGATCCAAGAACGATGAACGAAAATCCCTAGCAGCTGCGCCTCAAGTGTGAAGCACTCCCCGGTATCCACCAAGAGTACAATGTGACGGAGGAGGAAGATGTTGAGAGAATTAGTTGTCTCCCTATTGTTCTACTTTAGAATTAGGGTTAATTATCTGGGTTGAGCCAAATAGGGTTTATAATAGTATATTTATAGGCAAAATTTTCAGCTGAAAATTTTCCATAAAATATTATTATTGTTAACCCTTTAATTAATTATTCTTATTAACCAATTAACTAATAATTAAAACATCTTTTAATCATTAATCCCTTTTCTAAACACTTTAGAAAAATAATTCTCTCACTTGATTTAATTTCTAAAATTAAATTTTTAATTAATAATATTAAGAATTAATTAAATCTCATTTAATCAATTATTAAATCTGCTAATTAATTATTTATTTCATAAATAAATAATTACCGACCATTATTAATTAATTCCTCCACCATTAAATCATTCTCTTTTATGGTGTGACCTTGTAGGTTCAATATTAAGCCGGTAGTAGAAATAAATAATAATAAAACTATTTATCATTATTTATATAAATTCTTTAATTCATTAAATATGATTAATTAATAAATTAATCATATTTATTCTACATCGTGAGGGATACTTCTCAGCATATCGCGACTATCTGGATAATACGAATTCACTGCTTAGAATATTAAGAACCTATTCAGTGAGTAGTTACCATACAATCAATTCCCTTTACCCTACAATGTCACAATTAAATACAAGGTATGGAACTTGTGTCAAGCCTATCTTATTTAATCATTCACTATGCTTAGTTCTATTTAATGTAAATTAGAAACTCCTTTCTAATTTCATTCACTCTGGCCAGAGATTCTTGAACTAGCATAAGTGGATCAGCATTGAACATTCTCTTCCTTCGCTGGAAGGGGTAGATCCTTTATTGATCATAGACTATATTCGTGTACAAATTCATATACCCAGTAGAGCCCTTATAATTGTCCCTGGAGACTAAGAACTAAACCAAAGCATAGTTCAGTGTACACAAGATGATTATGATGACCTCAAGTCTAAGGATACTTGTACAACTATCACTATGTGAACAACTGCTGACACGTGAATGAACTCCATCAGTTGTTCAGCTGTGTGAGTCATGTTCAGTGAACTTATTCTATAATAAACACCTACATACTAGCTATAGTGTCACCACACAAATGTCTATGAGAACAGACATCTTTCATAATGAAGCAAACATAGTATGTACCGATCTTTGCGGATTACTAATTACCAGTTAGTAATCCTACGACCATGAAATATTTAAGTTTAGAGTTATCATCTTTTAGGTCTCATTATTATGATCTCATCATAATCCATAAAAAACTTTACTCTAAACTATGGTATATCTTATTTAACACTTAAATAGATAAATCCCGCAATAAAATCAAAACAAGTCTTTTATTAATATCAACGAAATCAAAACAGATTACATAAAAGTTATTCCTAAATCATCATACATGATTGGACTTAGGACACATCTCTTTCAAAATCTATTTAATTGAATAATAATATTAATATTATAATTTACAAATAACCAACCAATTACTTTTTTTTATCTAAACACATCACCTTCTATATATTTTTTAACAAAACCTTCTATTTTCCCAAAATAACAAAGGAAACTTTTATTTTATCTGTAGGGGAAAAGAAGTATTATTAAAAATTAATGCAAAAAATTTTATAAAGAATGCCAAAAATACACCACTTTTCACCTTCAACTGCCCAAAATACCCAGATGTGCGCGAACCGCCCAAAATACCCCCGGAATACGTATTTTAAGTATGCGTATTTAGCCTTCGAAAATTCAACAAAGAACACGCATGTTGCACATGCGTATTCACTTTGTTTTCTTACAAAGAATGCAAATGTTCAACATGCGTATTAATAAAAAAACAGAAACTGAATACGCATATTGAACATGCATGTTCTTTGTTAAATTTTCAAAATCTGTATTCGCATATCCCACATGCGTACGCAGTGGGTAAAAAGGGCAGAACATCCCGCCAAACTGTATTTTGGGCATTTGCCCCCCAAACGGCGGGTATTTTGATTTATCACCCAAAGAATTTATCTCAATGAAAAAGGTTTTCCAAAATTATATTGTTCTATATCGCACTAACTTGACAAGATACTGGGAAATAGGTTCGGTTCTGAATGGCACCAACATGACAAGATGATGGGCAACAGATATACCATCTCTTCTGACATGAGACCAACCAGAAAAATAAAAATTTTACTAACAACTAAAATGTCCTCTAATAAAGAGTTCGAATTTGTTAGATATGTCACCACTCTATTTAACCTTATAATGATTTTCCGGCAATCTGATTCAATGGTCCCATTAATCAATATGTAACTATAAGATAACGTATCAACAAATAAAATGGCTTTACACTCTACAGTTTCTAGAAGCCTTTGACCCTTCATTATTCTGGTGTCGGCAAATAAAATATTGCCCGAAGATTTTCTAACAACAAAACAACACCTAAACTCATCCAGCCAGCCCCGCTAAGGGAAGCATCGCATTTTAGTTTAATGACAGTCGATGATAGAGTTTTCCAGGTCAATTTACTTTTTTTTCCATAAATATTGGTTTCGTAATCGTTATAATTTTCTGGAAGTCTTTAAGCCCAATTAATCATCAGTTGATGTAGCATCTCATTGAGTCTTCCACAAGTATTCGAGCCTGGTTAATCACCACGATGTGATATTTCATTGTTGTTGAAAATTTTCTCATTACGTCCATTCCAAATAAATTATAATATAGTTGCCCTCATTTGACATAGTTTCTCATTTTTTCATTCCACGACTTGAACAGATCTTTAAAAATATGAGATGCTATCATTCTGAATCAATTACTCGCAGTTACACTCTGTCCAGATATCGTGTACAGTCAAGCAAATTTAAATTTATGTGATTGATGATTTCCGTCTTTGTGTTACACCACAAACATATATATTTGGTCAACATGTGACGATCTTTAAGTAAACTCCCATCTGGTAATAAGTTTATGCAAACTTTCTACAAAAAATAACGGACTTTTGTAGTTGATTTCAACTTTCAAATGTCAACCCAAACCCGATGAAAATTTATAATATTGCAGTAGTTACCTAACATGTATGATGTCTTTACTGACTATACCCCATCCTTCGAATATGTTCAAATTTGACGATCCTTTTACCTTCGAATGCTTAAGGATATTGTCATCTTGCATTTAGTATCCCTCTCATTAAAATTTTTTGTAATAAGGTCATAATTCCATTCTGAATATTCAAGATTGATAATATCACTAACATATTTGACATTATTAATTATTAACGTAAGTATACGATTCTCATGTATATTAACTTACGAATCTTAAAAAAAATTAGTATTATCTCCAACCCTCCACAAAAGTCCCGCCCTAAAAAGATAAGAGATGTTGTATAACACTCAAACCCACAACCAAATGCGTATCGGACCCAACAGCCCACCACAGGTCCGTCCGAAAAAGCTAGTGATTTGGTACGCATTAGTTGTTTACTTGTATCTATAAAGGTCCCAAATACTCTTATTTTTATCGATATTTTTATAACACCCAATATAACGACTCGTACATTTTTTTTTATATTTAAAGGTGTGATTACTAATTAATTAAATAAATAAATCATGTATATGGGTTCTATCAGTTGGATATTATTTTGTTTATATTTTATTAATTATGTGTGATTATTGGTGTTAGAGGATGATTTGTGTAATTAGTTGTGAAACCGTGTTGTTTTGTTTTTGTATTTAAAAGTGATTCTATTTAAGAATTATTTCCATAAATACTTGGATTATCCCTAAAATCATTTTATGGCTTCAAAATTTTATTAATTATTTTTAGGAATTTTTAAAATTGAGAAATCAACATGTCATCAATTATTTAGTCATATATGAGTTTCTGATTGTAATTATTTGTTAAATCCGTATTTAATTCCAAAATTCTTTAAAAATTACAAAACTCATATTTTTCTAAGTTTTTAATATTTTGAGAATTTTATAATTATTTTGAAAATTTTTGGGATTAAATTCACCTACACGTTTGTTCGTTAAATCGTTAAATGCGGGTATGAGTTACATTTCAAAAACGGTTTAAAAATTATGAAAATTTTATTTTAATAAATTTTGAATATTTCGAGAATTTTGGTATAAAATTTGTAATTTTCTGATGCATTCTGATGCGCAGCTGGTTCGTTCTTTTAAAAGAAAACCAATCAGAATTTAAACAGAAGCGAGACATATACACGTGTAATACATGTAATAGAGTGTTATGCTGATTCAGATACGAGGCAAATTCTTTGGAAATTAGAAATTGCAATCAGATAAATCAATTTTATCCCCTTAATTCAATTACTCTCTCCTTAGTTTCTTCTCTATCTCTCTCATTTTATCTCTCTAATCTCTCTTCTGTCTCTCCCGTTTCATCTCTCTTTCTCTCCTCCTCTCGCATCTCCCCTCCCCTTTCCCTCCTCTTATTTTCCCCCTAGGTTCTGTTACCTTTTCCCCCGCCCGGTTCCGATTTCCGGTGAGTCTCCGGCCGGGAACTCTGGCAACCCCCCCTGATTTTGTCCCTGTTCAGATAAATATCTATATGTATATAGATATGCTTGTGTGTATATGTTTGCTTGTGCGTGTGTGTGTTGCAGTGAGAGTGTGTGCGTGTGTTGCAGTAAGAGTGTGTGCCTGTGTGTCGATTGTGGTGGTGGTGGGAGGCGCGTGTAACGCGTGAATTGTGATTGTGGTTCGATTTTGTTTCGTTTCTGTTACTCAACTATTGATCGAATTATTTTAGTTTTCTACAGAGGCATATTTGACTGATTTTGTGAATTAAAATATTAAATTCATGCCCGAATTATTTGAGTAATCGGTGGAATTTATTTGGAAATCCGACTCGTGTCGGGCACCAATAAATTTTACCGCCGTCGGTGATGAGCCTCGGCGAGCCGACGGTGGACTGTGATGAATATTCTGAGTCCTACAATTTAAAATACAAAATATGATTTAAAATACGAATTGCGATTAAAATTATAAAATGGACTGATAATTAATAATTGTATTTAAGTGGTATTGGTGAATTTGCGAATTGTTATTGTTGTCTGAAGTCGGTAGTTGAAATTTGGATTGGGTTGGGTTGTTGTGATTGATTTGACGTCGTGATGTTCGACGGGTTAGCCGATAATCAAAGGAGGTGCTGCCCGATTTCCGGAAAATTTAATTACGGAAATACGAGGCCGTACCCAATGGCTATCGGAACGTCGATTAATTATATGTAACTATTTTGTACGAAATCTGATTATGTGTTGAGATGAAATACTTTACGAAAATCGATAACCCTAATTTCATAAAAGGATAAATATACCTATTTTCTGGAAACGAACACCGAACCGACTTTCAAAGACGTGAACCCTAATTGATACGTGTATTATTATGTGAAGTATTATGAGTCGGGTTTTGTTAATGTTCAGGTAGATTGTTAGCGAGGATATGTCAAGCATAATCGAAGGTCTAAGTTAGGATGTTTCGACTTTGTAGGTGCTAGTCGGAAAGCCCAAGAGTTGGCATTGGATAGCCTGGTGGACAGTCGATGAGCTCAGTAAGGTTCCAATCAAAGGACCTGAGTGTTGAAGTCGAATCCAGGGTAATCTAGTGGTTAAGTGATAAAGCCTGAGCGTTCGTGTCGGCTCAAGGTCAATCGGTATTAGTGTAAAGCTCTGCAAGGCAAGTACCCCTGAACAAATCTTTTACGGTTCAGTATATATGAATAATTGTTGATTTAAATTACGTACTGGAACAAAATGATTTAAGTTACGTATCCCCTGGGTTTCAAATTGTTTTGTTAACTTGGGTTTTGGGGGAAAAGTAACTTCTGAAAATGCCTATCTCTAAATTTTGAATAAAACGAAATTGTTTTGGGAAAATGTGCTATGTTATAATTGTTTTGATAAGAGATAGGTAAGTGGTTTGGAAAACTGGATAAAAATGATCAGATAATTGGATGAGTGTGCGCAGAAGGCCCGTAACGGCCTGGAAGTTAGCGTAAGAGGCGAAGTGGTTGCGCACCCTGTTATAACCACCAACCCAGCGTGATAGAGACCTAGCTAGTCTCTGAGTTCTGGAACAAGTTTCATAGGATAGCCTGATCAGCTGTCTCACCAGGGATCATCCAATGCTTTTATATCTGAGCAAGCAATTTTGAGGTTCCCGGAAAGGAACAAGTTTTATAGGTCCTGCGATGGGATAAGTTTTATGGTTCCCGTAACGGAACAAATGATTTTAGGTCCCCGTAACGGGACAAATGGTTTTATGGGTCCTGCGATGGGATAGAAGATTTGAAAATGAAAGAAGCATGTTAAAATTGAAATTGATATTTATGCACAGCACACAACTAATGATTTGGTTTTACAGAGCATGCTAGTTTTGATATCCAGTTCATACATGTTTTACTTGTCTTCTAGCAAGTTATAATTTCTGTTCCTATGATTGTTTATCATAAACTGTTTCTGATTACTATTCATATAGTGGTACTGCTGAGCAATTGATTGCTCACCCTTGCAAAATATTTTATATATGTATTGCAGATACCTAAGAGATTCTTCAGTGGTAGTCGGGACAGAGTTCCAATTACTTTCGTGTTAGGCTCCTCTGAGGTAGTTGTGTTGGACCCAAGCGGGTCTGTTGAGTTGCTGAATAAAGATAGTATTGTTTGAATTGTCCTTAGTAAGTTGGTTTTGTGAAGGTTGTAACCTAAGTCATACTTAAACCTGGAAAAAGGTCTTGGTAAAGGGGTCGAAATTATGTATAATTAATAATTTGGGTTATGTTGTTTATTAGTATTGTTGTTAGTGACGTCAACTCCTGACCCCGGGGTTGAGGCCGTCACAGTTGGTATCAGAGCTACAGGTTTGAGTCCCTGATTTAGGTTAGGAATAGAGTCAGAAGAATGCAATAAAGTTTATTCTATATAGATATGAGTCAGCAACTCAACCAGAGGAGCGAGTCTATGAGTTTAGTCAAGGGTTCGGAAGCGTAATCCTGATGTCTGTTGGGGATTGGCTGGAACTGCCCTATATTTTTAGTAATTCTCCCTTATATATAGGTATCATTGGCAATGTCTAGTTGAGGTTTCTAGTTTCTTTTCTCGAGCAAGCGAGTCTGACCATGAAAGTTCAGGTGGAAGGGTAATAGTCAGCGGCTGCCATGACAGCCGAGTCTCATAGTGAATCTGGATCAGTATTGAGGTTTATACCTTGAACCCTTATATTTCTTTTCTTGGAGGTTCTATCGGTTGATTGGGGCAAACAATACATATGATGTGACTATTTGTCTCTGTGACAAAGGGTCTGGTGGGACGCTACTGAATTATATATTGCAAACTGTATGGTACTAAGATTGGCCATCTTACGTACTTGTATGGTTGCTCCCAGTCATATCCATCTTTTTCACTTTTCTTTCAGGATGGATTATCTTGATTTTGAAATTTTATTTGGCATTTTATTTCAATGAATTTCCTTCGCTAACCTCTGTAGTCGGACCGTCCTAGTTATGGAAAGTAAACGAAGCGTTGACCGTCAAGAGAAGCAAAAGTTATATATCCGGTTGCTTGTTGGTAGTTGTGGCTGAAATAGCCAACCCTGTTTTATTATGTTGATTAGTGATACATATGGTTATTAACATGTTATGTGTCACAGTATTGTGAACCGTGGAGTTGAGTGGTGAAAGACGGTTAGTATACTTGTTGGTGGTTTGGTTGATGTTGATTGGATTGATATGGTTGTTGGTTGATTGTTGGTGTCGACTTGAGTCCGACTGATAGTCAATAACATAAAGGAAATGTTGCCCAAATTTTTGAAAAATACCCTACCATTATGGATACAACTTATACTTTTGTGCGTTACTGAGGTTTCTGTTGATACTCCAATTGATCAATTAAAAGAGATAGTTGGTTAATTGTACCAACTAATGGTCGGTTGGATGGAAGTCGGTTTCAATTAGAGTATGTCAATTTCTAACGTGATTTTCAGACCTGGAAACAAAGAACGTTCGGTGTGTCACATGTGGTCATAAGGGTCATTATGCGTCAGAGTGCCATCAAGATAATCCAAGAGTTACTTGCTACAAATGTGGGAAGGTTGTGCGTATTGCAAAGAGATGTGGAATGGTTACTCAAGGTACTACATCCCAGGGGTCAACATCCAGCATAGTTAGAGAAAGAACTTCCGGAGTGACCAAAAGATCGAGTGTTTAGAATTCAGATGTAGTGCACCTGATCTGACACCCTTTGAGCTAGAGGAGTTTGACATGATTTTAGTAATGAATTGGTTGTTCTTTCATAAGGCAAAGATTAATTCAGGAGAAACGAGTAGTAAAGTGTATGGAAGCCAGTAGTAGGGTGAGTTGCTAAAGGAAGGAGCAAGATAAGAAGCTCTTCCAATCATGCAAAGAAAAGAGTTAATAAGCTAAGGAGATAAAGTAGATCCACCTTGTGTAAAGATACAAAGAATAAAATACTTAAGTTGAAGGAAGTTGAGTAATATATAATTGCCTTGGAATTTCTTTGAAGGCCAGCAGGGCGAAATAATTAGTTCGATAATTGTAAAAGATATTAGTAAGGGAAAATGAGCATACCAGATATAGTCCCTTGGTTTGCACCGAATGCGTATCGGACCCAACACCCCACCACGAGTCAGTTTGAAAAAATTAGCGATTTGGTACACATTAGTTGTTTATTTGTATTTATAAAAATCCCAAACATTCTTATTTTTATCGATGTGAAATGTTACATCTCGCTCCTCAAATACTATGTCAAATAACATTATAATTACTAATAACTAATCAAATATATTTCCATCTAAAAGACATTATTTTTTCATATTTTCTTAATTTTATATTTATCTTTCTACTAACAATATTATAAATATATATAATTATTATCCAATTGTGTTATTTAAAACAAAACCAATCAACTCCACGGTTTTAAACTGGTTTATATAAACGGTTGACAAGTACATTCAAAAGTATCATTTTTTATTATCAATAATTACGAAATATTTTTGTTTTATCATTCCTGGTCAATTAGTTAGGTGGTATACGTGCATAGGCTAGGACTAGGAGCATCAATAATGCATGGGTCCCATCATCAGTTTCTTTGGTTCATGTGTACGTTTGACAAATAGAGTGTTATTTTGCATGATATATAGCTGTATTTGATATATATTTTTTTGATTAAATATTTGAAAAACGAATACATGATAAACTAAATTTAGAAAACAATAATGATAATAAAGATAATACATTCAATTTTATAAAAGCTTATTACAAAGTCAAAGGGAGAAAAATATTATGACAACATAATTGAAAAAATCGATAATCTACGCTATACGACAAAGATACTGTGTAGGAATACTTGGTAAATTAGAAATTTAATTGGAAAAAAATAGATATATTTAATATTTTATTAATATTTTATAATTTATCTTTATATATAATGTAATATCTAATTTAAAATGAAATCATGAATATTAATCAGATTTGAAAAATCAAATGAACCAAATATTACGGATTACTTGGAAATTATTAGAACGGTACATGAGAATCGGAGTGAAAACACAAATTATATAGGGGAACTTTTTTAAATAATCACTAATTATGGAGATAAGTCAATAGCTATTTAAAATTTTCACGATATATTTTAAAAACTTTTCATTGTACTATTAATCATTTATTTTCTGATATAAGGATATAATAATTCCATAGCATGCGAAAATTCATGAAAATCAATTAACTTAAATGCCGAAAAAATGATGTTACACTTTATATCAAATTTAAACGTGAAAATTGATAGCAAATAAAGAATTACAACTATGAATAGTTAGTGTAAGTTTGGAATTATATAAAGTTTAAGCGTGCATCATGGATCCCGTAATGAGGTCATTTTTTTTTCTATTAGCAGATTAAAATCTTTATCATCCAAAAAATTTAAGGCTCTATTTTAGATTAGTGTGAAAATTCGTAGTGCTACAAAAAAAATGTTTGTTAAAAATTATTGTGCAATATTAAAAAATATTGGTAAAAAAGTGTTGTTTTAAAAATTATATGGTTATTTTATAATATTTTTTATATGTATATATTTTGATATAAAAAATAATTTTTTTTTGATAAAATTTGATGATGAAATCAACCACTTCATTCCGCAAAAATAGTTCATTTTAAGTGTTGTTTTAGTATTTAACACGTATTTTTAAGATGTCTGTAAATATAATTTCATAAATTATTTTTAATTTTTATATATAATAAATATTAATTTTTATTCAGAAAAAATTATAATGTAGAGAAAAGTTATATGCAGACCATATTTTTATCGGAAATCTCGGATATCACATATGTTCTACAATCAAAATACTACGAAATATATTATTTTTTGAAGTATGTTCTACGAATATTACTAATTCATTAAAATTGTGGAAGATCATTTAATTTTAATAAGTATAATATGTATATTCTGCGATTTGAACAAATGTTCTGCAAACTATACATGTTTTTTAGAATAAAATATTTTACAATATTCTACATGCAGCATGTATGATGTTAAAGATTTTGAATAAAATAATATTTTTTATAGAACATAATTCACAAAATAATATATTTTACGCAAGATTTTAGTTGGTAAACATAAATGTTCTCTAATCTATAACAAAAACATGGTCTCCATAGATTTTGACCCTAAAATAATTTATATGACTAAGAAATAGAAGAACCAAAATGGAACTTGTATATTTGTATTTGCCACGTAGTCATTTGACCTTTTGATTAAAAAAAGGTATCTTGCCGAATCATTCCTTATTTGTATACCGAGCTCAATATAGATATTTGACTTTAATTTTAGGACTGATCACTCGTCTGCAAGAGCAACCCCGCAAAAGAGATGAAGTAATTTATAGAACAAAAAGTTTATCAGCGGTTGTTAGTATTAAATTCCAAAAAATTGTTACAAAATAATGTATTATGGTTGATGTAACAGTTTTGAATTATTTAATTGGTGCTTTTAATATAAATGATGGGGGGTCCATTTTTATTTAGCCAATATAAATTTGACACTTTGTATTTTAAAACTTTTTTGGTAACCAATTTAGTAACCTTAACATTTTCCTTATTATATTGGCATTTATATTCCAATCTTAAACTTTATTAGGTGTACATCCAGTATATAGAAACCTGTAATAAAATTACATATAATTTGTTTATTATATTAAATATTAATTTTATTTATAACATCTTAAATATATAAAATATTATATTACTTTTAAAATATAATGAATCATTGTAATAAACCTTATCGAAAATCTCTTACATTAAATTTTAAATAATTATTATTTTCCATAGTTTTAGCTAACGGTTTCATACAATACCATTAGATATATTCAAATAATGTAATAAAAATAAGACATGACAAAGGCACAGTGGCAGAGACGACCTCACATGCATTGTTCAGTGAACATGGATAAATATAACTCTGATGATGATTATGTGATGAGACGTATAAGAGTATTTTCAATGGTTCTCCGTGTAAGGTAATGTGTCTTAACGAGAGTTTGACTATAATGCTAAATAGTCTAAATTTGTATGAACAGTTTTGTTAGGTTTTCGAGAGGTTGAACAAATTTAGCCAATATCAGGTCGTTGATTATAATTTTATCCATGAGGTTTACATGGTTGAAGGTTCTCAAATTATACAAATTATTTGTCAATGATTTCTCTTATATGAGTTGTTTTAAGTGACAATTAGTGTCGTTGGTAGAATTTTTTTAATTTGAAATCAAATACTAAAAAAAGTATAATTTTTAATAGTTAGATGTAAATATTTATAAATGCATACTTTATTTTAATTTTGAAACCAAAAATAAATTTATGTATTCATGCCATATCAGCAAATAACCATTAATAATATCCATATTTAATGAGCTTTAAATAAACTTTAGAAAAGAGAAAAAATTTAGTTAAATTTGAAATTATTTAGATACAAAATACAATTTTCAATGGAGTTGAATTTCTATTCTCAGTACCCAAAACCACAACCACCATAGCTATTATATATTTAGAATTGGACTTCCTTTTCCACAATTCAAAAAAACATGTACGTGGACTAAATTGTCTGTTCATTGTTTCAACTTACAGAAATCTGGGGATGAAAATGAGCTAATAAATGAAATTAATAATGATATGAAATTGCGAGTAAATAAATATTTTGCTCGATTAACGAACGAGATTTTCATTCTAATTAGTAAAATTGCGCAACTCCAACAGTGTACCTAAATGTTGTACTTGGCTAAAATATAAGACACTTAGAAAAAAACAGTACTCCAAAAATCGCTAAAATATAAGACACTTGAAAGAAAACAATACTCCAAAACCGCCTAAATGATACCTTAAAATACCATAAAATGGACAATCCTCTCATGTTTTATTGTTAAGACACTACTATGCATATCTTATTTAACATTTACTAATAAAAAAAATTATGGTATAATAAGGGATGAGAATAATACATATTGCTGAAGTTTATTTAAAGACAATTATTATGACACTATTTTTTTTCTTAAATTACCATCTCTGAAATTTCAATAATCAGGTACCAAACCTCCATTCTCCACCATGGTCCAAAAACAAGATAGTAATAGCTTAGCTACTTTAGTCCAATTTTACAAAATGTCAACTCCATGGTCCAGTACTACTTGAGCAAATTTGTCCTCAGGCATTGAAGTAGTCAATTTTAGAGGACTTGTGAATTCTTCAATTTGGTGATCTTTGTTGTGTCTACTCTTGATACTCTGAATATACTCTGAATATCCGAATGTGCATCTACTATGATCTTTCGGAACACAATGGATCTAAGAGAATAATTTAGTTTAAGAATATCAAGCGAACTAAAACAAATAGTGTTCCGATGAGTCTAAGGTGTATAACTTATTGCTATGTATCCTTATGAACCCCGGATACACTATAAACGGGAAAATGAGAAATCGAACTTGTGACCTGACCGTGTTTGATGTGTTTTATAAATTATAACTAAGAACAAAAGAGATTTATTAATAATGCACTAAATTTATATATCCAAAGTGCCATATCTAGAAATGAATAAGAAATGAAGAAGTATTACATGTGATAGTAGCTATTTTAACATCAAAACATTCAATGTTTCAAAACAAAAGACATTCTGCAACCACTCTTAGTCAAAACTCAATAAAGGTTGCTGAGAGATTTACAAAGGGGTCCAAATTTCTATTTCTAGTAAGACACCGCCAAATTTTCTATAGAAACATATGAAGTGCCCTTTTGGGAAATTTTAAAATAAGTAACTTATGACTTAAAATGATTAAGTGCGAAATAAGTGATAAGTTGATAAATACTTATAAGTTCTATAAGTGTTTGGATAAATTTACTTATAAGTCAGAATTTTTTTTACTTAAATGAATTAAAACAAATAATTATTAAATATAATTATCTTAGTTCATGAATCTTAAATTAGAAAATATTTAAAAATTTATATTTTAAAATCAAAACTTTAGAAAAAAGTGAAAAAATGAAAATAAGTTGGAAAAAAGTACGTCACTGCCAACTTTCAACTTATCAGCTTATAAGTTGGGTCGACAAACACTCGTCGATAAGCTGTTAAGGGCTTATAAGCCATAAGTGGCTTATAAGTAGCGTGCCAAACAGAATTATTTTAATTTCAAATAACTAAACAAGCAACATGTTGACACGGACATTCCCAAATGAATTCTTATCTAATATATCCTCTCTTTTCTTTCTTTTTGACTAGCAACACAATTTGAGGGCTAATATTAGGAGTCAAAGGTGTTCAAATCTCTCAAGTGTGCCTAACCTTTATAATCTTCCAAATTTTCTAATGCATGATTTATATGTAGCTAAGTCATTATACAATGTGATACTATTACTACTAAAACTTGCAGGAGATATATTGACTTCTCAAGTGGTCCTAGATAACTGTCATATTAGTCGTTTTTTAGTTTTTGCTAAAACTGGACTATAATCTAAATTAACTATTCACAAACCAAACAAAGGAAAATGGTCCAAACTTTGGTGTTTAGTGCAATGGAATCTAGCCATCAAAGATATGTATGAACAAACATTGGAAAAAAAATATGACCAACCACATTAAACACGGCAACATTTTTCCAAAGTAGAGCAGTTTATTAGCAAAGGAAAATGACAGTTTATTAGAAATATCAAGGGTGATGACTAATGAGAAAACTAAAGAGTATTCACTAGAGAGTAGAGACAAATTAATTATATTGTAACCAAGACCTTCCTAAAGAACAGCTTTTACAAGGCCTATCTTAGTCGAGCTGAGCCAAATGTGACTCTTTAAGTAATATCTCAAACACCAAAGGCGTATAACAACAAAACAATATGTCATTACTTAATCTACACCAAAGGATACAATAAAAATGCTAAAGACTGGAAAGACAAAGGACCCACATCATATTCCATTATTTTTTTTACAGTTATCATATTCTATTTGTTTAAAATTCATATATATTATGCCTCCTCAAATTCATATTAAAATTTTCTTCATATTTTACCGCAGTTGATTAAAATATTAAATATATGCCTATTGAACTATTACAACTTCTGGCCATTTGCAAACCACAATAAAGATTAGCCAATAGATACTTAGAACTTAATGAACAAGTACGGAGAACCTACAAAAAGAACTTCCTTATCGATGAGAGCGAGCTACTATGTATCAAATTCATAGGATATGATTGCAAGACTTTAGTTTAACATGTCAAGTAGGCATTTTAACCGTCACAATTTTATGCTAAAAGACAAGTCTTAGTAACTGACGAGGAGATTGATATTACTATATGTTATTTTGGGATTTCACCTTCCCTTGAGGGATAGGGCGTATTTTGCCAGACCATATGTTGCAAATCGGGTTTTGGCACTTCACAAGAGGACGGCGAAAAGGGATATTAAGCAGTGGAGATACTTTTGCCACATGTAATTGCTCTATGATCAAGAATTTTAACTAAATTTACTTAATGTAAGGTATTCGATTATTTCCGACTGTCTGGTTTATAACTACATTATTATAACATGATTATTATTTTTTAACAAACTCCATAATTGTGAATGTTAACTTCTTTAGGAAGACTCGTGTAAATTAAGTGTATGGAGTTCTCACTATTCCTAAGCTAATTACGCTAAAAATTTCCAAAATAACTACCTCCGTCAAGTAAATGATTTCAATTTTATGACTTGCGTACCTAATTGCATCAAATAAAATGCATAGCCATAAAATTATAAATTTCAAGTAAACAAAGGTTCTTATGAGGCGTCTTAGTCAACTGAGCTGATTTGTTTCTTCAAATTATATCTCAACACCATGACATATAACTAAATACTCCCTTTGCCCGGACTGTTCCCCTAGGTTCTTTACAAGAGAGTGATAGACATGCATGTTAAAGCTTCTATATAGTATACTTACACAACTTAATTTTTTTTTTTTAAATCTTCTAAATAAGAAAAAAAAATTAGAAATACGTTATGGAACTATACTTTACATACACATTAAAATGCATGTCAAACAGTGAAAAAAAATGTAAAGAAATGAAAGGGACAGAGGGAGTAACAATTAGTGCCTTGTCTGCACTAAAAAACAGTTAAAATGTTGACGAACCTTATCAATACTAAAAACTAAGACTACAAATATAGCCAACGAAAATCAGTTTCCACTAACAGAAAATTCATAAAAATTAAGCGTCGTCAAATTGACATTATAATTTTATCTTTATTTTTTAAGGCGCTTGATTAAAAATCATGCTATTGGATTTCTTTCAAGTTTACCCCACTTGCATACCCACAATAGAAATTGGCCAATAGATACTTGGAACTTTATGAACAAGTACCAAGGAGCTACAAAACAACTTCCATATCAATGAGATGCCTCAGGGAGAGCGACCCATTGGGCATAATATTCAAATGAATAACATACACGACTTCACTTTAACATGTCAAGTACGCATTCTAACTGACACGCACATTAATATTACTGAATGTATTTTGGGATTTCACCTTTCTTCAAGAGGGAGAGGGCATACTCGCCTGTATCAATAAGATCATCAACATTATGCAATGATCGTTCCTCAGAAGCCAGCATAAAGATTGCCCGAACCTCTGCTTTCTTGGCTAGTCTAGCAGCCAAGTTCAATGGCAGATTAGGTGAGTTGAGGCTTCTCAATAACTGGCGATACAATGAAAGAACCCGACCTCTATTCGTAACCAAATCTTCAGCTGTTGCCCATATCAAACCTTTCACCATTTCTTCACAGTTTAGCTAACAAATGATACAAGTAAGATTACAATAAGTTTACCTGCAACCAAGTCCAATGACATACCAATATAAACTAAAAATTGCAGGGCATTAACAATTTGAACTCACTATATGAGACACTAAATTTCCAACTGTTAGTCCACTACATATTAGCTTGCTACCAATATGCAACTGTAATACCAAAATACCATTCAAAACCTTCAATATTACATCTGAAGCATTCGAAAATACATGTATACAACAAATTGAATTCAATTTTTACACCTCGATTTTTCTAAGGCCAGAAATCCAAATGAAATACATTCATAGATTCACTATATAGTTCTAAAATTCTTAGAGGAACTACATCAAATATCTTATGCATAACACATATATAAACATAATTGAATATATATATATATATACACGCAAGTTCAATCTAAAGTAGTTGAAAGTCCTGTACTAGATCAAGATTCACGATAACCAGGGGTCCAAAAATGTTAAATGCGATACTACATTACAACATCTACCATGTTTTAACCATTATTTTATATCAAACTTTCGACTATACAGATTTTAGTCCTGTATTATACATATGTTATATGTGGTCTTTAAATTATTTCAAATCACTGTACTGTACACTCATCAACTTAAATAGTGATATACTAATATGAAATATTTCTCGTGTCACAAAAATAAAATAGAAAAAAACAGGTTTTACCAATATAACTAACATGTCCACTTGATTAAATTGCGAGACTGTATAACCCTTATCGGAGAAAAAAATAAATTTGAAGTGGAGGAAATCTAGACATAATTGACATTATCTCAACGAGAGTAGCATTAGGTCCTCTATAGTCCAAATACTCCGAAAACTTTGAAATATTCTATCTGAACAATCCACGAGCCCGTCCAACACATTACTAATGTGAAAAAACAAACCATTTCTAAGGGGACTTTCATCAAACACTTCATAGTCATTAAACAAAACCTAGCTTAAATTCAAACAAACTACAAAGTAAATACAAAACTGAACATGGACCATCACCAATTTTAAGACCCGTTAAGATTAAACACACCTCACCAACGAGAATTTTTTTAAGAAAATAAGAATTTATATTTAAAGAACAATAAAACCCTAAAAACGAGTGTTTGGATGCTTGAAAAAAGAAATAGAAAAGGGGATATTAGCTGACCTGATGGTTGAGATTTGGAAGTGCAGTAAAGCTGCAAGCCTCAAAATACGAGTTACAGCCTCAAAATAAAATATGTTTTAAAAAAAATTAGGATGATCGAGCGGGGCAAATAGGTGATAAATTTTTAGGGGCGTTTAATTCAGATTTTAGAAAAATTATAATAATTGATTGATTTTGAATGATTGTTGTTGATTTTTGCTGATTTTAATTGTACGGGAGTTTTAGCGGAGTTGAGTAGTGATTTTTATAAATTCATTAAAATCTCTTGAATTTTGCTAAGATTTCTGAAAAATATAAAATATACTAACAAATTCATTAAAATCTACAATTTTATAAAAATACAATCATATTTTATGGCTCCACGAGACCATTTTAGTCTACAACGTTTAGTTTAGATTTTAAACTAGATTGGTACCCGTGCATAGCACGATTGCTATAATTTATTTTAGAACTATCAAATTTCAATTAAAAAATGTAATTTCTAATAATACTAATCATATATAATAACTGAGTTTAGTAAGCTATAAAGTTAATGCACAGTCAACCAATCATATAAGTGTATTTAATATTAAAATATTCATATGTGATGTTAATAAGTTAAGTTTTTGATATAACATAATTGATCTAAAATTTAAGGATACTAATTGATCCTAAACTAATTCATAATTATGTTATTGGTTAACTATATATTAATTGTATACGTGAATAAACTCGTTTAAGATAATAAATGATAGGTATTTAAAATTAGTAATATGAAAATAGAGCTTCACCTATTCCAGTAACTCACACTTGAAATATAGTAATATATTATATTTAATTAGTAACAATACTTCAAATAGTTTTTTTAGAGTAAATTACATTGCGTGAGGCTGAATAATCACAGAAATGCAAATTATGTAGTTGAACTCTGGAAATTACACATTATATGGCTAAACTATCGCCTTTTGTGCCATATGATGGCTTCCGTTAGTTTTAAACTAACACCGTTTGTTCCAATTAAACAATTACTACCTCGTTTCATTTTTATCCCTAAATTAAAGGAAAACATAATATATGGAACAAAAAACAGTGCACCGTAATTGTGACGCTTGCACGAAGAAGATGATATGTATCATCCAAGCTATTGTGTCGGAATATAATTAATTATATAAATTCGATTAAACCCAAACGTTGATTCAAGAAAAACCTGATTGCAACTAAAATTGGCAAATTATAGTTCTTGTGATATTTTAGACTATGATTCATAAGATTGAAAGACGAACAATTACTTGTCGACAAAGTATTTCCTAACTATAATCCTCACAGCCCCGATATCTCAGTTTCATATTAATTTCTGGAGTGACCGACCCTTGATCATTTTGCAAGTTCTAAACTGCACCACAGGCATAAACATTTTCTTAAAGACTTCAACATCAAACTTAACATTCAAATGCAAAGCAGTTTCACGATTGGAAACATCACTACAATCAATCAAAGCAGACATGACATCAACCTTTGTTTCTTTAGCTGGTGACACTATTTCATTGTGAATTTGAGCTGGATTACAAAGTCGTGAAAAGCCTACAGCTATTCTCCATACAAAAACAATTCATCAAACCTCCGTTTGCCGCATTATCATTTTTCTGCCTCAATTCTCCACCTCTCGAGTTTCTTGAATTCAAAATTTTCGGACTAATCACACCTTCATTTGTCCTCATTGACACATTATAACAAACACTTTCTCCGTAACACCAATCATCTTTATTTCAATACAAGCTTCAAAAACAAAATTTAAACTACATTTATTCAAAATCACCTCTTGATTTCCCATTTTAATAACAATCTCAACAACCTCTTAATCTCACCCGGTTGATGAAACCCAATTTCTGAATAAAAGAAACTCAAGACCATCACTTGAAATAGTTTTAATTTGGTAGTTAGACACTACTTTGCAAATTATTTTTTATTAATGAGGTTGTGTAATAGTATTCACCATTGATGATGAAAAAAAAATAGGGGTGAAAGACGAAGAACGGAGAGAATATGTTTTAAAAGGGTTTTAATAATGACAATGTGCGTGTATATATTATATTGATTAAATTATAATTTAGTTGCTCACATTTGATGCATTTCACAAAAAGTATTAACGATGTTTAATATTTTTAACGACAGCCTTTTATTCAAACAATTTTTAGAACATAATACATACAAAATTCAAGCCCTGCCCGAAACCTATTCGGATTTTGAAAAATAAAATCCAAATCCTGATAAAAGGGCGTTTGTCGCTATATTATCCTCAGCGTACAAAACACACAATTCTCATTGATCCTGCCTGTATACTCGACGCGTTCGTATTTAATCTGTAAGATACAATTGCACTGTGTTTCTGTTTCATACGTAATTGACTTTTGCAATTTACGTAATTTACAGTTTTTGTTAGTGTGAATATTTGACAATTTATCTTTGTGATTGCTGTGTTATAAGGTTTTGAATTGGTTAATTGATCACTAATGTGTTTGATTGTGATTGTGTTTGATACAAACATAAGCTGATTGGATTAATTGCAACAATGCAGGTGATTGAGAGAAGCGGTAGGGTAGGGTTTGGTGTTAGGGAGGTTTCGAAAACTAGGTATCGAGACAGGGAGGGGAATGGACGCGATGTTAAGTGTAAGGAGAGGGAAAAGGATAAGGATAGGTGTAGAGAGAGGGTTAAGGAGAAGGAGAGAGTGAGAGAAAGGGAATGGGAGAGAAAGAAGGTGCGCGAAGAGAGAGTCGAGAGAGAGAGGGAGAGAGATGAGAGAGAAAGGAAGAGGAAGGAGAGGAATCGAGAAAGGGAGAGGGAGGGAGAAAGGGAGAGGAAGAGGGAGATTGAAAGGGAGAGGGTTAGGGGAAGGGACAGGGAGAGAGATGAGGGGGAAAGGAAGAGGAAGGAGAGGAATGGAGGCGTTGATCACATTGATGGTGATGGTGTAGGGGAGTGTGAGAGGAAGCGACATAAAAAAGAGGGTGAAAGTAAGGAGGGGGATAGAGAGTGTGGAAGAATTAAGTCAAGTAAGTACGGACGGAGATGGTAGTGATGGGGGTAGTTCTAGAAAGAGGGATGAAGTTGTAATGGATAAAATTGGTGAGGAAAGTCGAGAAGATGATGTTCAGGCAGAACAGCGGAAGTTGGACGAGGAGATGGAGAAGAGGAGGAGAGTTCGGGAGTGGCAAGAGTTGAAGAGGAAGACGGAGGAAGCTGATAGGGAGAAGCTTGGAGTGGATGGAGATGCTGGTGAACTGAAGTCTGGCAAGGTGTGGACCTTGGAAGGGGAGTCTGATGATGAGCCGGAGGATGAACCTGAAAAGGGTATGGATATAGATGAAGATGCTAACCCCAAAAATAACGGTGCAGAGGATATCAAAGTTGATGATATAACCGATGTTGACTGTGCTGTTGAGGATGACGAAATCGACCCATTAGATGCTTTTATGAATGAAATGGTGTTGCCTGAAGTTGAGAAGCTTGCTGCAGCTTCCATTGCTGATGATAAATCTGAATTGAAAAAGGATAATGTCCATATAAGTGGGAAGCAGCCAGGAAAGGGTCTGAATAGATCTTTGGGAAGAATCATTCCTGGTGAGGATTCAGATTCTGATTATGGCGATTCTGATAGTGGAGAGAATCATATGGAAGACGAAGATGATGATGAGTTCATGAAAAGGGTGAAGAAGTTAAAAGTGGAAAAGCTATCTGTTGTTGATCATTTGAAGATTGACTATCTTCCGTTTCGGAAAGATTTCTATATTGAAGTAAAAGAAGTCTCAAGGATGACTTCTGAAGAGATTTCTGCTTATAGGCTGGAACTAGAACTTAAAATCCATGGAAAGGATGTTCCAAAACCTATTAAAGCATGGCATCAGACTGGATTATCAACTAAAATACTAGATAAAATAAAAAAACTTAACTATGAAAAGCCAATGTCAATTCAAGCTCAAGCACTGCCCATTATAATGAGCGGTCGAGATTGCATAGGTGTTGCTAAAACTGGATCTGGAAAGACCTTAGCATTTGTGCTGCCAATGTTGCGGCATATCAAGGACCAGCCACCACTGGTTTCTGGAGATGGTCCAATCGGGCTCGTAATGGCACCCACGAGAGAACTTGTTCAACAGATCCATCACGAAATTAAAAAATTTGCCAAGGTAGTTGGTCTTAGCTGCGTACCTGTATATGGCGGTTCTGGTGTTGCACAACAGATTAGTGAACTGAAACGAGGGACTGAAATTGTGGTTTGTACCCCAGGCCGGATGATTGACATACTTTGTACTAGTAGTGGAAAAATTACAAATCTGCGGAGGGTCACTTACTTGGTCATGGATGAAGCCGATCGTATGTTTGATATGGGTTTTGAACCTCAGATTACTAGAATTGTTCAAAATACCAGACCAGATCGTCAGACTGTACTGTTCTCCGCTACTTTCCCTCGCCAGGTTGAAGGTCTGGCACGTAAGGTGCTAAACAGATCTGTGGAAATACAGGTGGGTGGAAGAAGTGTTGTAAATAAAGATATAACACAGTTGGTGGAAATGAGATCAGAAAGTGATAGGTTTCTTAGGCTTCTTGAAGTACTTGGAGAATGGTACGAGAAAGGAAAGATACTGGTATTTGTCCAATCACAGGATAAATGTGATTCACTGTTCAGGGATTTACTTAAGCACGGTTATCCTTGCCTCTCACTTCATGGGGCTAAGGATCAGACTGACCGCGAGTCCACAATATCTGATTTTAAGAGTAATGTATGCAGTTTGTTGATTGCCACTAGTATTGCTGCAAGGGGTCTAGATGTTAAGGAACTTGAATTGGTGATTAACTTTGATGTCCCAGATCATTATGAAGACTATGTCCATCGTGTTGGTAGGACAGGGCGAGCTGCCCGGAAAGGTGCTGCTATCACATTTATATCCGAAGAAGATGCAAGATATGCACCAAATCTTGTCAAAGCCTTAGAGCTCTCTGAACAAGCTGTACCAGATGACCTGAAAGCTCTTGCTGATGTTTTTAAGGCGAAGCTTAATCAGGGTACTGAAAAAATCCACAGAATTGGTTATGGCGGAAGTGGTTTTAAGTTTAATGAAGAAGAGGATGAAGTCAGAAAAGCAATAAAGAAAGCACAGGCAAAAGAATACGGATTTGAGGAAGACAGATCAGATGATGATAATGATGATGATAACGACGGAGTGCGTGAATCCTCCTCACTTCCTGCACCAGGTATCACAAATGTAGTTCTTCCTGGTGCAATACCAGCTGGACCTTCCACCATTCTGGCAACTGCAGTAGGTGAGGATGCCAGGAATGCAGCATTGGCAGCTGCCACTAAATTGCAGCAAAACCTTGCTAAGATTCAAGCTTGCACGCTACCCAACCATTATGAAGCAGAGTTAGAGATTAATGATGTTCCTAAAAATGCTAGATGGAAGGTGACACACAGGGAAACTTTAGATCCAATCTCTGACTGGTTCGGAGATTCCATTACAACGAGGGGGCAATTTTTTCCACCTGGTATAAACCCAGGGCCAGGGGAAAGGAAGCTTTATTTGTTTATCGAGGGTCCTTCTGAATAATCTGTCAAGGAGGCCAGAGCAGCATTGAAGAAAACAGTCCTGGATATAACAGCTCAAGCATCATCCCTTCCAGGTTCTGGCCAACCAGGTCGATACTAACTGGTGTAAGAACAAGTCACATTCTTCTGCTAGGACTTCTTCATGCCCCTTTATCCAAGATTGTTTCTTTAGTATCTAATTGTTGGACTTTTATTTTGGAAAAATGTATCACACATTTACATGTTTTGATAGCTACTTGCAGAAGAGATGTGGTTTATTGTTTTTTCTGTATGCTCGTCTATTTTGAGGCACTGAGATAGAAATTTGAATCAATTATCATCATTACAATGAATTTTTTAGCAATGAATACTTATTTTATATGACATCTCATTGTAGTTCTTTAATTTCTTTGTTTGGAAGTCTATGTAATTAGATGTATTCGTGATTATATATCTCATATAAATCTATAGAACAATTTGTGTGCTGAAAGAAATGACGTGAGATGCTTGTTTTGAATTTTCGACCCGATTTCTGCATAAAATGATTTTTTTTATTAAATATACATTTTTATGTACTTTACGTATATACAAAATTGTTTTATACAGATAGATTTTCTTATAACTATTAATGATTAGTGATTACATTTTTTGTGTTTAGTTGGTGTTTGTAATCTTCTTAATGTGGAGGATGTTCATTGTGGTAAATACTATTATTGAATTTATAAGTAATTTTTGACGTAAAATCGTTAATTATATATAATTTTATTATTATTCTATAATTGAAATAAAATATGTACATCGTATATACAGCAGTGTATAAAATAAATTTTAATCTTTTTGAAGTTGAAAAATTATACTACTCTCTAATATGATAATCTCTCTGTAATAATAATAATTTTTTTAAGGAACTAATCTTAAAGTATGATCAAAATATGAATGAATAAAATAGCAACAAAATTTTCAATATTCGTCTAAATATAACTACCTGTATTTATTTTATTTTTATTTTAATCCGGATTTCTAGATAAACCTATGCTATTACATAGAAGACCAAGCACTAAAAATTTTGTTGGTAGTCTTTGATCACCCTTATATTGATAATTCTAACTTATAATTATATTTAATATAAAGTAGATTAATATTTATAATATAATTATGTAAATATAAATAAAATTTTATTTATATGTGTATATTAAAATTTATTTGTAATCAAATAGTTATGAATATTAATCTATTAATGAGAGTATTTTGTGTTAACTATAATTATAAATTGAGAGTTGCCAAATTATAAATGATCATAGGACTATCGACAAAATCTTTAGGGGTGTTTAGTTAAAGAAGTGGTATGCAGCTAGAATCAGGTTTTGGGTTGATTTAAAATATTGTAGAGTTTTTAATATTAAGTATTTAAAAATATTAATTTATTATTATTAAAATATTTCGGTGTTCATTGGTTTATTTTTATAGTAAATATTACATTCAATTGCCTAAAATGAGAATATTAAAAATTAATTTCATTTCTCTTACATCCACCTTCTGTGAAAAGCCCCATACTTTCAAGGTTTCAGGAATGGGTTTCAATTTTTTTTCCTGTCAACCAAATATCGGGTATGAGGTTGTAATGAATGAAATAAATTTCTAATTTCAAAAACTATCGAATCAAACAACCCCTTTCGTCTTGAATATAAAAGTATAGATTAGAATATAATATGCATACTTAAAAATAAAACGGAATTTTAATTTTAAGATAAAAAATTGTAATTTATTTACACAGGTGAACTCTTTACGCCAATGGGCTCAGGGTTTAGGCCCAACTAAATTTTACCAAATAACAATTTAATTCTGGCAAATTTCATTATCAAGATCATACCCTAAAAATATTAATAAAAAATTAAAAGATATTGCAAGTTAGGGTTAGCAATCTTACAGGTATCAACTGAAATATGTTTTAGATTCATGAGTGTGCTATGTGTAATCTTCTATTAAATTATATTTTTTATTAGTGTAAGATGATAGATCTGTTAATAGCAGTAAGATGTTTTAGTGAGATCTAATTTTTATGTGTAAGATTGTGTGTTTTTACTTTTTAGTGAGTTGTCTCTCTAATATGTATTGTTTGTGAGTTTTGTGAAATTGTGTGTGTTAAGTGAGTATTTCTTTAATATGTATTGTGAAACTGTGTGTGAGTTGTGTGAAATCGTGTGTGTTTAGTGCAACATATTTCTAATCTGTATTTGTGAAACTGTTTGTATATGTTTGCGAGTTGGATAGGCTTGTGATCTAAGATGTGAAACTGTTTGTATATGTTTGCCGAGTTGGATAGGCTTGTGATCTAAGAACAGGAGTTGTAAAATTTTGCTTGTTTCTGTGATTATTCAGCCTCACGCAATGTACTTTACTCTAAAAAAACTATTTGAAGTATTGTTACTAATTAAATATAATATATTATTATATTTCAAGTGTGAGTTACTGGAATAGGTGGAGCTCTATTTTCATATTACTAATTTTAAATACCTATCATTTATTATCTTAAACGAGTTTATTCACGTATACATTTAATATATAGTTAACCAATGACATAATTATGAATTAGTTTAGGATCAATTAGTATCCTTAAATTTTAGATCAATTATGTTATATCAAAAACTTAACTTATTAACATCACATATGAACATTTTAATATTAAAATATATATTAAATACATTTATATGATTGGTTGACTGTGCATTAACTTTATAGCTTACTAAACTCAGTTATTATATATGATTAGTATTATTAGAAATTACATTTTTTAATTGAAATTTGATAGTTCTAAAATAAATTATAGCAATCGTGCTATGCACGGGTACCAATCTAGTTTAAAATCTAAACTAAACGTTGTAGACTAAAATGGTCTCGTGGAGTCATAAAATATGATTGTATTTTTATAAAATTGTAGATTTTAATGAATTTGTTAGTATATTTTATATTTTTCAGAAATCTTAGCAAAATTCAAGAGATTTTAATGAATTTATAAAAATCACTACTCAACTCCGCTAAAACTCCCGTACAATTAAAATCAGCCAAAATCAACAACAATCATTCAAAATCAATCAATTATTATAAATTTTCTAAAATCTGAATTAAACGCCCCAAAAAATTTATCACCTATTTGCCCCGCTCGATCATCCTAATTTTTTTTAAAACATATTTTATTTTGAGGCTGTAACTCGTATTTTGAGGCTTGCAGCTTTACTGCACTTCCAAATCTCAACCATCAGGTCAGCTAATATCCCCTTTTCTATTTCTTTTTTCAAGCATCCAAACACTCATTTTTAGGGTTTTATTGTTCTTTAAATATAAATTCTTATTTTCTTAAAAAAATTCTCGTTGGTGAGGTGTGTTTAATCTTAACGGGTCTTAAAATTGGTGATGGTCCATGTTCAGTTTTGTATTTACTTTGTAGTTTGTTTGAATTTAAGCTAGGTTTTGTTTAATGACTATGAAGTGTTTGATGAAAGTCCCCTTAGAAATGGTTTGTTTTTTCACATTAGTAATGTGTTGGACGGGCTCGTGGATTGTTCAGATAGAATATTTCAAAGTTTTCGGAGTATTTGGACTATAGAGGACCTAATGCTACTCTCGTTGAGATAGTGTCAATTATGTCTAGATTTCCTCCACTTCAAATTTATTTTTTTCTCCGATAAGTGCTATACAGTCTCGCAATTTAATCAAGTGGACATGTTAGTTACATTGCTAAAACCTGTTTTTTTCTATTTTATTTTTGTGACACGAGAAATATTTCATATTAGTATATCACTTTTTAAGTTGATGAGTGTATAGTACACTGATTTGAAATAATTTAAAGACCACATATAACATATGTATAATACAGGACTAAAATCTGTATAGTCGAAAGTTTGATATAAAATAATGGTTAAAACATGGTAGATGTTGTAATGTAGTATCGCATTTAACATTTTTGGACCCCTGGTTATCGTGAATCTTGATCTAGTACAGGACTTTCAACTACTTTAGATTGAACTTGCGTGTATATATATATATATATTCAATTATGTTTATAAATGTGTTATGCATAAGATATTTGATGTAGTTCCTCTAAGAATTTTACAACTATATAGTGAATCTATGAATGTATTTCATTTGGATTTCTGGCCTTAGAAAAATGGAGGTGTAAAATTTTGGTCTTGATGATAAGTCGGATTGAATTCAATTTGTTGTATACATGTATTTTCGAATGCTTCAGATGTAATATTGAAGGTTTTGAATGGTATTTTGGTATTACAGTTGTATATTGGTAGCAAGCTAATATGTGGCGGACTAACAGTTGGAAATTTAGTGTCTCCTATAGTGAGTTCAACTGTGATAACCCGGAGAGAATGGGAGACATTTTGGGCACGAAAAAAACACAAACACATACAAAATGTATTAAAAAAATCTAGTGGCATTCAGTGACCCCAAATGCCACCCCTACAGTTGATGAAACAATATATATGTATACAATATAAACTTGACTAACCAGCACAAAAGTTGATGAAAACTCCTCACCGGCATCTGCTTCCCAACAATCTGAAACACTCGAACAAAAAAATAAAAGGTCATAACCAATATAACAATGTGCATTGGAACACTGGTGCATCTTTGATGAAAACTTAGACTCGATCTTTGAGGTGCAGAGCCAATAAATCAGAAGGGCATGATTGATTGGAGCATAATTGAAACAAGATAATATGATAATCCTAGAGATAGAATTCTGGCAGGAGAAACAAGGAAAGGCTTGAACAAAGAGTCAAATAGTTTCAAATTTACAATCGAGATCAAAAAAAGATCCAATTTTTACAAAGAGGCAACTGCAAAAACTCCTTAGTCATACAGAAAACCATCAGATCCATAACAAAGTTATAATTTATCTTAACAAAAAAATAAAAAAAAAAACATGTGAATTTGGAAACAGAAAAGATCCAATTTTTACAAAGAGGCAACTGGAAAAACTCCTTAGTCAAACAGAAATCATCAGATTCATAACAAAGTTAAAATTTTTCTTAACAAAAAAAAATAAAGAAAAGCATGTGAATTTGAAACAGAAAAGATCCAATATATACAAATTCAAGATACAATTACAAGTTTCAAAGAACACAGAAATCAATCACAATTTCAAGGTACATGAATAATTAGCACATATTGTAGAGCTTACCAACCCCAACTGAGGCAGAAGAAGATTAAACTTGTAAATCAGACAGGTCAAACAATTGGCTTAATCAAACATCACATGTATATGTATGTATACATTCGTTTAATTGTATCAGATAGGTACGAGGAGGGTGTCATATATAATTAAGGATGGAGGTCTGTATATTTTTCTTCCCTTTTTGTGTATATAAATTTACAAAATAAAAAAATAATAATAATGTGATACGTCATACAGTGTACTTGTATTACTAGTTATGGTTTGAATTACTGCTGCTTGATATTAGATTTTACTGCCTCACTATATTAGATTTTACTGCCTCACTGTTTTAGTAACCTACTAGTACTCTGAGCACGGTTGGATAGCTCAAGTGGTAAAGGGCTTATCCTCTGTCGTCCCAGATCCTGGGTTCGATCCTGGCTCACCCCGAGAATTGTTGAGAACAGATACTCATTTGTAAGGCTATAAGCCAAAATTAGTCAAAAAAAAAAAAAACCAAAATTAGTCAAAAAAAAAAAAAAACCTACTAGTACTCTATATAACTTTTTGCATTAATTACCACGTGCACACACTCACTCTCACATGTACTACCTTTTTTTTATCCAAATGAAAATTATATGTGCAAGACTAAATTATAAAAATAATGTTAAATTGACTTCGATTAATTTTTAATTAATTATTTTAACTTATTTTTAATTATTTGATTAATCCGCGAAAATTTTTTGGATTGCTTAATTCCCACCTCAACTTTAACCCCATATATATATATATATATATGTTCTAGAATTCCTTTATCATTTTTAAATTAATTATTGTAAATGTTTAGCGATCTATAAAAAATTGGTAGTCGGTCGGTCGGTATCTAGTAAAATTACAAAATTATCCTTGTTAGGTAATAATTATTATATTAATCAAGTCAAATTTGTATCTAAATGGACTATTATTAAACGAATTCTATGTCGGAATACAATTATACTTTTTCACCAACCCAATACAGATAATTAATTTTGTACAGAATCTCTTTACCGTGAATCTCTTTACCTCTCGGACCTTAAATGAGCCTCCTTTTTTCTCGAAAATCCAATCCGACCCGAAGCCCGAAAAGCCTGGATTTAAAAAAGTCCGGATCGAAAAAAGTCCGGATAAAATCCCAGTTCGGCCTGGATAAAAACTCGGGCTTTTTGAAAAGCCCGATTAAAAAAATCAATTTTTATATAAAATTTGAAAATATACAATACTTTTTATGATTTTTAAAATAATATATCATAATATTAGAAATAATTAAAGTATATATGATTATTTATATATTATATAAAAATTAATTAATTATTTTGGTGTCTAAACTACTATATCTAATATATCAAGATATTATTTTCTCTGATATTTAAACTACTCATAATTCGAGTTGAAAAATATTAAAAAAAAAATTTAATATATAAATAAAAACCCGGATAAAGCCCGGTTCGGCCCGATCCGGCCCAGCCCGCAGGCCTAAAACATGCCTTATATTTCTTAGGAAGCCCGGCCCGGCCCGATTTTTAAAAAAGCCCGGTCCGATCCATTTTTAAAAAAATCGGGCTTTTAAAGGCCGGATAAAGCTACACAAAATTACGAAACCTAAATAAAATTGAGTCACATAACAAAATTATCCATTTATTTATTATAAGTTAAAATAAAAAGTGGAAAAACGGGAAAATGTAGCTTGTCAAATGAGATTTTAAAATAAACCAAAACTCATTACAACTCAATGGTTGTGACATGAAATTGTTTGGAGGTGGTTAATGTTTTAATAATAACTAGCTATATAACCCGTGCGAGGCATGGGCATGCTCTATTCTAAAATATTTTAAAATTTGTTTACATGCTTGTTAAATAGATATATAGTATGTCGTGACCCGTGAGAAGTTAATTTTGTATGTGCAGTGACCTTTATTTTAAGTATGAGTTTTTCCGATTTGTATGTTTCAATAGCACGTGCGAGACTTTAACTTTTTCTAAATCTTGTATGGATTGTGTTCATATTACATAAATGAAATATCTGTCATTTTGTGAGATTATCCTTTTTCTAATTTTGGATCGGATAAAAGATATATAATATTCGTAAAATATGTACGTTGAAATGTTTAGGATTTTGGAATTCTACAATTGGTGCCATCGAGCACGGTCATTCATAATTATTTGGCAAGATCATATTAATCGATTAAGAAAAAAATTAGTTCATTTGCTTTAGTTGTCTTAATTTCTTATTTTTAGTTTGCCGTATTCACTATAGTAATTGACAATCTTTTTTACCACACATATTGAAAATGTGAATGAACTGTTTCTTTAAAAAATAACTAATGTATTTTATTAAAAGCGAGATAAGTGAGTTAAATGATTGCTGATCTTGACGGAAGTATATATATTATGAGACCGATGATCTCATGAATGGGAAGTATGTGTCGTGATATTAATGATTCTCAAGTTTGTTCAAATATTTTTCTTATAGAAATGAAAGTTCTATATTTATTATATGTAAATACGTCTAGAACTTTTTAGCATTATATCACATTTAACCTTAAAAATTTCAGTCTGATCTTCGTTTAGATTTAGTTTTCTCCATTTTATGATAATGATACTTTATTATAATAGTTTCATGTATTATTATAATAAGATAAATATATACATATGTATATATATAATTATAAATGGTTAATTTTATAATAAAGTAGTAATAAATATATGTAATAGTGAGTCATACTAATCAATAGATGTATATTAAGTTAGATGTAATTAATACATGCATATTAAATGAAATATTAATTAACATACAATTATGAAGGGCAATTTGTAATTTTAATAGGAATAAAATATCTCATCCAACCCCTAGTTACTCTATTATATATATAATAGATTTTTAATACAAATTAATCTCATTACCTACCGTATTTTCAGAAATTACTGATATTACTATTATTTGAGTCTTTTATTTGACTTTTTTTTATATGAGAATATTTTATTCATTTTTGAGGGGTCTGTGTAATTAAACGACTTAGTGTATTGATTGTAAGTTCTGTATCGATCCATGTTGTTGTTATGAAAATATTTTGTTACTTTTACTATTTTTAAAGAAATATTTGAAAATAAATCATTACATCGATATCGGTAACTTGAGGTCATTTTGAAATTTTCGGAATCGAGTATATTTTTTATCTGCGTCGTAAATTATATTTGATATTTTAAACATGCATACCCTGATATAGGGCGAGTTGTGGAAATTTTTAAACATAATATTTTATGACTATTTCATTACATGTTAAATTAAATATTATATGTTTATTTCAGTTTAAAATATTTCATAACCATAATTATTATTATGTGGTAGATTTTATATATGGTCCCGTAAGGATCATAATATTTTTTAGATAATTGTTACGTGTTTAAATTGAATTTCTATGAAATCATATTTTATTTAAACTTGTTTTTAATAACTTATGTTACATATTGCATGTTTTGTGTCGTTCTGCGTAAGTTGGTCTATTTTATAAATTATTTTCGGGATATATTTGTAATTTAGAAAATATTTCAGTTTTTTTATAATCGCCGGACCGAGGCTCTACTTGGACTTCAAAACCAACAAAAAGTTGTATTTTGATTTTTATAAAATCAAGTATCTTTCAAATATTTTATTTTTTACATTATTGAAATAGTCGTAATTGTTGGGAAATATTGGTTTAATTTCGTATGTATTTAAAGATAATATTTTATATTTATTTCTCATAAATTATTTTTTTCGAGCTACTTATTTTAATTACGAAATCAAAACATCATTTATTGATATATGTGGTATAATTTCCATAATTATATAGCCAAATATGTATTTTCATTTTATATAAAAATCAAAATATTATCATATAAAAGAGAAATTTTATAGAAAATATAATCAGGGGTTAAATTCGTTCTTCAACTTTATCCTTTGATTCCCAGAGCTTTCCTCATGACATATATACGCCAAATTGAAAATATTGAAGAGTCATTTACTTTGATATCAACATCGTTGCATAAGGTTCAATATCTTCTAAAATCATTTTTTTCAGCATGTTCGTCGGATTTGGTTTCTTGAATTCCTTTGAGTTTTGATTATTTTTATGACATGATTAGGTTGAACAAAATCGGATATCCGGTATGATTTTAAATTTCGGATTAGATATCCGATTTTTCGGATTGCTAAAATTCTATTTCGTATTTGGATCCGGTTTAACCGGGTATCCGAATATTCAGATTGGATATCTTAATATTAAATTTAAAATTTAATACTTTAATAACATTACCGTGTCAATATTAAATTCGAGTATGTTAAACTAAAATTCATATATTACATTATGCAGATGAAATCAAGAACTTTGAAATTATTACCGCATAAGATATTTGCTTGAGTTTACCATTACCTTCTTCTTATTGCATAGGTTTTTGCTTTATTCAAGTCATTTAGCAAAAGGTTAATGTCGGAAACTGCTTGTTACCAGCTTCATTTTAAATATCCTAATTGAGAATTATTATACAAATGAGCATATGCTGCCCATTAGGCATACTGTATTTGTGAGACGGTTCAAATATATTTCATATAATTAGGCCATTAGGCACTACTAAATTAAAACTGCATAAGCAGGACTAAAAACACATACACAATTGTACCGATGCACAAGCTTCATGATGGACATTAAAATTTCCACATCCTTAAATTTCACGCAACTTACTTTTGTATCGTACATAATAAAGAGTGTTCCATTGGTAGTTAAATTACTTATTGAATTTTAGAAGACTAGTAACAGAGAGGATTGTACACGTAATCCGCTCAATCGCACAAATTGCTCGCACCGCTCGCAATCACACCGCTCTTTGCGGATAACCGCAAAATGCGGATCGAATGCGAATTGAAATTACAGGAACCGCATATCCGTGAATTGACTGCGGATTTGATTTTTAAATAATCGCAAAAATCAAACCACAACCGCAAACCGCTATATATAATATATAATATATATCATAAAATGCAGAACCAACCATATATAAAATTAAAATATAAAGAGTTTGGGGCTTTAGGATGTTGTACTTTATGTTTTATAATTTAAATAAACTATTAAAAAAATAAAAACTTGAGCCCGAGCCCAATAACCACTTGTACTCCTTAGTACATTTTATTTTTACAAATTTATAAGATTTGATAAGTACAATTGTAAAGAACTATTGTTATTTATCATTTATCGTACAAGTCGATGGTTGAACCGCAAGTCGATCCGTACCAACCGCAACCGCGCGGTTGAAAAAGTCGCGATTAATCGCAACCGCAAATGTTGGATATATTTGAGATGTCATGTCTAATATGTTTCATGTTTAGTTTTCAGATCTTAACTAATAGGAAATATCAGTACTTACTAGAATCAGGACTACCTGGAAGTCAGGACTTAAGGATATCTGGATTTAGATTATCAGAAGATAATATCAGAAGATGGATATCAGAACTTAAGTACTGGAGGACTAACAGTTTAGGAAGGAAGCTGATTTACAGGAAAAAAGATCGAGACTAATACAAGAAGAAGATATGCATGGAAAGAGTTTGAGGACTAGAAGAATTATATAAGATATCTGGTTGATATATTATAAGAGACAAAATTATATTTCATATCAACTAGAACTCTAGAAGTTATCTTGTAACTGTTTGTCTATATAAACACAGACATAGGTTTACTCTATAAGAGTTACGATCATCGAGAAGATCATATAGTGTAACCTAGCAGCTCTCGTGATACTTGTTCATCACTGAGAGAGAACAGTTCCATTATAACAGAGTTTATTATATCGAATACATCTGTATTCTGTTACTTGTGCTTCAAATCGATTTGATTGTATTCTACACTGTATTCAACCCCTTTCTACAGTGTTGTGTGACCTAATAAGTGGTATCAGAGCCCATCTGTTAACACACATACATTAAAGATCCAAAACAATCATGTCTGAAGAAGCAGAAAATCCAACCAAGCCCGCCAAAACTGAAGAAACTCCAAAGACTCAAACCCATAGTCGATATGAGACTATCAGGGTTCCCATATTGAGACCTTCTGAGTATCCCATATGAAAAGTGAAGATGGCTATGTTTCTGGAAGCTACAGATCCAAAATACCTTGACAGAATTCATGAAGGACCGCGTAAGCCAACCAAGCTCTCTGTTGTAGTTGCAGATCAGCCAGGAAAGACCATACCAAAGGAAAAAAGTGAATACACAGCTGAAGATATCTCATCTATTGCCAATGATGCAAAGGTAAGGCATTTGTTGCATAGTGCCATTGATAATGTCATGTCAAATAGGGTAATTCAATACAAGACTGCAACGAAGATATGGGATGCTTTGGAGACAAGGTGTCAGGGAACTGATGCAATCAAGAAAAACAGGAGGACTATACTCACTCAAGAAAATGAGCACTTTGACTTAAAAAGTGATGAGTCATTAACTGACTTATATGACAGGTTTGTCAAACTCCTGAATGATCTGTCATTGGTGGACACTGTGTAAAACATAATGTAATGTAACATTTAATCGAGGATTTATAACTCAATATGAAAACAGAAATAGATAAACATTATTAAACTGTGAAGCACAGGAACCCTTCAGATGAAGACAGGATAAACACAAAGAACCAAATGATGTGATTGATTCATTTTGTCATCCTATAGATCATGGGAAGAAGTTCATGATTATGTTCAAGCAGCCATGAAGAATAAGACATCAAAGGGCTTTAAGTATCAGTTGCATGTATTGACTTCAAATGTTACAGATCAAGGGTTTAGTGAAAGAAGCAATGTATAAACATCAGTATGTATCAACTCAGAATCACAAGACAAATTGAATCATGATCCTCTCAGTACTAGTTGTTTGTGAACCAGACCAGTGCACCAAACATCAGCATTCAAGGAAGTATTTTGATTCAATTAACAGAAGAAAATGGATTGATATATTGAAGAATGGTTTGACAGAGAGCCAAAAATATTCTAAGTAAAAGACAGCTCTCTCTACCTGTCGCCACAGGAGATGTAACCAAAGAGAAATGGCACCAATGCACCCCTGTCGCCACAGGAGATGTAACCACAGAGATATTGCTCTAAAGCAACTCTGTCGCCACAGAAGCTCTTGTCGCCATAGAGGTGTTGGAACAATTGCTCAAGGCAACTGTCGCCATAGAAGTTGTCGCCACAGAAGAGCAACTGTCGCCATAGAAGCTTGTCGCCACAGAGGTTGTCACCACAGAGAATTACAAGACAACTCTGTCGCCACAGAGCTGTCGCCACAGAGGATACACAGAGAAAACTTATCGCCATAGAGATGTCGCCACATATGTGTTGTTCACTGTTTCAATATGCAGCAAAGTTAAATGATTTGTGTGGATAATAATTGGCCAATTGTCTATTTAATTTTGAAAGACTACAAAGCAGCAATTGAATGTAATTCAATTCAGTTGGTTATCTTCTTCAGCAAACACAGAAAGTTTACGAGAGCTCCATTAAAGCTTCACATTTATTATCCTTGTAAACAGAATGTTATGCTGCTGAATTTATTGTAGCTAATTAATACTTTGATTAGATTGTAGCAACCTCAAGGTTTATATTGATAAAACAATATATTTCTCGAATTATTTTGTGTTGTTTTTGATTCCGTACTTTTAACGAAGAACTTGAAATGAATCGAAAAAGATTGTAGGTATCGTATTCAACCCCTCATTCTACGATACTTTGGGACTAACAATTGGTATCAGAGCCTGTTGATTGACATACAAATCAAGATTCGGATAAAGAAACAAGTTCTTGAAAAATTCTTGAATTTTTTAATTTTCAAAAAATTCTCATTTCTTGAAATTTTTCGAATTTTAAATAATTTAATTCCGCCAAGAAAATGAATAACCAAAGAATTGGAAGCATAAAGGTTCCTCCATTTGACAGAGATAATTATAACCCGTGGAAGAAAAAGATGATGTTGTTTATGAAAGCTTCGAATCCACTTTACACTGGGATAATACTGAATGGACCTTATGTTCCGATGGAAGTAATTGTTGAATCCACAACTGCAACTGGTGTAAGAATTCCTTCCACATCTACTCCCAGGGATCCGTCTAAATATACGGAAACCGATAAGGAGTTGATAAATTTGGACACAAGCCTTCAACTCATAATTGTAGAATCGACCGATAATGATATGAGCCATCAGCTTCTAGGAAGTAACAGTACAAAAGATATGTGGGAGACCATTGAGCTTTTAATGGAAGGAACAGAGGAAGTCATAGAAAACAGGATGGATATTCTGACGACTCAGTATGAGGCATTCAAACTTCAACCCGGAGAAGCATTGTCTTCACTCTTTGAGAGATATACAAGACTGTTAAGTGAATTAAAGCTGCAAGGGAAAGTCTACCCCATATGAGAGTCTAACCGAAAGTTTATGCTGACGCTCCCAGTTCACCTGGAACAAAAGAACACATCAATCAGGGAAAGATCAGATTTTATCACTATGTCCCTGGATGTGATCTATGGTAAGTTAAGAACACATGAGCTGGAGCAAGAGCAAAGAGCCATTATCTATGGACCTGGTTCTGTTGACAGTAAGAGGATGGCACTTGAAAAAACCACTACACTTGTAGTTCGTGAACCAGAATCTCAAGAAAACAAGGTTGCACCCTCCTCAACAATTAAAGAAATTGTCGTAGCTGAAATTACTCATGGTGAGCCAGAAGATGAAAGTGAGTTCTATACTCAAGAGGAACTTGAACAGTTGGAGGACAAATCTATGGCATACATGGCTGCAAAATTTAGTCATTTTAGATTCAGAAGAAAGCCTAATACAAACCAAGGGGTTAATCAGGGAGATTTCGGAAAGGAAGCCACTCGTCAGGGTCAAGCTCCAGAGGAGGCTACAAGTCAAGCTGAGTTGACAAGAGCAAAACCAGATGCTACAACTGCAATGAATTAGGGCACTTTGCATCTAATTGCAGAAAGCCCAAGGCAGCTAAACCAAATGATTCCTATAAAAAGAAGGAAACTTATGAAGATCTGAAAAGGAAGAATGAGAAGCTGAATGCTTATGTGGTAAAGGAAAAAGGGAGAGCCTACATCGCTGAAGGAAAAAGATGGGATGATACTGATTCAGATGAAGAGGAAGAGCATGTAAATCTGGCTCTTATGGCAGACTCTGCAGAGGAATCACCACGACCATCTCGGGTTCCTGAACTTACCACTATAGAAATGTCTGTATCCGAATACAAATCTACTGTGCATGAACTTACTTTAGAATTGTATAATGTTCATACAAGCATGCTTGCATATAAAATGGAAAATGATAAGTTAGTTCTTAAATCTGAGAGTTTAACCTCTAGGAATGAAGAACTAGAATTGCTTGTAGTTGGACTATAAGACCTTAAGCAAAAGAATGAGTATCTAGAGAATAAGGTTAAGTGCAATACAGACATAGAGGCCATTATTAGAACCCAAATTGCTAACTTAGAAAAGAAGTTACATGCGTTTAAGAATGCAGCTCTGATTCAGAAGGAGATAATAGATAGTCAAAGATTTAAATCTAAGACTTCAATAGGACTTGACTATTCTAAGCTGAACAGTAAGAAACATAGTGGCACATCAGAGATAAACATGTTTGTCTCAGAAAAGGTTCCATATATTATTAAGGATGCTGTATCCCCGATATTCACTGAGTCTGTTTCAGAATCTTTGGATGAAGTAAGTTTGCTGATCAATGAGGAATTGATTGCTGAAGATAGAGAGAAGGTAGAGGAATCCCCTAAGACTCCTAAGGCTCCAGCTACGAAAGTTAAATCCATAGCTGACCTAGGTACTAAGGTGGATAGAAAGGAACCTGAAACTCTTAAGAAACCAGAACCTATAGTCAACTCTAAGACTGGTGAGAGTGCTAAGGTTAAGACTAAGAAGAACAGGAATGGCAAGGTAGGTGTTAATAAGAAATCTGATTTTGTATCTTCCTCATCTGCATCTAGGAAGCTTTGTAATAATTGCAATTCTGCTGCACATCTTACACATGCATGCACTAAAGGTAAAGTAAAATCTGTTGCAACTTCCAGTATGCCTGCCATGCCTAACATGCCTAGTTTTCATGAACCTTGTGGTATAGTTGGATGTATGCCATGTGCATTTGTTACCATGTCTGATTATTTTAAAGCTTTTCATGCAACTGCTAGCACTTGAATCAACACTAAGACAAGCATGAGTAATGAGCACACACAAGACAAGACTGTTACTCCTATTTCTAAGTCTGACAACTCTGTTGAGACTAACACTGAGAAGGAGCCAGCCAAAGTGAAAGCTAAGCCTGTTAAGGGTTCAATTATTGATTCTGTTTCTACTCATAAACCTTCAGGACCCAAGAAAGCTTGGGTACCAAAGTATTCTTAATCAATCTCTGTTTTTAGGGTAAGGTAAGAAAAGAAAAGATCATGTGAATACTGGATAGTGGGTGTTCTAGGCACATGACAGGAGAAAAGTCCCTGCTCACAAGTGTGGTTGAGAAAGTTGGCCCTATAGTTACCTTTGGAGATGACAGCAAATGATTTACTAAGGGATATGGCAATTTGAAAATTGGCAATGTCATCATTGAGAATATCTCTCTTGTGGAAGGATTAAAGCATAATCTTCTGAGCATAAGTCAGTTTTGTGACAGGGGATACAATGTTGATTTCAGAACAGAAAGATGTTTGATCTCTCACAGGAAAGATGAGAAGCTTGCTTTACAGGGAGTAAGGAAAGGTAATCTGTACGTAGCTGACTTGAAGTCTACCTGTGATGGAGTAAGCAGATGTTTCTACAACAAAGCTTCATCAGAACTAAGTTGGCTATGGCACAAGAAGCTCTCGCACTTGAACTTCAAAATAATGAACTCTCTGATCAAGAGAGAACTAGTGAGAGGATTACCACAGATAGAATTTTGTCAAAAAGGACTCTGTGAAGCATGTGAAAAACGGAAATCAAAGAAAGTATCACACAGAAGCAAGAAAATGACAAGTATAATTGAACCTCTTCAGTTGATTCACATGGATTTATTTGGTCCAGGGAACGTATTGTCACTATCAAGGAAAATATATGCTTTAGTAATGGTCGATGATTTCTCCAAGTACACATGGGTGTTATTTTTATAATCCAAGGATGAAGCACCTCAGCTGATAGTGGATCATATAAAGAAGATTGAGATGGAAGCGAAATTACCTGTTAGAAAGATCAGATCAGATAATGGGACATAATTCAAGAATGCATTTCTAAATGAATTTTGTAAAGGAGAAAGGTATTTCGAGACAGTACTCAGCCCCAAGGACCCCACAATAAAACGGGGTATTAGAAAGGAAGAATTGTACCTTAGTTGAAGCAGCAAGGACTATGCTAAGTGAATCAAGACTTCCCACCTACTTCTGGGCTGAAGCTGTCAACACAGCGTGTTACACTCAAAATCGTACCCTGATTAACAAAGATCATGACAAGACTCCTTATGAGATTATGGCTGACAAGAAACCAACACTGAAATACTTTCATGTGTTTGGTGCTAAATGCTTTGTGCTAAAGGAAGAAAATGAACATCTAGGAAAGTTTGATGCTAAAGCAGAAGAAGGCATATTTCTTGGCTACTCTCTGGAATCTAAAGCTTACAGGGTTTATGTGATCTCTGATCAGAAGGTGATTGAAAGCATTAATGTAACATTCGACGACACCAAGTAGGCAAGCCTACAGAGAGAAGAGGATTCTGAATCTCTGGAATTTGAGAATCTATCAGATGATCCTTTGGATATAATAGAACCTGAGATTGCTAGAACTGTGCCTGTAGTTCAGGGCAATGCTGATTCAGGATCAAGTGGTGATAATGGTGGAAATAATGATCATGATAATCATTCAGGAACTCTATCAAGAACCACTACAAATAGATCAGAATCATCCAGTCATGGTGACAACAACTCAGAGGGAGCAGGAAGAGGATCTACAGTTCACACTCAACATTAGGCTGAACAAGGGGAAACATTAAGATCTTATCTGCCTCGTCAAAGGGTTTGGAACAAAGACCATCTCTTTGAATGGATCATTGGTGATCCTGATACAGGAGTAAGAACTAGACATGCCACTCAGAATGAATGCCACTTCTCAGGGTTTCTTTCAGAAATGGAACCTAAGAAAGTGGATGAGGCACTGGAAGATCCAGATTATGTTATTGTAATGCAAGAAGAACTCAATCAGTTTGAGAGGCAGAAAGTATGGAAGCTGGTACCCCGACCAAAGAACAAGTCAGTGATAGGCATTAAATGGGTATACAGGAACAAGCTAGATGAAGATGGCATTGTAACGAGGAACAAAGCTAGACTGATAGCTAAAGGTTACTCTCAAGAAGAGGGTATTAATTATGATGAAACCTATGCACCAGTAGCTAGACTTGAGGCAATCAGGATGTTTCTGGCATTCGCAGCACATTCAGAATTCAAAGTTTATCAAATGGACGTGAAGAGTGCATTCCTGAATGGAGAGCTAGAAGAAGAAGTGTATGTGGAACAATCACCTGGTTTCGAAGATCCAAATCTGGCTGATTTTTTATACTTTCTATTCAAAACTCTCTACGGTCCTAAGCAAGCTCCAATGACATGGTATGACACTCTCTCTGAGTTTTTACTTGAAAATGGTTTTACTAGAGGTGTCATATATAAAACCCTGTTTCATAAAGTGCATAAATCTGATATGATATTAGTTCAAGTATATATTGACGATATTATATTTGGTTCTACTAATGATGATCTTTGCAAGAGATTCTCTAAGCTAATGCAGAGTAAGTACGAGATGAGTATGATGGGAGAATTGAACTACTTTCTTGGATTACAAGTGAGTCAAAGGAAAGATGAAATATTCATCTGTCAATCTAAGTACATCAGAGAACTTCTTAAGAAGTATAATCTGGAAGATTCAGCTCCAGCAAAGACTCCCATGCCAACAGCCTCCAAGCTTGATCAGGACAAAACTGGTAAGAAAGTTGACATCACAAGCTACAGAGGTATGATAGGCTCATTACTTTGTCTCACAGCAAGTATACCAGATATCATATTTGCAACATGCTTATGTGCTAGATTCCAAGCTGAACCAAAAGAATCTCATCTAATAGCTGTTAAAAGAATATTTAGGTACCTTAAGGGAACTCCAAATCTTGGAATTTGGTACCCTAAAGGTACATGTTTTGACCTAGTTGGCTATACAGATTCAGATTTTGCAGGTTGTAAGATTGACCGGAAAAGTACATCAGGAAGCTGTCAGTTTCTTGGAAGAAGATTGGTATCCTGGCATAGCAAGAAGCAGCACTCAGTATCCACATCAACTGCTGAAGCTGAATACATAGCTGCTGGAAGCTGTTGTTCTCAAATCTTGTGGATGAGGAACCAACTCTGGGATTATGGTCTATTGGTGTCAAAGATCCCAATATTTTGTGACAATACAAGTGCAATAGCAATCTCAAACAATCCAGTTCAGCACTTGAGGACAAAGCACATTGATATCATGTATCACTTTATCAGAGAGCATGTCACAAATGGCACTGTTGAGTTACACTTTGTACTCACAGAGGATCAAATTGTAGACATCTTCACCAAACCACTTAATGAAAATACTTTCTCTAAGTTGGTTAGTGAACTTGGGATGTTAAATATTTCTAATTAATTTTAGAAGTCAATACCTGCAATTTGGTCTGGTTAAATTCACTTGTTATTTAAATTCAATATCTTAAAGACATCTGAATTTACATGCCATTAATTATTTCTCGTAATTCAATCATTTTTGTGCTTACATACAATTTATATATATGGATGAGCACATTCATATTGATAAAGCTATTTAATTTGATCTCAGTGAACTTTAAATAATTAATATTTAAAGGGGTTCATTGAAATTAAAATTAAATATATTGCAGTATAATCATTTTTTCACAAAAATATAGTGTTATCAATGTAATGATAATATTTGTAGAAGTAGTGAAAAATAATTGTGATTTATTATGTTTAACATTCTTTTTAATGATTCAATATTTAATAGATGTTTAAAATGATTTACAACAGCAAAGGGAGTGTTGGGTTGCAACACAGGATTTTGACTTAGAAATTTTTCTAAGTCCCATACTCTGTGTCGCCACAGACTGTGTCGCCACAGAGAATATGACTTAGAAATATTTCTAAGTCCAATCCCTCTGTGTCGCCACAGAGAGTGGTCGCCACAGAGAGGGGTCGCAATACAGCCCTTGGTAAATATTAGTGTTTTGCTGCAAACATATACACACAGTTCATAATTTTATACACAGCAAAACACATCGCAGGAGAGGAAAGTTTTTTTTTCAATCAAAACCCTAGCAAAGTGCTGCCAAATTTCAAAACTTTTATTATTTTTGAAAGACCAGATCATTAGGAGTATTTTGATCCCAAAATCAATCAGTTTCACCGAGTATAATTGTAGATCGAACTACTTGATTTTTGATTGGTTAAGGCCTTGTTTGGTTAATTGATTAAGTGGTTAATATTGAACTAATTTCTTTCTTAAGGCTTTTTTTGGTTAATCCTTAAAGGACTAAAGTATGTTTAATAAGAGTCTATTTATTTCTTTTAATTATTTGAAGAGCACAATTCCATTTGTTTTAAATCTAAATTTTATTCTCATTTTGATTAAATGGCGAATAATATTCAGATTCCAAAAACAAATTTTATTTCTATTATTGAACGTGATCTCGTGAAAATGGTACATTTTGAAACTTGGATCCGTTTTTTAAATGAACACTCAATTGTGCGCTTCACATTAACGACTAATGTGAAATTGAATGTTGAGCTTCTCAGGCATGTACACACAACAACTATAAACTCTTCAGAAGATGAAAAATTAGCTTTTTCTTTTGACATTGATGATAATACCATCAGAATTATAGATGATGATTTATATGAACATCTTCAGTTACCTCGAGATAACTTTGATGACACTCCGGAAGATTGGGAACTACTCAGCTTCTTCAGAGCAATAAGAAGCACAATGACAGCGAATGATGATTTACCAAGGCACTTCAACAAAAGTCATCTTCCGAAGGAATGGAATCTATTCTTCAATATACTGTCTCATTGCTTGTCTCCCAAGACAACTGGATTTCATGGACTCGCTATCTTCAATCAAGTTGTTGGGGTTGCTGTCGCGAATAATCTTCGCATCAACTTTGGGAGGTTATTCATGGAGCACATTTTGGAGAACCAATCAAATCATCAGAACTTTATCCTATATGCAAGGTTTCTTCAGATAGTGCTAAATGGAAAACTGTCAGAAGCCCAAAAGACATCCACTCACAGTGACTTAATGCAAGATCCTCCTGTCTTGTCTCAACTGGTAGTAACAAAGTTACACAAGAAATGGAACTATCCAAACTCAGAGGTTACTTTCCTAACAGACCACATGATATATGCCTTTGCCACTATCAATGCTCAATATGAAGAAGAAGAAGAAGAAGAAGCTGAAGATGCATCTATAGCTGCAGATGAACCTCAAGCTGAAAATGACCCACATGAAAACATTGATCATGAACCTGAAGAAGATGTGAATATAGAACCAGATCAATCTATTTTTAAGCATGGTGACCAAGCAGAGGCTGAAGTTGAACAAGAACAAGAAGCTGAACCTGAAGATTCCCCTCAACCTCAACCTGAAGCTGCTAGTCCACCACATCAAGCTGCTGAGTCTACTCATTCTAATACCTCTGTCTATAGACCAGTCTTCTCAGGTATGGGTACTTCTGCTATGAGTCGTACTTTTGAAGCATGCTCTGATTTCATTAGCATAGATCAATTACACCTTGATTCTCAGCACACACAGATACTTGTTGAACAAGTCGATAGGCTAGGGAGTGAATTTGGCATGCCACAAATTCATAACCACCCTCTAGAGCCAAACCAAACACCGTCATCTCTCCTAGCTCAAACCCTGGAGTATAAGGACCCTATGCAAATAGAGGGAGAAACTGCACTAGATGTAGCAAATAAGGAAGGTACTTCGAGTGAACCCGCTGCTCTGTCTCCTATGAAGCAAAGTAGTGAACATCCTGAGACAATTGCAAACCTCCAGGTATCTTCTCAAAAGGATTCTCTGGCTAAAAAGGCAACTACACAGTTACTAGATCTATCTTCTCAACAAGGTAGATCTATTGAAATTCGCCCGTCAGCCACGACATCCTGTAACGAGTCAAACACCTTATCCAATATCCAAGCTCTTGAAGCTTTAAATGAGTCAATTAGAAGAGTACTATTTGGTGAGGAAGTTTTTCGGTAACAGGGAATTCAACCATTTTACGGTTAGAATATCCTGTTCAAGGTCCTTTAATGGATCAACTGCCTTCACAAGTGTTAGGAGAGAGTGCTGTAATTGCTGCCAAATCTAGCACAACACTTACATCCCCAGGACTAATAAACCTGGATGCATCTGCGGATAGTGGATCCGACGTAGGTGCGGATCGGCAACCCATTGGCGATGAACCAGATTTAACTGGTGAGCCAAAGAGGAATGTATCTTCACAGATACGAGGGGAAGCTAGGGATCAGATGCCAAATATGAAGGCTCCAGTGCTCCCCCCAGAGATTCAAACTCTGGATGAATCATCTCCTGATGATAGGCAACTTGTCTCAGACAAGAATGAGGAATTGCGAACTCCCATTGCACCACTGCTGACCTCCTTAAGGATGGCTCCAGTGTCTTCTGCAGGTACACTTGGAATTCAGAGCTTTGAGAGGAGTGAACTTGTGAGAACGAGTGACATACATGACCATAAACCGAGTGATAGAGTGCTGAGCGATACACTGCGAGAAGCCTGTGAGACACCTACCATCTAAACTACACCTATAGATCTATCAAACTACGTCACTAAAGATTATCTCAAAGAGCAGCTAGCATTCAAAGACAACTATCTCAAGGAACAACTGGCTATTAAAGATCAACACTTTCAGACAGAACTATCTCTCATAGATCATCAGATCGCCATTCTTTCCAATCAACTTGAACATCAACAAGCAGCATTCACCAGTTTACGGGTATTCGTTGAGCGATCTCTCTCTCATACAGGAAAAGGAAAAGCACCTGCCAACACTGAGCCAAAGATCTCAGTTAGTAAGCAAGCGCCGATCCCGGTCTCATCTGAAGCAGCTCTTGCCAGTACCGGGCCAAAGACCTCAGTCAGCAAGCAACTGCCTGCTTCTCTTGAGATCCCTGTCTCGACCTTACATGCTCCATCAACACCAGCTCTGAATGATAACCCAACTAAGGGGGAGAAAAGGGTAGTAGAACAAGAAAAAGTGGACACTGCTGTTAATCTACTTCAAGATGCCTTTCAGACCACTGGTACGTATGATGAATTTGAAGTAGAGATGAAGGAAGAGCTAGAGGAGAGAATTGATGAAAGGGTGCTCCTAAAGGAAAGATTCTCTAAGGAAAGCGCAACATCTCAGGGGGAGCAATCAGGGCATCTGAGCCGAATCATTACAACTCAGAGAAATCTGTTGTCTCAAATATATGCTCCAAGACCCTTATTTTCTGAAGAAGAACTAGAAGAAGGTGAAATAGATGAAAGTGATGTTCCGATAGGGTGTGAGCCAAGATTTGAAAAAGTGGCTATAGAAGAAAGAATGATCATCACAGAGGATGAAGAATTTGAAGACGAAGATGCTTTCTCAGACGACTGTCTATCCTATGGAATCACAGAGAAAAACAATCGCTCTTATCTGGAAATTCAAGAAGAAATAGAAAGATCCAGAGCAAGAATTCAAAGAGCTATTCAAAGAAAAAGGAACAGAGAGGAGAGAGAAGCATATCTTCGAGCTAACAGGAAATGAAGTAAATGGGAAGAAATAAAGAAGAAAATGGACAAACCAGAAACATATCACTATTCAGACCCTGGAAACTCTAATCTGTTGAGAACTGTGGAGCACTACAGAGAGACATATGTGAACATCCATGAGTTCTATGATCAGTTCAGCAAAGTAATTACTAGAACTACTGTGAACATTCTGAAGAATGGATGGAAGATCACTATCAATCACAAAGATGGTCTACAGATGAAAGTGTCTACTAGTGTACTGAAGAAGTTGAACATTGTTGAACTGTTTATCTTAGCCTCAAAGATCCCATGGTTGAAATCGAATGAAAATGAATATTTCAGATACAAACTTTGGAGAATGATGATGGATGTATCTCCTCAAGCATTTATGTATCCATTTGTGATCAAACTTGTTTCGGGTGGTAGATTGCAGAATATCACCATGTCTGACCAACACATAAGAACCATTCGTTATCTATAACTTACCTTTCTGGAAAGTCAACTAAGGAGCAAAAGAGCTAAACTGGTAGCTCCAGGTGTCAAGAGATCTGAAGCAGATGTCAAAGCTGCTGAAGTTCTATACGCTTATAGGCTCAATGACAAGATGATCAGAGACACGAAGAAGGATATGAGGGCAATCACAAGATAATATCATGAGATGGTGTTCATTAATGGAGAAGCAGAAATTAATCTTCTCAAAGACACTGAACCCATAATCAGCATTGACAGTGAAGGAGAATTAGTCTTTAGAATCAACAAATGCAGAATCAGAATCAAAGACTTCAGGACAAGTGAATCAAGCTCAATTCAGCAAGCCTTGACGGATGTCAAACTATCTACTTGTAAAGATGACAAGGTTGCTCTGATCCCTATCATAAAGATTCTTGATGAAGTAATGGAAATAGAGTCGATCAATGATACTAGAAGAGTAAGAGGACATACAAAAAGGATAACAGTCTTCGTAATGTCCAGAAAATCCTCTCTATTGTTTGATCTGGTTCCTAAATGTTCTAAAGTCAAGTATCTTGAGATAATGCTTCATGAGCTAAACAATCCACCTCCAGTCAATGCACTTGAAATAGAAGCTCGTGATTGTGTTCAAGCTAGATTGAATGAGCTGAAGGAATCTCCTCCTAAGAAGAAAGTCTCTAAGAGAAAATCCGTTCAGCCTCAAGAAGAAGAAGGAAGCAGGAAGCAGAAGAAGTCAAAGACAAAGAAGACTCAGGCTAGAGGAACACTTCTTTGTAATTTGTATCTTAAGAAATCTGAAAATGAATATGTAATCCAGAATGTATTTAATATCTTTATCTGTTTTACAGTTCGTACTTTTTCTTATTATCAGTTGAGTTATCCTTAAGGATTTGCTTGTCGAACTCTAACAATCAAATAGGGGAAGATTGTAAAGCATAATGTAATGTAACATGTAATTGAGGATTTATAACTCAACATGAAAACAGAAACATATAAACATTATTAAACTGTGAAGCACATGAACCCTTCAGATGAAGACAGGATAAACACAAAGAACCAAATGATGTGATTGATTCATTAAGTCCTCCTACAGATTATGGGAAGAAGTTCATTATTATGTTCAAGCAGCCATGAAGAATAAGACATCAAGGGGCTTTAAGTATCAGTTGCATGTATTAACTTCAAATGTTACAGATCAAGGGTTCAGTGAAAGAAGCAATGGATAAACATCAGTATGTATCAACTCAGAATAACAAGACAAATTGAATCAGGATCCTCTCAGTACTAGTTGTTTGTGAACCAGACCAGTGCACCAAACATCAGCATTCAAGGAAGTAATTTGATTCAATTAACAGAAGAAAAATGATTGATACATTGAAGAATGGTTTGACAAAGAGCCAAAAATATTCTAAGTAAAAGACAGCTCTCTCTACCTGTCGCCACATGAGATGTAACCAAAGAGAAATGGCACCAAGGCACCCCTATCTCCACAGGAGATGTAACCACTGAGATATTACTCTAAAGCAACTCTGTCGCCACAGAAGCTCTTGTCGCCACAGAGGTGTTAGAACAATTGCTCAAGGCAACTGTCGCCATAGGGGCTGTCGCCACAGAAGAGTAACTGTCGTCATAGAAGCTTGTCGCCACAGAGGTTGTCACCATAGAGAATTACAAGACAACTCTGTCTCTACAGAGCTGTCGCCACAGAGGATACACAGAGAAAGCTTGTCGCTATAAAGATGTTGCCACGGATGTGTTGTTCACTGATTCAATGCAGCAAAGTTAAATGATTTGTGTGGACAATAATTGGCCAGCTGTCTATTTAATTTTGAAAGACTACAAAGCATCAATTGAATTTAATTCAATTCAGTTGGTTATCTTCTTCAGCAAACACATAAATTTTACGAGAGCTCCATTAAAGCTTCACATTTATTATCTTTGTAAACAGAATGTTATGCTGCTGAATTTATTGTAGCTAATCAATACTTTGATTAGATTGTAGCAACCTCAAGGTTTATATTAATAAAACAATATATTCCTCGAATTATTTTGTGTTGTTTTTGATTCCGTACTTTTAATGAAGAACTTGAAACGAATCGAAAAAGATTGTAGGTATCGTATTCAACCCCCCCTTCTACGATACTTTGGGACTAACACAAGGAATATGACATTGAAGATTCAAATCTAAAATTCCTTTTAGCTCTTCCTGAAAGTTGGGATTTGAAAGCTACTATTATAAGAGATAACTATGCTCTTGATGAAACTAATCTTGATGAAATTTATGGAATGCTCAAGACTCATGAAATTGAGATGGATCAAGTAAGCAAAAGATATGGGAGAAAGTCAAGAACAATTGCTCTTAATGCTGAGAAGGAATCCCTCAAAGTGGCTGTCTCAAAGAAAGGAAAAGGAAAGGCTCTCATCATAAAGTCTGATTCAGAATCATCAAGTTCTGATGATGAAGATTTATAAACTGAAAGTCTACCTGAAGTAGATGTTGATGAAGAGATGATGAAGTTGTGTGCTCTTATGGTGAAGGGTATCACAAAGATAGCCTACAGGAAATTCAGAAGGGGAAAGAATTTTTCCAGGAAAGGAAGAAGTTCTGATAAGAAGAGTTTCAGAAAATCTGAAGGCAAAGGAGGAAAGTCTGACAGAGGAGATTACTCAAATGTCAAATGCTACAACTGTGGTGAGAAAGACCACATATCTCCTGATTGCAAGAAAGGAAAGAGTGACAAAGGCAAGGCTCTTGTCACAAAGAAGAAAAGTTGGACAGACACCTCAGATTCTGAAGATGAGGAAAACTATGCCTTGATGGCAAATGTTGATAGCAGTTCTGATGCTGCTGAGTTAAAGGACAACAGGAAGAACATCTTAGTTCTGGACAGTGGATGTTCAGGACATATGACTGGAAATAAAGCCCTGCTATTAGACTTTGTGGAGAAAGCTGGCCCAAGAGTTTCTTATGGAGATGACAATATTGGGAAAACTCTGGGATATGGCAAGATCAATCTAGGGAATGTCAGCATTGAATCAGTAGCTCTTGTCTCAGGACTTAAACACAATCTGTTGAGTATAAGTCAAATCTGTGACAAAGGTTATCATGTGGATTTCTTTGAAGAACACTATGAAGTAATAAGTAATTCAATAGGCAAAATGGTTCTGAAAGGATACAAGCATGGTAACATTTATGAAGCCAGACTTTCAACAAGTACTGATGGTTCTGCAATCTGTCTGTTGAGTAGAGCATCAATTGAAGAAAGCTTGAATTGGCACAAAAAACTCTCTCATTTAAATTTCAATAATATAAATGAGCTTGTAAAGAAAGATCTTGTGAGAGGACTACCAAAAATAGTATTTGCTCCTGATGACCTTTGTGATTCATGTCAGAAGGTAAAACAAAGAAAATCTTCTTTCAAGAGCAAAACCGAGTCATCAATTCTTGAGCCTTATCACCTACTGCATGTTGATCTATTTGGTCCAGTCAATGTCATGTCTATTGCAAAGAAGAAATATGTTATGGTTATAGTGGATGAGTTCACAAGGTACACATGGTTGTACTTCTTGCACAAGAAGACTGAAACTGCATCTACCCTAATTGATCATGTCAGACAGCTGGATAAATTGATCAAAGACTCTGTTAAAATCATAAGAAGTGATAATGGCACCGAGTTCAAGAATTCAATCATGGAAGAGTTCTGCAAAGATCATGGAATCAAACAAAAATTTTTTGCATCTGGAACTCCACAGCAAAATGGAGTTGTAGAAAGAAAGTTCAGGACTCTCATTGAAGCTGCACGAACAATGCTTGATGAAGCAAAGCTACCAACCTATTTTTGGGCTGAAGCTGTGCAGACTGCTTGTTTTACACAAAATGCTACACTTATAAACAAGCATGGAAAAACATTATATGAGATGGTGAAGAAGAAGAAGCCAAATCTGAAATACTTTCATGTATTTGGTTGCAAGTGTTTTGTTCTTAAGACTCATCCTGAACAGCTTTCCAAATTTGATCTAAAAGCTGATGAAGGAATTTTTATTGGATATCCACTTTCCACAAAAGCCTTCAGAGTCTAAAATTTGAGAACAAGAGTTGTCATGGAATCTATCAATGTCTCTTTTGATGATAAGAAGATTACTGGACTTGAAGATTTCGATGATCATGATCAGCTGAGATTTGAGAATGAAGATTTAAATTCTGATTCTGGAAATTCTGATGACTTAAATACTGATCCTGTAAGTTCCGATGGATTTAATTCTGATGTCGTTGAAACTGTGGTAACAACTCCAAAGGAAAATGCACCTGTCCAGGGGGAGCAAGCTGAAGAACTGTTAGGTATGAATACAACACAGAGGGGGGGGGGTGAATGTGTTTTGGATTAAATGTTTACTTTTTGGATCTACTCTGAATTTAGCAGTTGATTGTTATCAATGATTTTGTGGAGTAGATGTTAAACCTAAATAACAATGTAAATATGTAGAACAGAGATCTTCAAAACTCACTTAATTTTATATTAAAAATCAAGCAGTGTTTTGCTACAAAATCTCTAAGTTCTTATTTTAGAACTTAGCTTCTTTCTTGAGAGAGAATACTAGATTTTCTATCTTGGTTCTTTCTTCTAACTGACTAAGGACCGGTGTTAACTTTATAACTCAGTTAACTATTGGTTTACACAGTGTGTAATAAACATGCTATTAGCTTTTCTAAACTGTCACTTGTTATTTCTATTTATAGAAAAGCAAATCTTCCATTTCTGGCTTAGCATATCTTTAGCATACCGTGTTTACTTTAATCTCCTCTGTCAGTTAATCTTTGTCATTGATCTTGCACATCTCTCAAGCTGCTTTTTGTAGACTTGTCAATCCAGCTGTGTGAATTGTTTGTTGATTTGCAACCTTGGATATTGAACTGTTCTGCAATTCTGTACTTAGAGAAATTTCTTCACTTCGAGATCTCCAATTAAGCTGTAGAGAACTCGACATCTCGATAGGCATTTTGGCTTGTCGATATCTATGAAACTTCATTGTTGACTTGACTTATCGACAACTCTGAGTTCTCTAGTGAATTTTGGTTTATCGATAACCCAGAGTTCTCTAATGTACTTTGGCTTATCGATAACTCAGAGTTCTCTAATGAATGTACACTTGTCGATATCTTTGAGTTTTCGAACGGGTATCTGACTTATCGATATCTCCAATAGCATTTCCCGAGTTCTCGATAGACAATTCTTGAGTTCTCGATAGGTCTTTCTGAGTTCTCGAATGACTTCTCTATAACACTAATTCTGTGACTTGTAGAGATCTTGACTTAGAATGTTTTTCACCTAACATAATTATTCAACTCCAAGCTTCTTCATAATTCTTCTGAGGCATGACCTTATTGATCTTCTTCCAGATATAATTCTTAGGCTTGGCACTGTTTACAGAAAAATGCTCCAGTCTGCTCCATTTACATTTTACAGACATTAAGTGTTACAAGTATGAATTACAGATTAAGGTTACAATTCAACTAAACTTAGGGTTGTCAGTATGACTTAGTCATGTTATGATACAGGCATGTCTTGCACAACAATCTCCCCCAATTTGTGAGAAGATTGCTTGTCATAAATTCATGCCTGTTAACAAGACTAACCCCAAGTTAATAGAATAAAAATAAAATGATACAAAAGCTGATACAACACTTGTACAATGAATATTTGACAGTTTACAATAATTAAGTAAAGACTGAGCTGTCTGATTCTTTCTCAATTATGTTCTTAATTTGCACAAGTATTTCCAATTCTTCTAGGATGGGGGTGTCAGTTAGAGCCTCTATTAGCTTCAGAAAATCTGGCTTAGGATAACTAGCTAACATCCCTATCCTGTATCTTGACAAAGAGCCAGCTTTTATATTCAGAAATCTTCCATTCTTTGATATTCTGCTCTTGCCTGCTGCCTTCAACTCTTCTGATCTTCTGATATACTCAGATCATAGATGTTGATAAAATTATTAGCTCCAGTAATCTTTGACATCATCTATTATATATTACATAAACCTACCACATCTCAAGACTCTCAAGAAGCATCAGAACCTGTCACTGGCTCTTCAAGTTCTGATTCATCTAGTTCTGATGAGGCAAATTCTGATAATTCTGGAAGCTCTGATTCTTCAACTCCAAAAAAATTAAATTCAAATTCTGAAGTCTCAGAGAGCATAACTACAAGGGGAGAATCATAAAATGCTGATGGAGACAGCATGGATCATGGAGGAGGATCCAGTTCTAGAGATCAATTTCCATCTGGAAGGAAGTGGACTAAAGCACATACACCTGATTTAATCATTGGAGATCCTGAAGCAGATGTCAGAACTGGAACTGCAACTTCAAATGAATGTTTCTATCATTCTTTTCTATCTCAGACTAAACCAAAGAAAATGGAAGAAGCTCTTCAAGATGCTGATTGGGTGCAAGCAATGCAGGAAGAGTTAAATAAATTTGAAAGAAATAAAGTTTGGACCCTAGTGCCAAGACCAAAGAACAAATCAATTGTTGGTACAACATGGGTGTTCAGAAATAAAACTGATAGTGATGGCATAACTACAAGGAATAAAGCAAGACTGGTTGCTAAAGGTTACTCTCAGCAGAAGGGTATTGATTATGATGAAACATTTGCACCAGTTGCTAGATTAGAGGTCATAAGGATCTTTTTAGCTTATGCTGCTCACAAGAAGTTTAAAGTCTTTCAAATGGATGTAAAAAGTGCTTTTCTCAATGAAGAATTGGAAGAAGAGGTATATGTTGAACAACCTCCAGGCTTTGTAGATCCTAAATTTCCCAATCATGTCTACAGGCTTGACAAATCACTTTATGGCCTTAAGCAAGCTCCAAGAGCATGGTATGAGACTTTAGCTCAATTCCTTCTGGAAAGTGGATTTCACAGAGGCACAATTGACAAGACTTTATTCTACCTCAACCATGGAAAGGACTTACTTTTGGTACAGATATATGTTGATGATATCATATTTGGTTCTACTAATTCCAAACTGTGTGAGAAGTTTGCAAAGCTAATGTAATCAAGATATCAAATGAGTATGATGGGAGAACTCAGCTATTTTCTGGGCCTTCAAGTCAAGCAAACTGAAGAAGGCACTTTTATCTGTCAATCCAAGTACACCAGAAATTTACTGAAGAAATTTGGAATGCAAGATTGTTCAACTGCATCCACTCCCATGGCCACCGTAACCAAGTTAGATAAGGATACTGGTAAATCAGTAGATATTACTAACTACAGAGGTATGATTGGCTCATTACTCTATCTAACTGTAAGTAGTCATGATATCATGTATGCTACCTGTCTTTGTGCAAGATTTCAGGCTGATCCAAGAGAACCTCACTTATTAGCTGTGAAAAGAATTTTCAAGTACCTTAAGGGTACAACTGATCTAGGATTGTGGTATCCTAGGGAATCAGATTTTAAGCTAATTGGTTACTCAGATGCAGATTTTGCAGGATGCAAAATAGACAGGAAAAGCACTAGTGGAAGCTGCCAATTTCTTGAAGGCAGATTGGTTTCTTGTTTAGCAAGAAACAAAAGTCAATTTCCACATCAACTGCAGAAGCAGAATATATTACTGCAGGGAGCTGTTGTGCACGGATTCTTTGGATGAAGAATCAGTTACTGGATTATGGGTTAGAATTTTCTAAAATCCCTATTTACAGTGATAATCAAAGTGTTATTGCTATGACAGGTAATCCAGTTCAACACTCAATGACAAAGCACATCAGCATTAGGTACCATTTCATAAGGGAACATGTGGATGAAGGTAGGAATTGCATTTTATTCCAACAGATCAATGGCTAGCAGATATCTTCACAAAACCACTATGTGAAGCTACTTTTATAAGATTGGTAAATGAACTTGGAATGGTTTCAGGTTCTTTTTCTAAATCTGCTTAGTTTTTATTCTCATGCATCAAACTTTATGATCAGTGTTTACAGATTGTATTATCTATATGTAATCTGTTCTTAATTTGAAAATTCATTAAATGCTGATTGTTATCTGATGTGGATTTATATACTCTGATAAGTGTTTTGAATGTTCTGTGGCTATTCAATCTAATGAGGATAACTGTGCTAGATGTTGACCTAGCAGTCTTTAACATACTAGAAATCCCATGTTTGAATTAGTTGTTTATGTGGAAACTCATTAACACAAGCAGATTCTGATATTGAGCTTAGTCAAGTTTACTTTGTGTATCTTATTACTAAGTCACAAACTAGATTCTTGTTTCTTATCTGTCAAATTCTGATGTCAGTAAATCTTAAGAATGAACTAAGTGCTGATAAGCCTCACTTATCAAAAGAAAAGAAAAGAATAAAAGTCAGGTACTCCTTTGAGATCTAGAGTAAAAATATAGAAGGGAAGACCCAAGTGCATTGTTGGTATTAAGTAATATGCATTAGAAAAGCAAAAAAATTTCTTGGTGACTTTTCACACTCTATGATTATTGGAGAAATACTCTGATAACAACATAATTTCTGATAAGCAGTCGTGACTCACTTACACTGAGAAGCCACTGTAAAAAGGAATTTCAAAAGATGCATAAAATGAGCACAAACAGTTGAGGTGGAATCTTGCATAAATTTTTTCTATAGTAGACACCATGACTGATGACAGATTTTAAGCATTTTTCTTAGTTATGCCTTATTTCTAAGATGTACTAAAGTTGATCAGACTTTAATCTTTATCTGATATTTTGCTGAATGCACACACTTTCACTCCATATGAATGATGAAAATTATTGTGGTGATTAAGTTATTTTTGACAAACAATTAAGTGTCATTTGCATAATTTCTGAGGACAAGTTCTGATGGAAGTTCTGATGATTAAACTCTGAAGAAAATAAGTCAGTATTTGTATGAAGAATCACAGAAAAAGATATTCACTATTTGAGTACATAAGCCATGTTCTGATGACTGTTAAAATCTGATATGAGTTAAGTTCTGATATTAAATTTTGATGGAATTTTTTATGCTTACGTGGCATTTTTCTTTACTTGACTTATTTGTGGTAAAATCTGAAACAGTCATATTTAAATCATAATAAAATTGGGGTGAGATAAAAACAGTCATAATCATTATGGGTTAGTAGTTAACGTGTATGTCTTGAAAAACTGCATGTGCACAGTAATTGTTAATTATTTCCCATGCCCATTAACTCTTACTTTAGATCTTTTACTGACTGTTATTAATACACATCAGTCTAAGGAGTCGAGGGATTATTAGTTTTATTTGTAATTGTTAACAATGTTGGATTTTAAACGCAGCGGGTTCATGGCAAAACACTTTTACACATACAAAATCCAAATAAAAGCATATAAATCGTGAATAAAAATTCGATGGATCGAATCTAACCTTTTAAAATAATTCGGAGACAACGATCAGAGATCCTTAGCAGTTGCTCCTCAAGTGTGAAGCACTCCACCGGTATCCACCAAGAAAACGATATTAAGGAGGAGGAAAGAGGTGGAGAGAATTGGGTTTTCCAAACTTTTTGGGTTTTCGGGTTGGTTGTGGGTTAGAATAAACTAGGGTCTATAATAGTGTATTTATAGGCAAAATTTTCAGCTGAAATTTTCCCATAAATAATATTATTATTATCCCATTTATTATTCTCATTAATAATTAAAACACCTTTTAATTATTAATCCTTTTTCTAAACACTTTAGAAATAATTCACTCTCTTGATTTAATTTCCAAAAGTTAAATCCTTAATTAATAATATTAAGAACTTTTCTTAATTAATTTATATTCAATTAAATCTCATTTAATCAATTATTAAATTTGCCAATTAATTATTTATTTCATAAATAAATAATTGTTAGCCATTATTAATTAATTCCTCCACCATTAAATCATTCTCTTTTTATGGTGTGACCCTGTAGGTTCAATATTAAGCCGGTAGTAGAAATAAATAATAATAAAACTATTTTATCATTATTTATATAAATTCTCTAATTTATTAAATATGATTAATTAATTAATCACATTTATTCTACATCGTAAGTGATGCTTCTCAACATATCGCGACTATCCGGATAATATGAATTCACTGCTTAGAATACCAAGAACCTGTCAGTGAATAGTTACCGTACAGTAAACTCCTTCTACCCTACAATGTCCCGATTAAATATAAGGCATGGATCTCGTGTCAAGCCTATCTAATTCAATCACTTTGCTTACCATTTACTATGCGTAGTTCTATGCAAATTAGAAACTCCTTTCTAATTCAATTTACTCTGGCCAGAGATTCCTGAACTAGCATAAGTGGATCAGCCTTGAACATTCGCTTCCTTCACTGGAAGGGGTAGATCCTTTATTGATCATACACTATCTTCGTGTACAAATTCCTATACCCAGAAGAGCCCTAATAATTGTCCCTGGAGACTAAGAACTAAACCAAAGCATAGTTCAGTGTACACAAGATAACTATAATGACCTCAAGTCTAAGGATACTTGTACAACTATCACTATGTGAACAACTGCTGACACGTGAGTGAACTCCATCAGTTGTTCAGCTGTGCGAGTCATGTTCAGTGAACTTATTCCATAATAAGCACCTACATACTAGCTATAGTGTCACCACACAAATGCCTATGAGAACAGACATCCTTCATAATGAAGCAAGCATAGTATGTACCGATCTTTGCGGATTATTAATTACCAGTTAGTAATCCTATGACCAGGAACTATTTAAGTTTAGAGTTATCATCTTTTTAGGTCTCACTATTATGATCTCATCATAATCCATAAAAAGCTTTACTCTAAACTATGGTATATCTTATTTAAACACTTAAATAGATAAAGCCCGTAAGAAAAATAAAAGAAGTCTTTATTAATATCAATGAAATCAAAACAGATTACATAAAAGTTATTCCTAAATCCTAATACATGATTGGACTTAGGACATATTCCTTTCAAACAAGTCCTCGCGTCCCTTGGTATTCTATTGCCTATTTAAACCGACTATTCATCCCAGCCAAAACATCTTTCATTTTTCTCACAAACTCAATCTTTTTTTATTCTTATCAACAAAAATGGTTCATTTCAACCTGTTCCTGAACTATGAAACCTTCAATATCGAGTTGAGTTGTGATAATTGGCAACATGAGTGGCATGTCACTGCCATTCCTGAAGAAATCTGGAACTCAGTTCCACAAGAGGTTCACACAGACCTCTTGTTCTTTTCGATGGACTACCACCTCCATCTTGATCGTTTGGAAGAGGAAAGTAGAGAAGCTCTCTGTCAGCAAGAACGAATCATCCGTCTTGCAGTGCTCTTCGTCAGCAGCAGAATGAGCTAGTCGATAGGTCTTCTTAGACTAGGACTAAGGCTGTTGATGTTAAGAATTTTAAAAACAGGACTATCTTGTAATTTTTGCATATAATTGATAAATTTCATGAAATGTACTCATCTGATATATTAATGAAATTTCCTTTAATTGCAAGATTTGTTCTTTGTTTCTCAAATTATATGATTGTGCATGTTTTAATTGCAATTTGTTAATCTTTACTTTATCGTTTTTAACTTTATCCTGTGATGAATGTTTTGATTTAATAATGGTCAATAATAAATTTTGATGATTTGAGGAAACAGTTGAAGCACGAGTTCATGCATCTGAACCTGGATAGTTGAAGCTGAGAAGGTTACTTCTCAGAAAGAAACAGTAGCTCAAAGTTCTGATACTTTGAAAAGGAAAGCTGTAAATTCTGATGCTGCTGAAGCAACTCCTTTATTGGCAAGGAGATTGAAGAAAATGAAGGCAAGGAGGTATTTGGCTAAGGCTATATCAGAAGATACTGAAGAAGCTGAGGAAGGGGATCAGGAATCTCTGATCTCACAAGAACCAATTATCATTGAAGCCCTTCCAGCTGAAGCCAAAGATACTGCTAATGACACAGTTCTTACCCCTCTTATCTCTCCTATTAAAGCTAAAGATGATGCTAAAGAACAAACTGATATTTCTGAAATAGATATTCATAATTTGAATATACCTGAAGTTCTTTATCTAGAAGCTCCATCTACATCAAAGACACCAGCTCTGGAGATAAATTCTGCTGATTAGAATTTAGATGATGTTATTCCTGAATCTCCAGTTGCTTCACACACTGTTGAGCTATCAGAATAGAATGAGTCTTCCTCAAGTTCTGATGACAGTATTTCTGTTGAGACTCCAGTACCTACTCTGGGCAAGGAAGAATTGGTGAAGAAATTTGTTGAAAAGGAAGCATCTATTCCTTGGGAGGATACTCACAGAGGTGTTGAGTGGACCAAGAAGTGGAATGAATCAGATTTTATTCCATGTTCTAAAATTTTGGCAGAGCATATTGCAAAAGCTGATGAGTTGCTCATAAATGCTGATTTCAAGACACAACTCAAGATCACAGCTTTGTCTACAAAACATCTTCAAGGTCTACATATTGCTACTCATGAAAAGGTTGATACACTCAGAGAACAAGCTGATAAGCTTGATCAGGTGCTCAAGCTTGACAAAAACAGGTATATCAGACCTATTTCTGAAAAAGTTGCAGCCATTGAGAAAACTCAAGAGAAGCAACAGGCCCAAATTGCTGAGGTTCTGGTTAATCAAGATACTCAGAAAGCTCAATTGGATGAAATCCAATCTTCAGTTGAACTTCTTCTTTCTCTCTTACTTCCCGATGATGCCAAAAAGGGGGAGAAGGTAGTTAAGTCCAAATGTTCACCTACTCAAGAACTAAAGAAAAAGGATGGTAAAGGTGATGACCAGGGAAAACTCTGAAAAGAGCAGAGGTCAAAGAAAAGTTCAAGGAAAATCTTCTATTCAGAACAAGTCAAGTTCTGATGTTGTGAATGCTCAAAGATTGAAGTCAAGTGGTGATAAGAAAAGTCTGATGTCAAGTTCTGATATTCTGATTCAGTCAGGATCTGAGACTCTCGGAAGTTCTTGCAAACTCTGAAGTTAAAAGGAAAGCAGACTAATGTTTATTACAAAGATCCTAAAATCCAGACACTTGATGAGGAGATAGCAAGAAGATTATTTCTGAAACACAATCCAGGAATGGATTTAGAAACTCTCAAGGAGGAAGAAGCTAGATTTGCTGCTAAGAAGACAAATCCTAAGTCTAAAGCTTCTGATGCAAAGAAACCTCCAAGGCCAAAGGAAAAGGGCATTGTGATCAAGGAAAAGTCAAATTCTGAAACTTTAAAGTTCAGAACTAGATCACAGACTGAGAGTAATCCCAAAGACAAAGGGAAAGAAAAAAATGATGAACCAATCAAGTCACTGGACTTGAAAACTTCTCAAGATCTGATGAAACCAGTGTGTAAAATGGTTCAAGTATCTAATGATAATCTTGTTGAAGATGAAACTGTTCAAATTCTGAAAAGAAGAAAGATAAGTGAAGCCTCTAAAACAACCTCTGATACTGCTTAAGTTGTTATTCAGAATAAAGGTCAGGAAGGTACAGAAGAAACAACAAATTCTGATCAAGCTATCAAGACATCAACTACTGACAATGCTCAAGTTGATTTGGATAAAATGACAACTGCTGATAAGAAGAAGCTGTTATGAAAGAAGGCTACTTCATTTGAACCAAAATCCAATCTCATGATTAATCAACTTGCTACATTTGGGTTGAAAGCCAAGCAACCTAGAGATAGAGCTGTATTAGGTTCTGATGAAGAGAAGATTCAAACAGGAGTAGAGGTTACTCTAAGAGATCCTTTCATGTTGACAGACAAACCATATGAACAAATCAAACAAAGGCACCTTGACAAGGTGTTGTCTGCTCAAGTTGTGATAGATGCTCATGATAAGGAAAATCTAAAAGAGAAATTGATCTTATTTCTCAATGATGGAAGGACTTATAGATTAGCTGATACTGATGTATTAAAGAAGTCTATCAGAGAACTTCAACATATTCATTATCTTCTAAAATTAAAATCTGATGTTACAAGAAGATGGTTAGAATATATTTTGAAGGCTATAAGAGATCTATTCAGAATCTCTGGTACAAAGACTTCTCAGTACAGTCCAATGATTATTGAAGGTGATGGAAGAGAAATTCCTATGCTGAAGAATTCTGCTAAGGTGGAAGTTATTCTGAAAGGAAGATGCTTATGTTATAATGAAAACTCTTCACATCCTAAGGTTATCAGACTTGGTGATGGACTTGAAAGAACATCCATTCAAGCTCTCAGAACAACCATTTATCAAATTGGTGACAGTAAAGAAGAAGAACTGATGCAGGTCAAAGCACAGTTAGCTGAAGTTTTGAAGAAAGCTGAAGATAATCTGATAAATGATTTTGTTAAGAATCATTATGGATTCAGGTTGATTTAGTGATGTTGGTAAAGCTGGATGTTTTGTAAGTTGTAATTAATAGTCTTATTAAACTCTTATTGCATTTGAACTTAAATGTTTTTGACATCATCAAATCTATTAACTTGTACATTTTTGCATAATTACAAGTTGGGGGAGATTGTTGGATATATTTGAGATGTCATGTCTAATATGTTTCATATTTAGTTTTCAGATCTTAACTAACAGGAAATATCAGTACTTACTGGAATTATGACTTACTAGAAATCAGGACTTAAGGATATCAGGACTTAGATTATCATAAGATAATATCAGAAGATGGATATCAGAACTTAAGTACTGGAGGACTAACAGTTAAGGAAGGAAGCTGATTTACAGGAAAGAAGATCGAGACTAAGACAAGAAGAAGATATGCATGGAAAGAGTTCGAGGACTAGAAGAATTATATAAGATATCTGGTGATATATTTTAGGAGACATAATTATATTCCATATCAACTAGAATTTAACTTGTAACTGTGTGTCTATATAAACACAGACATAGGTTTACTCTATAAGAGTTATGATCATCGAGAAGATCATATATTGTAACCTAGCAGCTCTCGTGATATTTGTTCATCACTGAGAGAGAACAGTTCCATTATAACAGATTTTATTATATCGAATACATCTGTTTTCTGTTACTTGTGCTTCAAATCGATTTGATTGTATTCTACACTGTATTAAACCCCCTTCTACAGTATTATGTGACCTAAAAACAAATGCGACTGAGGTTGGAGATTTAAGAAAACCGCTATATGTGGTTTGGTGCGATTTTGACCTCCCAACCTAACCGCGTACACCCTAACATTCATCAAGTTTTTATATTCTTTTAGAAAAAATTATTAGTTGTCAGATATTTAATATCATATATAAATATATATAATTTTTTATTAATAAAAAATAAAAAACGGGGCGGATCTGGATATCCTATTTCGTGAAAAGTTTTGATCCGGAACCCAATCTGAATTTATATAAAAAAAATTGGATCGGATATCCGGTCCGGATTTTTCAGAACGGTTCCAAATTTCGGAATTTTTTAAAACATATATAATATTGAAAATCAGGATAATTTGATTTTCGAATTTTTATACTCACCCCTAGACATGATTAGCTTCAACATGATCAGTACAGTCGATTGCTAACAATTTTGTTAATGTTTTAGTTCAGATAGTATTTTTATTTGTCATAGGTTCCTTAGTGTTTTTAAATTTTTATTTTCTCGATTATAGATAATGTGGTTGTTGATTTGAATGACATGAAATGATTGTATACTTCATGAGCTTCATTTACGTGTATAAATTGTTGTTTTTCATTCTGTCGTTGTCAAATTCATATATTCGCTGGAATTTTTTAGTTCATTGCCAGTATTACTGGTGTTTTGGCCGGAATGAGCGTTTAAATTGCTGAATGTTGGTTCGGTTGGTTAAAACATGTTGTTGGGTCGATGTAATTGTTGTTGAGGCAAGTGTTCCAAATATCGCCGATTTAGCCGATTTATCGGCCGATAAATCAGTAATCGGAGGGCCACCCACCAATTTCATAAAATCGTGTAATAAAACATTTTTACTCTATCTGGTCAAAATCGGAGCAAAATCGGGTGGTTTCCCCATCTCCTCCAACGTAAATCATATTTTAAAGCGACAAGTTTTGACACTTTTTGACAAAATAACGTATGTATGGACAAAGCTAAGCATATATGAAAAATATATATAAAATTTTTAATAAATCTTAGAGATGAAAGGGGTGTAGAGTTTTTATTAGAAAAGAAGGATGACGATGAGTTGTGAATAGACTGTGTAAGTATGTGTTGTGTGATGTACAATTGTGAGCCATTTAGGTAAAGATAGATGAGATGAGGTTGGTAGAAAGAGGGTAAAATGTTAGGCCTTTTAATATACTGTTGTAACACCCCAGTCCCATATTGAGGAGATTTGGGACTTCTGTTCAGTTTATAAGTTAAAATACTACTACTATGTGCACCAATAAATCATGATCTTTTAGGGGCCTGTGGTGGGCTTGTCATAACCCAAGTTGGATGCACTCGGGACAGTATATTTTAGCTTATTTCGGACTCGTAATCAGGACTTGACCCGATTTTCGAAAAAGACTCGGGATTTGACCCGGGTTGTCACAGTTGGTAGCAGAGCAGGCTGTCATTCGGAGGATATTAGTTATGGGACTAGTACATTCCCTAGGATGTGTTAGATATATTTGATAATGTCATGGCTAATATGTTTTATGTTTAGATTTCAGATCTTATTTGAACAGAACAAATCAGTACTTAACTGATCAATACTTATACTGGAAGTCAGAACTTAAGGGATATCAGTACTTATGTTATCAGGAGATAGATATCAGAACTTAAGTGCTGAAGGACGATCAGATAAGGACAGTAGCTGATTAAAGTTAAGAAGATCAAGATAAATATAAGAAGAGATATGCATGAAGAAGGAATTCCGTGAAGAATGGAATACTTGGAATAGAAGATATCTGATTGATATATTTTAGGAAGCAGAATTATATTCCATATCAATTAGCGATTATCTTGTAACTGTGTAGTATATAAACACAGACATGGGGTTTACACTATAAGTGTTATCATTATCGAGAATATTATTTACTATAACCCTAGCAGCTCTCGTGATATTTTGTTCATCACTGAGAGATAACAGTTCCAGATTGTAACAGAGTTTATTGTTTCAATAAAGTTTGTTTTCTGTTATATAAGTTCTTGAAGTTTGATTTGATTGTAATAAATACTGTATTCACCCCCTCTACAGTGAAAGTGTGACCTAACAAGTGGTATCAGAGCCTTCTGTTAACACACATACAGTTAAAGATCCAAACACAATCATGTCTGATACAGAAACTCCAACTAAGCCTACCAAAACTGAGGAATCATCAAAGACATCAACTCAGAGTCGATATGAGACTATCAGAGTTCCCATATTGAGACCATCTGAATATCCCATATGGAAGGTAAGGATGACCATGTTTCTGGAAGCAACAGATCCAGAATACCTTGATAGAATCAAGGAAGGGCCTCACAAACCTACCAAGCTCGCTGTTGTAGTTGCAGGTGAAGCAGCAAAGACCGTACCAAAGGAAAAGAGTGATTACACTGCTGAAGATATAGCATCTATTGCTAAGGATGTCAAGGTACGACACTTATTGCATAGTGCCATTGATAATGTAATGTCAAACAGGGTAATCAACTGCAAGACTGCTAAGGAGATATGGGATGCACTGGAGACAAGGTGTCAAGGAACTGAAACAGTTAAGAAGAACAGGAAGACAATACTCACTCAAGAGTATGAACACTTTGACTCTAGGACTAATGAGTCATTGACTGATGTATATGATAGATTTGTCAAACTCTTGAATGACTTGTCATTAGTAAATAAGGAGTATGATCTTGAAGATACAAACCTTAAATTCCTGTTAGCTCTTCCTGAATGTTAGGATTTGAAGGCAACAACAATAAGAGACAACTACAATCTTGATGAAACAACTCTTGATGAAATCTATGGAATGCTCAAGACTCATGAACTTGAGATGGAACAAAGAAGCAAGAGGAAAGGAGGAAAGTCAAGGACAGTTGCTCTCAAGGCTGAAGAGGAATCCCCCAAACCACCTTCCTCAAAGAAAGACAAGGGTAAAGCTCTTATCATAAAGTCTGATACTGAGTCATCAAGTTCTGAGAGTGATGATGACTCAGATTCTGAAAGCTTGCCTGAAACTGATGCTGATGAGGAGATGATGAAGCTGTGTGCTCTTATGGTGAAAGGAATCACAAAGATTGCATACAGGAAGTTCAGGAAGGGAAAGAAGTTTTCCAGAAAAGGCATAAGTTCTGATAAGAAGAATTTCAGAAGATCTGAAGGAAGAGGAAGAAAGTCTGACAGAGGAGATTACGCTAATGTTAAATGTTATAATTGTGGTGAGAAAGGCCACATATCTCCTGATTGCAAGAAGACCAAGAGTGACAAAGGCAAGGCTCTTGTCACAAAGCAGAAAAGCTGGACAGACACCTCAGACTCTGAAGTGAGGAGAACTATGCATTGATGGCAAATGCTGATAAATCAAGTTCTGAGAGCAGTTCTGAAACTGCTGAAACAAAGGTATCTCAAACTACTTATGCTTTTCATACTGATGATATTAATGAGTTGAGAAGATATCTTAAAACCATGTTTGTTAGTTATAGAGATCAAACTTTAACATGTGAAAGATTAACTTCTGAAAATCTTGCTTTTAGGAAAAGAAATGATTTCTTAGAAAAAGAGTTAGTCATGTTCCATCAAACTCAGCAGGATAGAGATGATGCTTTTTATGTTAGGGATGAAGTGATAAAAATGAATGAATCTCTAAAAACTGAGTTAGAAAAGGAGAGAGAGATTATCAGAACTTGGACTAACTCTGGCAAAACAACTCAAAATTTGCTAAGCAGTGGAAACTGGAAAGAGGGCTTAGGCTATGGAGAAAATAAAAATGAAAAAGGAACTGTAGAAATTAAGCCTGTTGATAAGCAAAAGCCGAAGTTAAAACCTGTTAAGTTTGTAACTGAAAAATCTGAAAATGAGAAATCAGAAGTTAAAAAGGAATTAGCTTCTGACAAACTAAAACAGGAAAAGACAGCTGAAGTTAACATAGGCTTAATGACAAAGAAGCAGCTTAAGCATAAGCTGAAAGATGTTAAGAATGCAAACAAGGCAAAATCACCTAGGAAAAACAGGAATGGAAAGGAAGGTGTAAATAAAAGCAATAACTATAAATCTGTTCCTAATGCTCCTAGGAAAGCGTGTCATAACTGTGGAAGTTCTAACCATCTGGCTTCTTTTTGCAGGAAGAATAAGAATATTAACTCCTTATCTTCAAAAACAAGAGTTAAGAGTCAGTCTGTTAGATACAAACCACAAGATCCTTGTTTTCATTGTGGTAGTTTATGGCATTCCATTTATACTTGTAAGGAATATCATAGTTTGTACTATGATTATTATCAAATAAAACATTCTTTAAAGAAAGTTTCTGTTGTTCCTTATAGTGTAAGTTCTGATTCAAAGTCTGGTAGTAAAAGTTCTGATAAGAAAACTGTTAACATAAAATCTGATGCTAAATCCGCTGCAAATGTTAACAAACCTAAAAAGGCCAAAGGATCCAAGCAAGTCTGGGTCCTTAAAACTAATAATTAGTGGTCTTTTTGATTGCAGGGCAACATGAAAAATATTTTAGTTCTGGACAGTGGATGTTCAGGACATATGACTGGAAATAAGGCCCTGCTATCAGACTTTGTGGAGAAAGCTGGCCCAAGTGTTTCTTATGGAGATGGCAACATTGGAAAAACTTTGGGATATGGCAATATCAATCTTGGGAATGTCATCATTAAAGATGTAGCTCTGGTCTCAGGACTTAAACACAACTTACTGAGTATAAGTCAAATCTGTGACAGAGGTTATCATGTTGATTTTTTTACAGAACACTGTGAAATAGTTAGTAAATCTAAAGAAAAAATTGTTCTGAAGGGATTCAGGCGTGGTAACATTTATGAAGCTAAGCTTTCAACAAGTTCTGATGGTTTTGCAATCTGTTTAGTGAGTAGAGCCTCAACTGAAGAAAGCTGGAATTGGTACAAGAAACTCTCTCATTTAAACTTCAACAAGATAAATGAACTGATCAAGAAATATCTTGTGAGAGGACTGCCAAAATCAGTGTTTGTTCCTGATGGTCTTTGTGACTCATGTCAGAAGGCTAAAAAAAGAAAATCTTCGTTCAAGAGCAAGACTGAATCATCAATTCTTGAGCCTTATTATCTGCTTCATATTGATCTATTTGGTCCAGTGAATGTCATGTCTATTGCAAAGAAGAAATATGCGTTGGTCATAGTAGATGAGTTTACCAGATACACATGGGTGTATTTCTTGCACACAAAAAGTGAAACTGCATCTATCCTGATTGATCATGTCAAACATCTGGATAAATTGATCAAAGATTCTGTGAAAATTTTGAGGAGTGATAATGGCACTGAATTCAAGAATCTGATAATGGAAGAGTTCTGCAAAAATCATGGAATAAAGCAGGAATTTTCTGCTCCTGGAACTCCTCAGCAAAATGGAGTTGTTAAAAGGAAGAATAGAACTCTCATTGAAGCTGCACGAACAATGCTTGAAGAAGCAAAGCTTCCAACCTATTTCTGGGCTGAAGCTGTGCAGACTGCTTGTTTTACTCAAAATGCAACACTCATTAACAAGCATGGAAAAATACCATATGAGATGGTGAAGAACAAGAAGCCAAATCTCAAATACTTTCATGTATTTGGATGTAAGTGTTTTGTTCTCAAGACTCATCCTGAACAGCTATCCAAGTTTGATCTAAAAGCTGATGAAGGAATCTTTGTTGGATATCCACTTTCTACAAAAGCCTTCAGAGTCTATAATTTGAGAACAAAAGTGGTCATGGAATCTATCAATGTCTCTTTTGATGACAAGAAGATCACTGGACTTGAAGATTGCATTGATCATGATCAGCTGAGATTTGAAAATGAAGATTCATATTCTGATACCTCAAGTCCTGACAGTCTAAGTCCTGATACTGTAAATTCTGATGGATTAAACTCTGATGTTATTGAAACTGTGGTGACTACGTCAAAGGAAGATGCACCAATGCAGGGGGAGCATACTCCAGATATTATCACATCTCAAGAAGCATCAGAACATACATCTGGCTCTTCAAATTCTGATTCGTCAAGCTCTGATAAGCCAAGTACTGACAGTACTGAAAATCTAAATACTGAAGGATCCAACTCAGAGAGCATAGTTTCAGGGGGAGCATCAGAAAATGAAACCGAAGACAGCATGAATCATGGGGGAGCATCCAGTTCTAGAGAAAATCTTCCATCTGCAAGGAAGTGGACAAAATCACATACACCTGATTTGATAATTGGAAATCCTGAGGCAGGTGTCAGAACTAGAACAGGTACTTCGAATGAATGTCTTTACAATTCTTTTCTCTCTCAGTCTGAGCCAAAGAAAGTGGAAGAAGCTCTTCAAGATGCTGATTGGGTGCAAGCAATGCAGGAAGAGTTGAATGAATTTGAAAGAAACAAAGTCTGGACCTTAGTGCCAAGACCCAAGAATAGATCGGTTGTTGGTACAAAGTGGGTATTCAGAAACAAAACTGACAGTGATGGCATAATTGTAAGGAACAAGGCAAGGCTGGTTGCAAAAGGATATTCTCAACAGGAGGGAATTGACTATGATGAAACATTTGCTCCAGTTGCTAGGTTAGAAGCCATAAGGATATTCATGGCTTATGCTGCTCACAAAAAGTTTACTGTCTTTCAAATGGATGTGAAAAGTGCTTTTCTCAATGGAGAATTGGAAGAGGAAGTATATGTTGAACAACCTCCAGGCTTTATAGATTCCAAACATCCAGATTATGTCTACAGGCTTGATAAAGCACTTTATGGACTTAAGCAAGCTCCTAGAGCATGGTATGAGACTTTAGCTCAGTTTCTTCTGGAAAGTGGATTCAACAGAGAAACTATTGACAAAACACTGTTCTATCTCAACCATGGCAAGGATTTACTTTTGATCCAGATTTATGTTGATGATATTATTTTTGGGTCTCCAAATGACAAACTTTGCAAAAAGTTTGCCAAACTAATGCAGTCAAGATATCAGATGAGTATGATGGGAGAACTTAGTTATTTTCTGGGCCTTCAAGTCAAGCAGAGTGAAGAAGGAACTTTTATTTGTCAATCTAAGTACACCAGAAACTTGCTGAAGAAATTTGGAATGCAAGACTGTTCAAGTGCATCCACTCCCATGGCCACTGCAACAAAACTGGATAAGGATACTGGTAATTCAGTAGATATTACTGATTACAGAGGTATGATTGGCTCACTTCTCTATCTAACTGCTAGTAGACCAGATATCATGTTTGCTACCTGTCTTTGTGCAAGATTTCAAGCAGATCCAAGAGAACCTCACTTAACAGCTGTAAAAAGAATCTTTAAGTATCTTAAAGGAACAGCTGATCTAGGATTATGGTATCCTAGAGAATCAGATTTTAAATTAATAGGTTACTCAGATGCAGATTTTGCAGGTTGCAAAATTGACAGGAAAAGCACAAGTGGTAGCTGCCAATTTCTTGGAGGCAGGTTGGTTTCTTGGTATAGCAAGAAACAAAAGTCAATTTCCACATCAACTGCAGAAGCAGAGTATATTGCTGCAGGAAGCTGTTGTGCACAGATTCTTTGGATGAAGAATCAGTTACTGGATTATGGGTTAACATATTTCAAAATCCCTATTTACTGTGATAATCAAAGTGCTATTGCTATGACAGGTAATCCAGTTCAACACTCTATGACAAAGCACATCAGCATCAGGTACCATTTCATCAGGGAACATGTGGATGAAGGTACAGTGGAATTGCATTTTGTTCCCACAGATCAACAAGTAGCAGATATCTTCACAAAACCACTGTGTGAAGCTACCTTTACAAAATTGGTAAATGAACTTGGAATGATTTCAGGTTCTTTCTCTAAATCTGCTTAAACTTGTTCTATGTTATCAGACTTTATGATCAGTATTTACAGAATTAATCTCTTTGTATATTCTGTGCATTAATTGATAAATGTCTTTAAGTACTGACTGTTGTCTGATATATGTTTCTAAACTCTGATAAGTGATATGTCTGTTTCAGTAACTATTCAATCCTATGAGGATAATTGTGCTAGATACTGACCTACTAGTCTTCAATAAACAAATGATCCCATGAAAGAAGTAATTATTTCTGTGGAAATCTTATGACACAAGCAAATTCTGATACTTGAGCTTAGTTTAGTTTACTTTATTCATCTTACTACTAAGTCCCAAATTAGAATAATGCTACTCATCTGTTTAAGTTCTGATTCTAGTAAAACTGCTGAATGTACTAAGTGCTGATAAACCTCACTTATCAAAAGAAGAAGAACAAGAATCAAAGAATAATATCAGGTACTCCTTTGAGATCTAGAGTAAAAATGTGAATGGGACGACCCAAGTGCATTGCTGGTATTAAGTAAATATGCATTAGAAAAGCAAAATATTTTCTTGGTGACTTTTCACACTCTATGATTACTGGAGAAATACTCTGATAATAGCATAAATTCTGATAAACAGTCGTGACTCACTTACACTGAGAAGCCACTGTAAAATCGAATTTCAAAAGATGCATAAAATTAGCACAAAAACAGTTGAGGTGGACTCATGCATGAACTCATTTATCAGTAGGTTTCAGGATAATGACAGCTCTTTAGCAAAATTTTAATTATGACTTATTTCTAAGATGTACTGAAGTAGATCAGACTTTACTCTTTATTATTTATTTAGCTTAATGCACACACACATCACTCCATATGAATGATGAAATTTCTGTGGTGGTCTATGTTATTTTAGATAAACAGTCATTGTGTCATTTTTGCACAAATTCTGAGGACAAGTTCTAGTTACACGTTCCGATGATTAAGTTCTGACGTTCATAACTAAGAACTTGTATGAGTATTTACTAAGATAGATATTCCTTGTTCGAGTTAAGACATTATGTTCTGATGACTGTTAAGTTCTGGTATAGGTCTAAGTTCTGATTTTTCAGTCTAACCCTTTACTTGACTTATAACCTACCCTCAGAACTTATCTCAAATCCTATCTCTCCACTTCACAGACTGCTCAACCTTCTTCTTCACCACCTACTGTGAAGCCTACATCCTCTAAACCAAAGAGAACAAAGACTGTTCCTCAAACATCTCAGAAGAGGAGAAGCATTACTTTGAGAGATGAATCAGATTCTGAGGATCATATTCCCTCTTCAGAACCTGTGGTAAATGAAGCTGAGAAGGCAACTTCTCAGACGGATTCTGCAATTGGGGGTTCTAGGCTTCTCAAGAGGCTTAGACGTATGACGGTTCCTGAAACTCCCAAAGAATCCAAATCAACAAGGAAGTACAAGAAACAGAGGGCACAAAGGCCAGTTTCAGATGATGAGGAGGAAGCAGCTAAGGAAGGGGATCAGGAATCTCTGATCTCACAAGACAAGGAATTTGCTCCAATCACTTCTTCTCCATCAACTCCATCTCAGGAACCTGTATCTGACAAGGCTAATTCACCTTCTATGTCTCTTGTTGATCCAGGCACAAGTGCTGAAATTGATATTCAGAACCTGGTTGTGCCTGAAATACTTTTCTTAGAAGCTCCAACAGCAAATAATCCTTCCACAACACCTGTTACTGATGCTGTTCAAACTCCTGAGTTATCACTAACACCTTCTCTGCATCAAGATGCTGATGGTCAGATTTTAGGTGAGCATCAGGATATGGCTGTTGATCAGAACTTAGTATCAGATCAGCAATTAGAGGATGTTGAAGCCTCCATTGCTACTCACACAGTTATCTTATCAGAAGATACTGATTCTCTAAGTTCTGATGCTGCAAATGTTGGAGATACTGGTGAGGCTGCTACAACTGTAGATGCTGATGAAGCAGGTCCTTCAGGACATACTCCTCCACTGACTCTTCCTAAGTCTGAACTGGTAAAGGAGTTTGTTATCAGGGATGCACCAGTACCTTGGAGTGAAACTCCTGCAGGTCAGGAGTGGACTAAGGAATGGAACTCAGTTTCATGTGTTCCAAATGCTTTACATCTTGCTGAGCACTTGACTAAAGCTGATGAAATGTTACATTCTGATGATTTTAAAACCCAGCTTAGAGTCACTGCATTGAGTACTAAACATCTACAAGGTCTTCATTCCAACACTCATGCAGAGCTACACAAGATTCATGAGAACTTTATCAAACAGGAACAAGTTTGGAAAATTGATAAGAAAAAGTTCTTTCAACCTACCATTGACAGGGTTGCTTATATTGAGAAAACTCAAGAGAAGCAACAAGCTCAGATTGATCAAATTCTGACAAATCAAGCTTCTCAGCAATCGCAACTTACTGAAATCCAGACCTCAGTGGAACTACTTATCTCTCTTTTATTACCTGCTGATGCCAAAAAGGGGGAGAAGGTAATTAAGTCCAAATGCAAAACCAACAAGTCACTGCAAGGAAAGGATGATGGGAAAGATGACCAAGGAAACTCTGGAATGGGTAGTGGTCATAGTCAAGGTAGAAGGTTTACATCAAGACAAGCTAGTCACAGAACAAGTTCTGATACTGGGAAAAGAATAAGTTCTGCTGCTGGTAAAAGGATAAGTTCTGATGAACTTCTAGATCTTGATGAGGAAATGTCAAGACAGTTATTTCTTCAAGAAAATCCAGGGATGGACTTGGAAAGTTTAAAGGAAGAAGAAGCCAGACTTAAATCAGAGAAAGTCATATCTAAATTCGAATCTTCTGGTAAAAAGTTACTTCCAAAACCTAAAGGCATTGTGATCAAAGAAAGGATACATACTGAAGAAACTTTGGCTAGATCACAACCACAGATAGATCCAAGATCCAAGGGTAAAGAAAAGGTTGGTGAACCTATCAAGCCTTATATACCTCCTGAGGAAGAAGAAATTACTGATGGAAAAGATGATCTTGCTCTGACTTCAAGAAAAGTTCTTAAAACAACCTCTGACATGGCTCAAGTTGTTCAGAGTCAAGAAATTGTAAGTTCTGATATTCAGAAGAAGCAAGTAACCTCTGACAGTGCTCAAGTTAACTTGATATCAGAAAATAAATCTAAAACACTCCTACCAGGATTCACTAAAGCAAAACAGACTCAATCTTTGAAGACTACTCCAAGTGGTTTTGAAGCAAGAGTAGTTACTGGAAAGGAAGCTAGAGATAAAACTGGATTGGGAAGTGCTGATGAAAGAAGAGTACACAACACTACCGATGATCCAACTTCCTTGAGTGAACCAGGTATTGGAGCAACTCCTGAAAGATTGAATCAATTGGAATCTGTACAGATGGTTTACCATACCTACTTGAAAGAATACATCATGTTGTATTTCATGACAGATGGTAGGGTTTATCATATAAGACAAAATGCCATTCCATTGAAGTATTTTGAAGAATTGGAGCATGTACTTTTCTTACTTTAAGTGGATAACAGAATAACAGAGACTGCTGCAAACTACTTAAAAGAACAGATTCAGAGACAGAAAAGGCTTTATTCTGTTAAGTTTGACAGCATATATGTTCCAAAGTACAGAAATCACAACGGTGATATTGTTGATATGAAGCCTAATACTGCACAGATCAGAACATATCTTGGTATTAAGGGGCTTGAATTCAATCTAGAGTCTAACAAAGCTTATGTCATAAGACTAGATCGGGAGTTGAGAAAAGCAAAGATTAATGATCTCAGAGCTGCAATATTTCAAACTGGTGAAGATACTGCAGAGCTTAAAGATGTCAAACGGAGAATGATTGATGAACTCAGATATGCTGAGAAATGTTTGTTGAAGAATTATCTCAGAACAACTCCTGACATCAGAGAGATCAGAAAATGATGAAGCCAAGTCAAAGATCTACAACTACTTAAATTCTGATGTGTATACAGACTAAAGTTGTTATCAGAAGTTGAATTGGTAAAAGCTTTAAGGACTGTAAGTTGTAGTTATCTTGTCTATTTCTCATGTATTTGTACTTAATGTTTTTGACATCATCAAATATCTGTTAAACTTGTATATTTTGCTAATTTACAAGTTGGGGGAGATTGTTAGATATATTTGATAATGTCATGGCTAATATGTTTTATGTTTAGATTTCAGATCTTATTTGAACAGAACAAATCAGTACTTAACTGATCAGTACTTATACTGGAAGTCAGAACTTAAGGGATATCAGTACTTATGTTATCAGGAGATAGATATCAGAACTTAAGTGCTGAAGGACGATCAGATAAGGACAGTAGCTGATTAAAGTTAAGAAGATCAAGATAAACATAAGAAGAGATATGCATGAAGAAGGAATTCCGTGAAGAATGGAATACTTGAAATAGAAGATATCTGATTGATATATTTTAGGAAGCAGAATTATATTCCATATCAATTAGCGATTATCTTGTAACTGTGTAGTATATAAACACAGACATAGGGTTTACACTATAAGTGTTATCATTATCGAGAATATTATTTACTATAACCCTAGCAGCTCTCGTGATATTTTGTTCATCACTGAGAGATAACAGTTCCAGATTGTAACAGAGTTTATTGTTTCAATAAAGTTTGTTTTCTGTTACATAAGTTCTTGAAGTTTGATTTGATTGTAATAAACACTGTATTCACCCCCTCTACAGTGAAAGTGTGACCTAACAGGATGTGTTTCTGTGGACCATAGTTTAAGTTTAACTTTTACGAGATTAGCGGCGTAGATGTATAGGATTTTTGTGAATATGGGGACAAATTTTTTTTAAGGAGTGTAGTATGTAATATCTCGTAATTTTTAAAATAATAACAATAGGATATTGAAAAAAAAAGATTAAAAATTGATTAAGATTAGGATTTAAAATTTGAATTAGACCAATGAGCCTAAAATTTGGATCAGTTTCTAATATGGATAACTTTTAGGTTAAGAAATATGGTTTTGTACCGTTATAAATACACCATATTTGTATTCCTCGGTTTTATTCATAAAATTTGTATTCCTCGGTTTTATTCATAAAATTCGTAGGGCTCCTCTCGGCAAAAATCATAAATCTTGTAAAATTCATAGAAAATTCATCGTAAGTCTGAATTCGTTGATTCTAGAATTTTAGGAAAGGTCTTTTCGTTCTCTACAACTTTCATGTTTCGTGTTTTTCAAGAAAGCATCATTTAAAGAGTCAAAAAGAGTAAATTCAGATCTGGTCAGATTTTAAGGTAAGTTTTCGATCGATCTTGCTAGATTTTCAAAATTGTGTGATACGTGTATATTTGATTATCAAAACTTGGGCTAAGTGATTTTATATTTGAGAGTATTTTGTCTTAAGTTATATGTATTGTTGTGTATGTGCGGTGTCTAAACGATAATTTTGGATCTTTGATTTGTGTCATGGTTTGTAAAAATATCGAATAAGAACTTAGGACCGTAGTAACCGGATTGTAGTGACAGTTTTCAGAAAATTTAGGACCGTTATCACCGGGTTATAGTGGTCGTGGCATGGATTATTGAATTTTAATAATTGTTATTTATGTGGTATATGTATTGTGTGTATCGAATAAGAATAAGAATATGTATCGAAAGTGTTTGTTTCGTATATCGTATCGGATAGATTATCATATTTTGTTATATGTGTACATGTTACTTGGCCAACTAGTTGGATCGATTGGTTTCTTGTTGGGTTGTATAGCTCATTACTTGCAATTTCAGGTTTCGTCTATGAGTTCGAGTTGGATACCATTGGAGTTTTGAGGACCTTAGGTTTGGAGTAGATTGATTTTGGACTTCTGTTTGCTGCGCTTTTTTAATATTAACCTTTGTAATAGAATTTTGGTTTGATAATTGTATTTTGTATTAGTTATGATTTAGAATTAATAGTCCGGAAGTGCGGGTTGTTACAGTATGGTATCAAAGCCGACTCTCGAAAGCTTGATGCGTCAAGTTGCCGGAGGTGGGGACACGAAGGCTGATGGTATTATCCCAAAACGGCATGAGGTCTGGAGGTGGGGACACGAAACCAGCTAGTATTATCCCACAATGGTTAGAGAGGTACGATCTTCGACCTATGGGCTGTCTGTTTCGAACCTGACGAGTGTGTCAGGAGTTTAAGTGGGGAAGTTTGTAACACCCCAGTCCCATATCGAGGAGATTTGGGACTTCTGTTTAGTTTATAAGATAAAGTACTACTACTATGTGCACCAACAAATCATGATCTTTTGGGGGCCTGTGGTGGGGTTGTCGTAACCCAAGTTGGTTGCAATCGGGACAATATGCTTTAGCTTATTTCGGACTCGTAATCGGGACTTGACTCGATTTTTGAAAAAGATTTGGGATTTGACCCGGGTTGTCACAAATGTAGAGGGGGGTGAATACAGTATTAACAATCAATTTTAAATTAAAACTCGATAATAAATAACAATTTTGTATTGATATATAAAAACTGATTACAATACTTTCTCAAAAGATGAACATATATCCTTGAGAGCTGCTAGGTTACTTAGAATAATAGAACAATAATTGACACCTATAATGTTAACCTAATCTATGCTTATATATTGCACAGTTACACAGTGAATCTAGTTGATATGATATACATAAATAAGGAATCCTAATACATATCCGACTATTGATTTCTACAAATAAGTAAAGTCGTTCACCGACATATCTTCTGCAAATCAAATCTTCTAGATAAAATCAATTACTTCGTGGAATGTAGCTTTGACATATACTAATAGATAAATGCCGATAATAAAATCTGATCTATCAAATACTGATAAACTCTGATATCTCCAGTAGTAAACTCTGATGGCAAACTCTAATAGTAAACTCTGATATCATCAATTTACATTTAACAATCTCCCCCAACTTGTGTATTATCAAAATATGTACAAGTTCTTATTTGGTGATGTCAAAACCTATCTAAATGCAGAAATACTAATAAATATACAATCTTACAGTCAGTGCATCATACTTTATTCTTCAGTCTTGAATTTTCGCAAATCATGTAGCTTTATCAAAGAATCGTCTGATTATATCCTCTTCTGCTATATTCAAATACATTTCTAGTCTTTGCTTGACATCCTTGAGCTCTTGACAAGATTCATCAGCTTTTACTGGAATATCTTCAACTTGAGCTTTCTCAGTGGTTGAATTGTCAGACTCAGTATTTTAGGTTTCCAGATCAAGTTTTGAAGGTTCACCAACCTTTTCTTTCCCCTTATACCGCCTGTCATCATTAAGAATAGCTTGAGACCTTTGAACATGTCTTTCAACATCAGTAGATTGACTAACATCCTTGATTACAATTTTTCCTCTTGGCTTTTCCATTTATGGAAAATCATCAAATATTGGAACATCATTAGTATTTGCAGCATCAGGTATTAGCAATTTAAAATTTTCTTCTAGTTGTCTGATCTGTTCAACAATGACATCTGGACATTCTCTTTCAAAAACTCTTCTAGCCACTTCAACATCAAATGCTTAAAGCTTTGGATCTCTATAGTGTAAAGTTATCTTTCTTCCTTTATATTTCAAAGTCTGTAAGAACTGACTAGCTTCAGTGCCTGCTTCTATTTCCATACCAGTCTGGTCTTCATCGACATTTGTGACTGTCAGAGTTTGTCTTTTAAGTAGTTGTAGTCAATGTTGTAGTCAATTCTTCTGTAAGCACGGTCTTAGAAACTTACTGTTTTCCTCTTCCATCACTTTTATCACCTCTACCTCCACCTTTTCTAGATTGGCTAGTGTTTTTAGAAACACCACTAGATCCAATTAGATCTCCACCTTCACTCCAGGGTGTTTTGCCTCCCTTATTCCCTCCATCAGGATGATCATCCATGTCATCAGTATTTGACTTAGCTACTTGCATTTAGATTTTGATATAATCTCCCTTTTTTTGGCACCATCAGCAAGAAAGGTAGAAACTATCAGCTTTAGGGACTCCTGAACCTCATCCAATTGCCCATATATCTTAGTTTGAGTTGATCTCAATTTGCCTCAATTTTGTCCTCTGGCAATTAGAGGTTTTAACTACTTCTGTAGTTCATACTCACCCTTAGCCTTGACCTCGTGAAAATAGTCTTTATGTTAGAAAAAATTGATGATATCAGTATTTAAACTATCAGAGTTTATTGATCATCATTTGATATAAGAGTTTGACAGATGTCACATCATCACTATTTAAGGGGGAATTCTAGAGATTCTAGAGGAAAGAGAGAAAGTATTGAGGAATAAAGTGGTAAAGCTAGTAAGAGTATTATGGAGAAACCCAAAGGTTGAAGAGTCGACCTGGGAATTGGAAAGTGATATGAGAGAAAAGTACCCTCATTTGTTTTCTTAGGAGATTCTGAGGACAGAATCCTTTTAAGGGGGAAGGATGTAATATCCGGGATATATTGTGTAAGTATTTTTGCTAATAAATAATTAATATATGTGTTCAGTATATGTTCTGTAAATTAATTATTAAGTGTTAAATATGTTTGGATATTTAAAAATATTATTAATTGAGTATTTTAATTTTTATATGTCCAAAATAAAATATAGATAATTGTCATATCTTCCTAATTATTTTTATATTGATTTATGAATTTACAAGGATCATATAAAATTTATAAAATCTTTTTCCGGGTATTTAAAATATATTTTATAAAAACGGGAACCAACTGACGTCATCCGTTATTACGTTTTTGGAACACGAAACTCTTCCGGGAACTCCTTCCTAACCCAATTATAATATTCCGAGCATATTCCGTGTTTCGACATTTTCGATCCGGCGTACGGTTTGTCCTGCACGGGTCCCGGCGCAACATTTTCGATACAATATTCATTTCGATCAATAAAACTCGTATTTTCGATAAACGAGAGTTTTTTTATTAAACTATCCCAATTATCACCTCGTAGTACGTGTAACCAAGCGCTGAGACCAAGACCGCAGTACAAATTGTACTGATTTGGATAATTGTCCCGAAAACCGATACCGTTTGGATCAGTTTTTACAAATAAATGTACCGTTTTATATCCAGAATGATCCAACGAGATACTAATTTTCCGTAAATATAAATAGCCTTTTACCGTATTTTATTTCGTATCAAAATCATTTGCAGTCAGTAATTATATAATTTTCCAGAGAAAAACCATAAATTCATAAAACCTTCTGAGAATCAAACTACAATTTCAAGGTGTTATTGAAATCAGTTGGAAAAGTTGGAGTAACCAAATCGAAGGTCTCAAGGAGTACTACCAGATTCTGTGTTCCATATCACTGCAGAAATCAAGGTTTATTTTCTGAAAATTTATTTATTTTCGAATTATTTTTATTAAAAATATGAATTTTTGTTTGAATGATTGTTTGTATGATTTGATGATTGCATGTTGTAGAGCTTGTTTTCCTGATGATTTTCATATGTCATACGTCTGATTTGGAGTTCAATAACATGCTCAAAAGTGGGTTTAATTCTCGAATTTCAAAATTAGGGTTTATAACTCGTATGAATGTTTTCAACTGAAATTTGGGGCTTTTTGATTTAGGGGTTATTAGCTGTTAATTTATAGTGGATTATATTCCTTATAAAATTTGCAATCGATTGGTATATAGCTCGTTAACAGAGGATTAGTGAATCGAAGGGAGTTGTGTTTTGAAGATATCCGATGTTCGCCGGAAACCGACAATGTTCTTGGTCATTTTCCGGTCAGAATAGGGATGATTGATGTGTTTTGATTGCATGAATAAGTTCCTGGTGATGTGTAGATCGTATCTGGAGGTGTTGGTGGGGTGAGGACGCCGGGATCGTCTTCTCCGTCAAGACGGAACTTTTCCGACGACCCCCCTGTAAAATTACAGTTTAGTACCTTATCTTTTGGGGAAGAAACAGTTAGGTCCCTGAGGTTTCCAGAACTTGCAAATTTTGGATTCCTGTTTTAAAAATATTAAAAAATCATATTTCCTATTTATTTTTATTATAAAAAATCAATTTTAATTTCTGAAAATTCCAAAAATTATTATTTTAATTCCAAAAATTATATTTAATTCAAAAATAAATCTGAATTAATTAGTTAATTAATTTTAGTTAATTTTTAATTGATTAATTAGTCAATTAATTCGAAAATTAATTGATTAATTGATTTAATTAATTATTAATTGATTTTAGTTATTTATTTAATTAGATTTAATTATTTAAAAATGATTTAAAAATTCCAAAAAATAGTTTCGAGCTTTAAAATATCATTTTAAATTGTTTTCAAGGCTCGATAATTATTATAAAATTATTTTGAAGCCAGAATTGGCCAACCGAACCCTGTTTACTACTTCGAAATTGATTCAACGATCTGTTTTAATTCCGAAAAATGTTTTAAAAATCATTTTAAATATCCAAAAGCTTGTTTATGACCCGAGACTTCTTTATAAACGTTATATCATTGATTATGTGATGTGTTATGTGCTATATGTGACATGATTGTTAACTGTCGGTCTATGTATTCGATGTTACTTGTTTATTGCGTAACTTTCAATTCGTTAATCGGATTTGGGTGAAACGAAAGGTAAATATAAGTATGTGTCGAATAGAATTATGCGAGTTGAATATTTATAGATGCTTATGATATGTGAGCAGAAGAGGCAAGGCGTAGGAAAGGAAAACAGGTAGTCGAAGAGTAAGACAGTGGTGATTGAAAGCGAGTGCAGTATAGTAAGCTAGTACCAGACAAGTGTTCTGAACTTTCTCGAGATATTGTAGTGATTGATAGTCCTGTTTTATATTGCAAGTGCTTTGAAACACTGAACCCTAAACCCTGGTTCCAGTTATTGATCTTGAGCCGTAAACCTTATTCTTTCTAAACCATTGATTGTTGTGCGCCCAAATACGATACTGCTCCACAAATACATACAAACTAAATATCAAACACTGAACCAGATTGCTTACACACTCAAACCATTGTATCCTATACTTTGAAAGGCCAAATCCTTGAAACATTATTTCATTTGCTATCCAATTCTTTCATTACCTAGCATCCATGCTTTGAAACTGCCATATTGATCCCTATGCAGATCGAAACCATTTTCATTATTGAACGTCCAATGTTGTTAATGATGTTGTTTATTGTTTATTACTGCTTATTCTGTTATTATGTTAGAATTGGATTGTTTTTATAAAATTGTGGACCAGATTCGTGGTCAGACCATATAATGGTCAAGTTAGGCCAATGTGTGCCTTGGATCCAGTAGTTAGAGCAGTGCTGTGTGCTTTGCTCGGGGTTAGTGCGTGACTGATCAGCAGCCTAACCTTGGTTTTTAAAATGAAAGTATAATATCCAATTCTAAATCATAATTCATTGTTCACTTGATATCGTAACCATTTCCACCTGATGATCATTATTCTCAGTTTTGTCATTGTGACTTGCTGAGCTAGTTAGCTCATTTGTGCGATGTTGTTTATGTTCTTTTCCAGTTAAGAAGGAACCGGTTGGTATCGAGGATCCCCAGTCCAGCGCGAGAGCTAGGGGTTCAGGTTGATCGAGCTAAGCTAGTAGGCTTCTTTTGGAATAATTTAAGTTTATAAAAGTTTGTAATAATGTTTAATACTCAGTTTTGAGTTGGATAATAGGAATTTGAATGGTTTGTAATATAAGTAAGTGTGGTTGGCTTGTGTGCATACTTTAACCTGTTGCGATCCGTGATAGTTGGTAAGTATGGTCACTGCATATTATTATTATCTTTACCATTGTTATAAGCAGGTTATAAATAAGGTGTATGTGTGTGGACCCCAAACTTCTGACCCAGGTTTGGAGGGCGCCACATCATGTGTCTGGAAGCAATAGATCCTGAATATCTGAACGGGATTTATGATGATCCTCGCAAGCCAATGAAGCTATTTATTGCTGTTGTAGGTCAAGAGGAGAAGATGGTTGATAAAGAAAAGAAGGACTATACTCCTGAGGATCTTTCACCTATCATAAAAGATGCAAAAGTAAGATATTGTTTGCATACCAATCTTGATAGTGTCATGTCCAATAGAGTTATTGGATGCAAAACTTCCAAGCAAATTGTGGGACACTTTAGAGGTCAAGTGTCAAAGCACTACTGTTATCAAGAAGAACAGAAGGACAATACTCACTTAAGAGCATGAACACTTTGACTCAAAAAATGATAAGTCCTTGATTAAAATCTATGACAAGTTTCAAAAGCCAATGAATGACTTATTACTGGTTGATAAAAAATATGATCCTGAAGATTCTAACTTGAAGTTTCTTCTTGCACTCCCTGAAAAGTGGGACTAATTGTATATCTAATTGTAGGGTAACAGGAAAAATTCTCTAGTCTTGGACAGTGGCTGTTCAGGACACATAACTGGAAATAAATCATTTTTATCAGAGTTTAAGGAGGAGGCTGACTCAAGTGTTTCTTATGGAGATGGCAACTTAGGAAAGACGTTGGGACATGACAAAGTCAAACTTGGAAATGTCATCATTGAAGATGTAGATCTAGCTGCAGAACTCAAGCATAATCTGATCAGTGTGAGTCAAATCAGTGATAGAGGTTACCATGTGACTTTTTATGAAGAACATTGTGAAATTGTCAGTAAATCAATGACTTGTTACAGAGATGGTAACTTATATGAAGTCAGGGTATCCACAAATTATGATGGTTCTGAAATATGTCTACTGGGTAGATCATCTGTGAAGACAACTGGAACTGGCATAAAGACTTTCTCATCTCAATTCAACAATATCAATGAATTTATAAAGAAAGATCTTGTGAGAGGATTCCCCAATGTAGTATTTACTTCTGATGCCTTATGTGACTCATACCTGAAAGCCAAACTAAGGAAATCATCTTTCAAGAGTAAAAATAAATCCTCAATTCCTGAATATACAAGTAAATGTAATGTCTATTACAAATAAGAGGTATGCAATTGTGATTGTTGATGAATATACAAGATACACATGAGTGTATTTTCTGCACACCAAGAATGAGACATCAATCATTCTTCTTGATCATGTAAGGGAACTGGAAAAAGGATCAACACACAAAGTAAAGATCATTAGAAGTGACAATGGAACTGAATTCAAGAAAAACACTATGGAAGAATTCTGCAAATACAAGGGGATAAAACAAGAATTTTCTTCCCGTGGAACTCCGTAGCAAAATGGAGTTATTGAAAGAAAGAACAGAACTTTCAGATAAGCTGCAAGAACCATGTTTGAGGAAGCAAAGTTGTCAACCTATTTCTGGGCTGAAGCTGTACAAACTGCATGCTTCACACAAAATTCTACATTGATAAAAAGCATGGCAAGACACCATTTGAGATGATGAAGGGAAAGAAACCAAATTTAAAGTACTTTCACATATTTGGTTGCAAATGTTTTATTCTCAAAACTCATCCTGAACAGCTTACAAAATTTGATCTAAAAGATAATGAAGGCATCTTTGTTAGATATCTACTGTCAACAAAAGCTTTCAGAGTTTACAATCTGAGAAAAAAAGGTGGTTATGGAATCTATTCACGTGTCTTTTGATGACAAGAAGATTATAGGTCTAGAAGATGTAGATGACCTTAAAGAATTGAGATTTGAAAATGAAGTACCATAGAGTGAATAGCTAAATCCTGATGATACTGTAAATTCCGGTGTCACTCTAAACTCTGATGAGCCACATGTCAGTGGCAATACTACAAATACTGAAGCACATGTTGAGGGGGAGCAACATGATTCACATCACGAGTCAAGTGATTCAAATTGAGAAATATCAGTAGATACTTCATCAGACTCCGATTCCTCAAATACTGATGAAGCAAATATTGATAATACCAGAAGTACAAGGTATAACTAATGATTTTTCTTTATCAACATTTAATTTAAATACTGATGTTATTTTTTTAGCTTTTACTAGTTTCATAAATCCTGATGGTATGATCATGTCTAGTCATTTACAAAAGGGCACCCCTAGTCATGTGACCACATACATCTCTTCTCAACCACCTCTTATTTCTGTAGGACAAAATAGAACTGAGCCTTTCATATGAGAATGAGAAAAAAGATTTAGAGAAAACAGAATTAAAGAGAGGCATGATCCTTACCTGGAAAAAGGAGAGGTAGATGAGTGTCAGGATTTAGCAAATCCTTGTGAGGAAACTCTGACTATTAAAAGTCATGAGATGAATGGCGTGAGAAGTAGTGAGACTACTTTAAAAGAAAAATAGATATTTAAGTGGTTCTTTCATTGATTTTGCAGGTGCTCAGAGTCCTAAAAAAATAGTTGTTGATATCCAGCTTGTAGTTCCTCAGTCTAACTCTGATGCACCAAATGCTGACAATTTCCCTGCAGGTCTAAGTAGTGATACTTTCTTGTAGTCCATTCACATTTGTATTGCATCCATTATTACCCTCCCTATTCTTATTGTTGATCAAGTTGAAGAACAGTCCACTCAAAATGAATCCATCATTCCTGAATCACCACAACATTGTACTGGCACTAAAGTTCTGGAAATAAACACTGTTGTTCCAGTTCACATGACCATAATTCTTGAAGATATATAGCTAAATGTTGATGGTATGGCAGTTTCTGAAGCAGCTGGATCTCATACTGCTCCAATTCCTGACTCTATATTAAATGTTAATGCTAAAGATGAAGTGGCACAAATAGTCAAGAAACCAGTTGCTGATGATGAATATGTTCATGGCAGTGAGCCTGATGGAGAAGATATTGATGTATCTAATATCAATGTGACCTTAGATCCTGATAAAATATTCTTTCCTAAAGGCATGACAGAAAGGGAGAAGAAGATGAAGTTAGCTGAGTTGGATGTTATAAATACCAATAAGTTTTTTGATGAGAAATGGATTTCTAATGGAAGGATTCTAAATATCCCATTTCTGTTACTCATGCTTCTCAACATTTGGAGACAGCTGAGAAGAATATTTCAAATCCCGATATTCTTACTCATCTTAAAGCTTCAGCATTAATGGTCAAATCCATTCAGACTACTCAGACTAATACCAACTCCCAAATGGATTAATTCAAGGATGTTTTCTTTGAAGCTAAACTCACATCTTGACTTGAGATGCAAAAATAATTGAAGCTCATTCTTTCCAGAGAAGACAAAATTGAAGCCAATCAGGCTAAGTTGGAAGTTACTCTACAAAAAAATTCTGGGCTATTGGATGAGGTGCAACAGTCCGTAGAGATGATTGTTTCCCTTATACTTGGTGATGATGCCAAAAGGGGGAGAAAATTTCTAGATCTAAATGCAAACAACTCTAGCTAAAAGCTGATGACAAAGATGATGCTGCAGATGGAGGAAGTAAAGGAGGAAGAAAGGTACTTGAGAAGAAAGGTGGAGAACTAGTTGGATCTAGTGGTACTTCTAAAACCATTAGCCAATCTAGTAAAAGTGGAGAAAGAGGGAGAAATGGAAAACAGTAAGTCTCAAAGACTGTGCTTTCAAAAGAACAGACTGTGACTACAAAGTAAACACTGACAGTCACAAATGCTGATGAAGAACAAGGTATCCTGGAGATAGAAGCTGGTGCTAATGCAAGTCAGTTTTTACAAACACTGAAGGTTAAAGGAAAGAAGACAACTCTGTTTTACAAGGACCCAAAAATACAAGCTTTTGATTCTGAGTGAGTAGAAGAATTTTTAAAAGGGATAATCCAGGAGTTGATCTTGAGCAACTGAGGCTTATGGAAGAGGAATTCAAATCTTTGAGACCAGTAACCACTGATACTGTCTCACCATATGAAGATATTCATGGACAAAGACCAACTAAAGGTGTAGTGATCAAAGAAATCAGCCAAACTGAAGCTGAAAGACCTGTTCTAAGGTCTCAAGCTATATTAAATGCTGATAGGAGTTATAAGGGAAATGAGAAAGTTGGTGAGAAGTCAAAGTCCATGTCTAAGCCAAAGTTCAAGAAGAAATCATCATCTACCAAAACTCAAATACTGATAGATCCGGTCTATTCCGCAAGTCAAGCTCATAATGGTGCTGATGAAGAGAAGATTCTTGAAGAAGAATCCAATTAAGTTTACAAGAAAAGAAAGGTGATTTCGGGATCCGACTGGGCTGAGAAATTGCAAATCATTCTAACCATTGACAATGCTCAAGTTGGAGAAATAACTGCTGAAATTCAACCGGTCACAACCACTAATACTACTCAAGTCGTTGACAGTACAATTCAAGAGACAAAAGTTGATCATTTAAATCCTGACAGAAATTTAAACTCTGATTCAGAAGGCTCAAACTCTAATAAGCCAAAGTTAACTCTTGAAGAAAAGGAAAAACTGCTATGGGGAAGCAAGACACCTGCTCCTAAAAGGGATTCTTCTGAGACTATTAATAAGATCTACAGTGCTAACTCACAGTCTAGAAGATGTGGTTTGGGACTTCCAAATACTGATGCTTATACTAACAATGCTTTAATTCTAAGAGAGCCTGCAAATCTGACAGGAGTGAAAGAGAATGTAAAGCTTGAGGATTTACAGAAGATCATATATGTTCAGATAGTACTTGATTTGTTTGATACCAACAAGCCTAAAGAGAAGATGTTGTATTTTCTGGAATCTGGAAAAAGGTTGAAGATTTTAAAGGAGCAGATAAGAGATAAACCACGGCAAGAGTTGGAATATGTCATAACATTATTAAAGGTAATCAACTCTACAACTGCTAGATGGTCTACTTATTTGAAGGACCTAGTATACAGAAAGTAGATGGGAATGACTTACAAGTCAAAATACACTCCAAAATATATTGATGAATCTGGAAACACTGTTGATATGCCTATTGAAGGAGCCAAGGTGATCATGTCTATAGGTGTAAAAGTTCTCACTTTCAACCCAAATGGTAAGAAAGTTGGTTTCTTGGAACTGGATGACTTGTCACTTGGAAGATCTAACCTACATGACGTCAGAGATGCTATCTATCAAAATGATAAATCTATAGAAGAGCTCAAGGATATCAAACATATAATGGAGATGTATTTGAATGTACTTGAAGCAAATTATTAGGGGGAACACACACAAGTATAGAACCAAACAAACAATACAAAACACACACTCAATATATGACGCGGAAAAACCCACTTCCCAACTTGTATTATTAATCAAAACAATTATCAATAATACAATCAATCTCACCAAACGGTATTCACTCAAGCGATACTTAAGTCAAACAATACTCAAGCATACATCAAAACAATAACATGACTATGTATATATATAGTCATCACAAACTTAGCCAACAAGACATACCTAATCTGATTACAATAATAATTGTCTACCCATATAATTATTACCCATTCCCATTATAATAATAATTGTCAACACATACAATTATTACCCAATTCAATTATGTTTTCTATCACCAAGACCATACTACCTATTGGGTTTAACCCCAACAATCCTCCCCTTCAACCCAATATGATTTCATGCACAACCGAATTAATGGTCACCATCAAGCCATCGACGTCGATCGCCCAATACCTCCCCTCGAACAATAACCCCTCCTTCTAGTACAAAAAGATTTCTCTTATCTTTTCGACCTTTGAGTATCTCTAAATCTCCTTTAGTGACTTTCAACATACTGTTCTTCATCATAACAGTATATCCCAAATCAACTAATTTACCCAACGAAATCAGATTTCGATTTAACTCCGGTATGTATCTTACTTGAGTTAACTTCTGAACACGACCGTTGTGACGTTTCATTGTTACGTCGCCAATGTCAGCAACCTTTACCGTTTTACCGTTCGGTAAAGTTACAATCTTTCCCTCACAATTTTTATAGGACGAGAACCACTCCCTCCTACCACATATGTGATGAGAAGATCCCGAGTCAAGCACCCATTCTTCTTTTGATCCCTTCTCTTCTTGAACCAAAAGAACATCTTCATCAGCTTCTACAAGTGAAACACTACCCCCTCGATTTTTCTTCAACTCTCTCAAGTCTTCTCTTGCCTTTGGACACATAAATTATATATGACCCAATTCCTCACAATAAAAACACCTGATATTAGGGTTATGTTTCTTAGCATACTTCTTTTCCGTGTCACGCGCACGTACCACAAATACACTTCTATCAGATGTGTCACTCGATTCTTGTTTCATCAATCTTTCGGCCTCCAGAAGAACAACAATAGTCTCATCCAAATCTAACTTCATTTTCCCAACCAATAAAGAAGTCATCACAGTATTATACTTCTTCGGTAGAGACACTAGTAGTAGATCAGCTTTGTCCTCATCCTTTAATTTTTCATCCAAATTATTTAGCTGGTTGATTAAGCCATTAAAACGATTCAGATGATCTCTTAAATCTCCGTCTTCTTCCATCTTGAGCCCAAACAAATCTTTCTTGAGAAATAACTTGTTGGCCAAAGACTTTGAGTGATAAGTCTTCGTTAACTTCTCCCACAAATTCTTGGGATTGTCCTCTTCAAGAACATCATACTTGATTTCCGATGCAAGGGCCAACCGGATCGTTGATGCCGCACGTAACTTCATGTCTCCCCACTTTGTATCATCAACTTTAGTAGGCTTCTTCCCTCCGAGAGTCGCATATAACCCTCGTTGAATTAACAGATCTTTTACCGTACTTTGCCACAAGGTAAAATTGTTTCTTCCATTAAACAATTCAATTTCAAATCCCCCAACCTTCTCCATCATGAACCTTGGCTCTGATACCAATTGTTAGGGGGAACACACACAAGTATAGAACCAAACAAACAATGCAAAACACACACTCAATATATGACGCGGAAAAACCCACGTCCCAACTTGTATTATTAATCAAAACAATTATAAATAATACAATCAATCTCACCAAACGGTATTCACTCAAGCGATACTTAAGTCAAACAATACTCAAGCATACATCAAAATAATAACATGACTATGTATATATAGCCATCACAAACTTAGCCAACAAGACATACCTAATCTGATTACAATAATAATTGTCTACCCATACAATTATTACTCATTCCCATTATAATAATAATTGTCAACACATACAATTATTACCCAATTCAATTATGATTTCTATCACCAAGACCATACTACCTATTGGGTTTAACCCCAACACAAATTTACTCAAGAAATTCTTTGATGATTCTACTGGTTTTACTAGAGTTCAAGACTGAAGTTAAAGTCTGAAAACACTAATTGTAAGATTGTATACTTGTTTGTATTTCTGCATTTAGATAGTTTTAACATCATCAATTAGGAACTTGTACATATTTACATAATGCACAAGTTGGGGGACATTGTTAGAAGAAATTGATAATATTAGTATTTAAACTATCAGAGTTTATTGATCAGTATTTGATATCAGAGTTTGACATAGGTGACGTCATCAGTATTTACCATCAATATCTGATGATCAGTATTTAACATCAGCATTTAGTCACATCAGTAATTGTCAAGCTGGAAATCAGGAGATATCAAAGGAGACAAAATTTGCAGAAGATATGTTGGTGTAGCACTTTAAATAGCAATCAATAGATGAATATATATTAGGATTCCTTATTGTATTATATTAAGATTCCTTATTGATTATGTAGATGTGCAGTATATACGCACATATTAGGTTTACACTTAATGTGTTCGAACACCGTTATATTATTCACGAAACCTAGAAACTCTTAAGGATATCTGTTCATCCTTTGAGAGAGTATTGTTACAGTTTTTATTTATTAATAATAAAAACGGTTCTTTCAATTGAGTCTGTTATTTTGATTTGATTATTTAACTGCATTCACCCCTCTATAGTTGATTAAAGGCCTAACACTTTAATTACATCCGTTTGAGCCTGAGTTTTGGCTTGAGTAGAGTGAATGAATTTGACTATATGAGCGGAAGCTTTAAGATAAACATGCACATTAGGATTAGCGATTTGTCTTTTAGCTGTTTGCAAGTGCTGAGAAGCATTGTGAATGGAGATAGGTAACTTTCATCCTTCCATTTAGAAATTTCATTCAATCTTCCAAATACTCTCTAGTCACTTCAGCAACTCTCTCATTCATCTTCTTTTGTCTTTCATTTTCTGACATATTATCAAGAAAGATGATGTCATCAAGATCTTTATCTAAGTGCAAATCAACATTGATCTTGGTAGGATCAATATCATCTTTATCATCTTCATCAGTTTATCCATCAGAGTGAATAGAATTTTCATGAGACATCATCTTTCAAACTCTGTGTCACTTTTCATTCAGCATCGGAGTTTAGCAATGTATCATTATTGGGAGCTGTGTGAGAGCCAACAGCTTTAGAAACCTCCATATCAGCACCATCAGTCAAGTTGATTTCAATTCCCTCAGGAATGGTGACCATTGGAACATGAGCATCAGCATTTATCTCTAGAATCTCAGTCCCAGTTGAATCGGGAAGGGACCGTTCTGCAACTTCAGCTTCACCAGAAACAAGGATTGTAGATGGTGGAATTAAGATAGGAATGGACTGTTTTATTGTCTCAATCACAATATGAATTACTGTAATGGGTGATATGTAGATTAGAGTGGACTGCAGTAAAGGATCAGTGTTTATACCTGCAGGAAAATTATCAGCATGTGCACTTGATGCTGCAGAGTATTTCTGAAGGATTATAAGTTGCAAGATAGCACTTATTTCTGATAAACTATGAGCACCTTATATATTTGTTGAAAGATCATCATATGCATGGAAGAGAGAGGCTGGACTTGAATGGTATCATCAGTATTTAGTGTGCTATACACCCTTCTAGCATCATCGACCAACATTTTCATTCCAATAATATCAGTATCAAAAGCTACACTTTTGAGAGCTTGAGCTTGTGGATCTTTGGAGAAACAACTGCTACTACTTGAGAATCTTGATTTGTTGTAGTAGGTTTTTGTGGGCTCTCTTCTGAACTAGAATCTTAAGAACTATCAGTCAAAAGCAATTATATTCTCTCTTTGGAACTCTAACTTATCAGACGCTCTAGTTATTACCTTCTTTACAAATTCAACGATTTCTAACTATAATTCAATCAATGTACCGGTTGAGTCAAAACCGACAAGTTACAACAAAGGACTAGCCCACTCATTCATTACACACGCATTACAGAGAAGGGTTTTATATCAAATTGTCCACCCATCTCAACAAAAACTCTCAAGTGACTACCCGTTATCCAAGACGACTCAATTAGAACACTAAACCCCAATATATCACTTGGTAAATAGAAATTGCCAAAAATCTCTGCTGCGATATAGATGTTTCCACACATTACATTGTGATAACATTGCTAAACCTACTTCACATCATACAACTATGTAACCAAACAAAATCATAATTGCCCACCCAACTTGCATTGAAGTCTGTTGGCAGAAAAAATTTCCCATTTCCCCTTGAATTACTTCTGGGAGGATGCCGTCCTCCTCCTGTGCTTGGGCTTTATAGCATCTATCAAAGTTTTCTCTCCATTTGTTTGTAATTTTGTATTTGTTACTTCAATTGGTGGTACGTATGAGCTGTCCTCATTGATTGGTTGTTTCAGTTCCTTATAAATCGGCTGGTCGACTTTAGTGTCTTGTAGCTTCTTAGTAGGTGCTATAACTGCTGCACATCATATCACAACAATAAGAATATTAGATTTCACCATTTTGTACATTATGTATGAAACACCAAGTATTAGTCATTATAGATGGAACTTGAAGGATAATTATTTCATGATGAAAGCCTAATATGTCAACAAATAGTAATAAGAATAAGACGTAGCCAGGCAGGAAGCTTAAGGAAATGTTAAACTGTATTAACTCTGACCTTAAAGAAGAGATGAAATTATATTCTAAGCTTGAAACATCGGCCTATATGAACAATTGTAAAAGAGATTTGCAGATGGTTATAGATAATTTCTTTTTAGTAGAGGTAATGTACCTCGTGAAGCAAGGGAAGCTCTCAATGCATCAGAATCAACGCCCTTCGAGTATGGGTCCCTAAAAGGAGATACAAATATATAAGCAAACATGTGACAGCATAACAACAATCAGGAGGAAGAATGCAATTTTAGCGTTAATCCTGTCAGCTTTGTTAAGAGTAACAGTAACAATAATAGATATCTTAATGAAATGCACATATACAGAACAAAAAGCGATTAAATCATTTATAACTGAATTAGTTTAAGTATATAAGGTAGCTGTAGGTCGATCATGAATATCATTTTGGATTTATGGTATTGAAGTTACAAAATGAGTTGTCTATATCTATTTAATTTGGGGTAGTGAATTAGGATTAGGAATCAGGAAGAAGATTTCAATTAGGATTCATCTCCTTGTTATAAAGATTTTACTTTGTTAAATTTCAGGAAGGCTATAAAAAAAGGTTGATATCTTTATAAATTTGATAGAGCTGAATATTATGACTATAAGAATGTTTGAGATTGAGAGTAGATCTGCAGAATTTTGAGTCTACCAAACCTTTTTAACGCTACCCCTTTCTATACCGTCCTACATCACTAGACAATTCGCCCTAGGATCTTCACCAAGATCAATCAAAATAGAGGTACATTACATGTATACACAAATGCAGAGCCAAATGAAGCGTACAAGTATACAACAACTCAACTCTTTACCTTTATTTAAAATGCCCTCATTAACCTTTTCAATCTTCATTAATGTTGAACTGATGGTCCTCTAAAGATGATTGTATTAATTGATCTCCTGTGTAGAATTTTTTATGTTTTTGAGTTATACGTCAGACACACCCCCCTTTATCCTCATCAAGATCAATTACATTCTCCTGTAATATGCCATTAACCAAAACGATATCCTTGTCTTGTTCAGCAGCTATCGTTAACACGTAATAATCTACACAGGTCTGATTTCAGCACATGAACTAGTTATGTTGACAACTATTCACATTTATATGTCCTATGATGGATTAAATTCTTCCCCTCTGCATACTTTTTGCATTCAAGCCTACTGAAATTGGGAAAGCAACTCCTAATCGTGCACGAGCAGTTAATAAACCACACAACTATAGCATCAATTTAATTAATAATAATTCGAACCCTATAAAATACTCGAAGGGTACAATGCTTACATCGACTAATGCATCTCTCAGTCAATATTATTCATTTTCTATTTTATATAATATCCTAACATTTCTTTACTTAACACGACCTGTCACCCGGACTTGGCTGGAAGTGTCGAAGTTAGCAAAAATTTGATATTGTTGCTAGTTTAGGGCCCTAACGAAATGTCCATCAGTCCATGTATCCAAATGTTTGAGTGCGAAACATATGTACTCAAAGTGAAATGTAGAATTCCAGGTAAGATAAGAGACAAGAGATTAAATCTGCTAGAAGTTTGCTTAAATATTAGCTCAGCGGCGTATAATATGTGGAAAAGCAATACCAGTTAGAGGGTCCACCACTGAAGCTCTTAGCATGGCTATCTCTCTTACTAATTCCTTGTATTATTTGGCAATCAACTTCCATATCATTTCTTTGGGCGACCCTTCTGTCCTATGACAATAAGTTTAGTCTATCCATATGATTAGTAGACCATTCTATGTCTACTTTCCGAGCTGTTTCACTTACATCAACAAAATCTGATGATGTATGACGTTTGATCTTCCTTAGTGATCTTTCAGTATTGAAAGATTCAACCTGCAGAATTCAGTATTAAGCACGGGATAAAATCCGCTTATACAAATGCTGATCATCGATATTACAGGATGGAAAGAAAAAGTTCTACAAAATCAGAAACTCACGCATTCTTTATTTTACTTGTTATGTCGCCTGCCTTCACAGAGGCTATCCGCAAGCACTGCATAATAACACTCGGCAAGACACCCACTCCTCCCGCTTTCTGAATAGCACAAACATCATCATTTGTGTTAAGCGTAGCAGTCATACTACCACTCATAACAGCCTCTTCAAAGTGTGTTGGATCAATTACCTAGAAGCCACAGTTTCAGTTAAAGCTTTAATCAGAGTGAAACAAGATCTTTTGTGGAGCATGGAGCAACATCATAGGGAGAAGAAACAAACTCTTAGGGTAGTTAACCTACCACTGTATTTTCTTTACCAATAAAACCAAAGGTTACTGCTACAGGAAGATGGTGTATTATCAATGGAACTGGCTCCCTTACCTGCCAAAAGCAACATAACAAGCCTCGTTATAATTAGTTTAGGGTTAATTATCAAACAAGTCACTCAATAGTATCAAGTTGGTAACTGACACAATGAGAAGGAAACAATGGACATGTTTGGTTTACTAATTTACTTGCTTACATAGAAGGATAACTATCAATGTCCAAAAAATATGTAACTACAAAATGCATTTTGAAAAGTATGAGACTAGATTTGGCACCATAATCATCTTAACACTGAAACTTATGCAGCAAAAGCATGGATACACTTTAGATTTATGGCCAGCAATAAAGGACGTCCTTATTATTATTGTCACATAGAAATGGAAGGATGCATTTTGAATATCAATGTGACTGGGACTTCAGAGTTCAGGCGATACTAGGTGGCTCTAGAGGAAGTAAAAAACCTTATTTTAAGGTTGGACATTATCCAACGAAATTATTTCAATCTTGGCAACTGAATATCGACAAATCAGGTTTATGTATTTGCCAGTGAAACATGTACATCAATTATTTTACTTATTTACGTACAAAAGATTATACATTCGGGAGCCTACCTTTGGTGGATGCATTATTACTTCCTGACCATCTTCACCACCTAGAGTGCATTCAGGCCTCCGGAATGTTGACAAAGCAGCTAGAGCGGAAATATTGGCAGCATCAACAAGATTTCTGTTTCGTCGCAACAAGATAAAAATAAATTTAATTTAAAGTAACCTGTAAAAATGTTGAAGAAAAACCATTACTAGATAGAAAATGTCATTTTTACCACATACCCCCCATTGTCAAGAATGTGAATGTCTATGCGAATCGACCACACTACCCTCCCTGCAACAACACAAAGTGATTCTGTGTCTACTGCCCTGCTTTCCCTACAAAATATCTACTCATATAAGCAGACCTTATCGAGAAAAAAACTAAAACAGAAAAATATATATGCTCGGCCAAAGAATCTACACTGACCATGTTGTTAAAAATAAGTAATCGCCTGAAGCAATTTAAAAAGCAATACATTGGTGGATACAATTAGAATAGAGAACCGAGCTACGAGGAATAAATATAGTCGCTGTACATTATAATGGACAAAATTCTTGTATGTCAATACTTTGATCCGTCATTTACACAACAAAAAAACTTAATCCTTTTCCCTAATATTAATATAAGCTACGCAGTCTCCTCCATATGTTCCTTAAACACACGTTAATTACACAAATTACTTCAAGGGCGTATCAAGGACAAAAAAAAGGAAATGATACCTTAAACCGCGATCTATAATACGTCCCAACTCCACAGCAGACTCTCCGGGCCTCCCAGCCTCAAAAGAAGGATCAGCCATTGGTGATAACTCAGTATAGATAGAAAGTGTTCCTTCATTAGGCCTATCTCGATACGGCTGAACAAGTTGGGAAGTCACAACTCCCATAACATGAGTCTGCCCCAGTTACACCTCTGACGAGCCATCTTCTCTAAAAAAAATCATTAAAAAGTAAAACATACACAATTAAACTCCCATACCAGCTACATTACTGAGATCATAACCTAAAACCTTACCCGAAACAAAATAAAATAAAACACAGCTTCTTCACACTATAAATTCATTATAAATAAATAGTCGGTTCTCATTGGAGCATAACTCTATATATTACATATGTAAGGCACATTATAATTACATAACAGTAAAGCAAAAAATGCAATCCAACAATACCGAGAACTGATTTAAAAAACCCGAATAACCGGTTCTCGGTTCTCAATGGAGCAAAACTTTATATGTAAGGCACATTGTAATTTCATAAAAGTAAAGCAAAATTTGCAATATAAAAAAACCGAGAACCGGTTTCAGAAACACGAATAACCAGTTCTCGGTTTTCATTATAAGTTGGTTCTCATTGGAGAACCAACTTATATATACCTTCCAAAGTTGATGGTTAGACGTCTGTAGTCGAAAGGGCGGCGACCATCAACTTTTAGGTCAGAAAGCAACGAAGTTTCGATAAATTTTTTCTCATTGACTGTCATACGCCATGTGTTAGCTAATCTTTGCTCCATTGCACAACTAAATTGAAGCGTAATTGATACAATTATAATGTAATTGAAGCGTAATTGATGAAAATGATGATATGGGAAGGCTTAAACCCTAATTAGGGTTTTGTAGTGGATTTGGGTCGGGTTTTATGAATATTAAACCGGGTACGGGTTAGGCTTTGTTTGGTTATAGGCTCGTAGCACGCTCTTCTAAAAACCGGTGTAGGTGGCCCGTCTAGACGTTAAACGACTTAGATGACTAAAATCGAGATAAATCGATGTTAAGTAATTGGTTGGAATTGATCAATCAAAAATTCAAAAAAACGTCAAATTAATGGTAAAATTGTAAAACATAACTTTTTAATATAAGATGAAGTTAATATATAAAGTGAGAATATTTACCTATTATATATTTATATTTATACTAAATTGAGGGCATTTATATTTTACTTATATAAAATATAATTTTTTAATATTATAATCAAATAATTTTAAAAATAACTTATTAATGATCCGATTAATTATTTAGATTATTTTCATCTTGCCGATTAAGCACTAAGAGGTATCCCAACTGATTTGCCCATCTAGTTTTACAACACCGAGAAAATAGTGTTTGTTGGATCGGGGGGTCTATAATGAGAAAAAATATTAAAAATAATCATTTTTATGAAAATTAATAAAAATAACAAAACACTTTTAAGCCGAGAACCGCTAAACTCCAAAATCAGATTAAGTTGTGATAAGTGAGAATATTGGATACGGTAATTATAGAAAATAAATTGATACATTTAATGATATAATAAGTATAACTAAAATTATATACTACATATAAAAACGTTATTAAATTATAAAAAAGAACAAGGAAGAAATAACGATATAATACAAAATACAATTGCTATGTATAGTAAAAAACAATAAGATGTAGAATATAAATAATCATATAACATAAATAACGCAAATAACAAAACTAATACATCCATATTCAATGGGAGAGAATTGTAATTCTATTGAGTCATTAAGTCCTAAATTGGAGTGCAACTCAGTAAGCACCGTAAGCAATTATTTTCTTTTAACTTTTGCTTATGTTAAATGAAATTTATATGACATGTATATCTTTCGATGTCATAATATGTTAGAGTAGAATCAAACTTTAAATGACATTAGTAAATGGTAAATATTAAATTCACATCAACCAAACTAAATACTTTTACTATATAACATAGAAGGATGGAAAATACGAGTAAAGTTTTATGGAGTCCACCTTTAATTGGAGTCCTCGGAGTCCATATATGTTCTGCAAGTAAAATATAGCTTAAAATATTGCAAAACATATTATTTTTCGACAAACATCACTATTCTATCAAAAATCTTGTAGATTGCATACATTTTACAAGCAGAACATTGCAAAAATATATATTCTACAAAACATGTTTAGTTTGCAGAACATAAATGTTCATGTTGCAGAACATACATATTGTACCGTAAATATATGAGATTTGCATGATTTTGTTGAAGTTATGCTATTTGTGTAACATGTTTTGCAAAATAACACGTTTTACAATATATTTTATTTGCAGAACGTAGATGGACTCCGAGGACTCCGATAAAAAGGTGGACTCCATTGAACTCAGCCCTGGAAAATACATTTAATCTATAACACAAAATGTCCACTGAAAAATTTCAAACATTTAGAGATCTAAGAAAAGGAAAATATGACTGGAATATAAAAGTCAGGATAATGCATTTGTGGAGAGGCTACACAACAAGTGGTGAACCATTCAAATGGTTCAACATATTACTCATAGATACCAAGGTATGTAGTGATGTTCCCTGCATTATTTTCGTTGATATACATACTAAATAACATCTAAACTCCTACGGTATGCATGAACATGAAAAGAGATGTAGATCCATGCTTATGTCCCAGAAACTATAGCTGATGTAATGGAATCACAAATGGTGGTTGGAAACATGTACCTATTCAAGAACTTTACTCTTAAGGAATACAAACCAACCGACAGATTTCGGTGCATTCACAAGGATATACAAATTATTTTTTCATCTGACACAAAAGCAATACCCTTGGATGATAACGATGTCATTATTGAAAAAGTGATGTTTGATTTCTACGATCTATCTGATCTTAAACAGTTATCACGCCAAACAACATATCTTACTGGTAATGTTTCTACATTTATTAGTTAGTAAAACTACTGCTTTCTGTTAATTTGATGTAAATATTTGTTGGTAAATATATATTATTTTGTTTGGATATGAAGATGTCATATGAGTAGTCAAAAAGGGACAACCTACTCTTGCAGGCGTATACAACAACAAAGGTTTTTGGCAATCACAAATCAAATTTGAAATAACTGATGGGAGGTTTCTTCTCAAACTAAAACCTCATACTAAAAAATTTATGTAGGTCGTAGTTAAATTATGAATGAAATTTTAAGTCTTTGTTTACATTTAAATCAGGACCCAAGTGAAAGTCACCTTCTGGGATATATTTGCTGATATTTTTGCTGAATCTCTACATGGAGATTTAGAGTATCCTTAAATAATTATTATTGCATGTGGCGGATTAGTGAGTGGAAAGGTTTGTAGCATCTATTATTGAAATATTATTGAAATATATAAATGTAATCCCATTGTAATATAATTTTAGATCTTAATTTTGCAGATAGAGTTAACATCTCCAATGTTGCAGCAACTACATATTATTTAAACTACGACCATTACAGTGTAACTCATATGCGCAACATGTATGTTAAAATTATAGATGTGTAACCATTTATTTAATAGACTGTTACATATATCATATTTACTGAACTGTACTAGTTAAATTTCAACTAAAAATTGTGAATATAATTTTTACTGTAGACTGAAGTGTTGTGTCAAGTAACAATAGACCAAGTACTAGATAATGAACCATGGTTCATGTTTTACTGCACTTCATGCTACGACAAGGCTGGTGTGGTGGAGGACAAATATATATGTAGTCGATGTCCAAGAATTATTACTGATCCACTCATATGGTAAAAACATAATCCTTTTTAAATTTAAGAAAACTTTATATTGTAGTGTGCATATTCTTTATATTGTTATGATACAGGTTTCTGTTAGGCATAGTGGCGTCTGATGAAACAGGTAGCATTAATATCATTTTGGAGAACCAACCAGCTAGAAAATGCTTTGGGAAAACAGCAAGACAAATTTTAAGGGTAACAATTTTTTGTGGTCACCTAACTAAATACAAAACGGTATACTTTATAAATGCATTGACATATTTTTCATTGCTCTAATCTTATGCCGAGGTAAGTACTCTTTTACGTATTATACACTTTATTTCAATACGATGCGAAACAACAAAAATTTGAAAACTGTATTTTTAGTTCCTTATCATTTTTCATTTTACTAGCCTTCACGATCCAGTTAACATATTGATTCGATGTCAGAAAATAACTGAGATGATGCATCTCCTGGAATACATGGACTGATTTTATCTATATGACTTCATCTGTTCAAGTTGGAGTTATGTACCAAGATTCCAAGTTTACTATATTAAGTTTATTGTATTTTTTATTATGTAGGATTTAATCTATCGACTTTTAAGGGTTGTTATGAATATCTATGTAGCTATAGTAATATAATTTAAGAGTTTTTAAGATAGATTATATTTTCTACTTACAAAAAACTCAACATACTATTAACAAGATCAAAGAAACATAGATTAAAAGTAACATAAACAAATATGAAATCATTGTTCAACACATCTGGACATCCATTTAGTAGAAACACATACAAAATTTCAACAACGCAGTTCATAACATAATAAGTCTAGAGATACAAAAGGGTTGAAAGCAGATCAGGAATCAGAATTGTCTAACATTATATACTTAATTGACAACGGATGTAACAGAAGAAATGTGCTTCATCTAGCCTGTAACTGTAACTTCGAAAGTTAAGTTTCCAATAAATTGAAATAACAGTGTCTGGACACTTATTGAATTGCTTTCCGGTATAAACATATCTCATCCGATCCAGAATCGGCAATTATCCAAATTATGAACGACAACCACAACATACTACCGATCACAATGAATCAGTCTGACAGGAATTCTCCTACGCGAAGCTGGAAACAAAGGCAAAAAATTTATGGGAATATACTGCACATATAAAATTAATATGAATAAGTACCTACAAATTAGGACAAAGTGAATTGGGAGGTAAAATATATTATACCCTGTCGTGACACTGTTGATTCACATGAGAGTTCCTAAGTAACACAGTAAAAGATGGCAGTTGATTCCCTGCATCATCTTCAACATGTACAAGCTCATTGTCCATAGCCTCTTCATTATCTACACATAATGGAAAGTACATAGAAAAAGTGTAGTACTAAACCAATCTTAATTTAAATCAATAAAAAAGCAAATAATGGAAATAATACCACTCTCATCTTCAGACGTAGAATCAGGAAAATGAATAATCTCCACATTATTATTGCCTAAGAAGCACTCCAAAATGTATCAGTCACTTAATAAAACTAATGGGAACTAATATAATAGAATGATGCACAATCTGTTACATTCCCAACTTTTAAAAAAAATGAAACAATATGTACCAGGAACAATGTCTTCAGTATCTTCACTATCGTCACTATCATCACTTGAATCACTATCTTCACTATCTTCACTATCCTCACTGCAATCACTGTCGTCCATCTGTTCACTACCCGATGAAACAACAATAACCTCTGTGTCATACGGAGGGTTTCTAAAATCCTCAAACCGATAATAACCCATTATATCACGAAAATGATCCATCATTTGTGAATCATATCCCGAAAGAGAAAATCTTGAATTCCCAAGATAAGAGAAAAACAAGAAATAATTATGATAAATTGAATATTTCCCAAAGAAACGATTCAAACCATGAATCTTCTTGGTTGCAGAACAATTTTAAAATTTGTTGAGTATCCGGAACCAAGTTCTATGTGTAAGATATCACCAAGAGTATATCCATAATTATTTTTAAACACTCTTGGAAGTTCCTGAGAAACAAATGAATAAGATTAAACACATAGAAATGTACAAGTAATAACCTAATATATTTGAAAAACATACCAGTTCTGCTGCATCCAAACTATCGAAAGTACTAACTTTAAAGAAATTTTCCCATGATGTATTATTCCCAGAAACATCTGCCAAGACTAGAACAGGTTAGATCTCTCATGATAGGAAATATATTAAAGGTGAATAATTGAAATTAAAGAAAATGTACCTGCACCTAAAGCCTCCTCATATACTATCTTACGATCAAATATAGCAGCCTTGAATTTAAATGCAGTTAATGTACTACAGATTGTGACAATATCACCAGGAACAACCTCAGCACTCTGAACAAAGTTTAACCAGTTCTTACTCAAAAGTGCTTGACCATCAACCCATTTAAGCTTTATCTTCCATTCACTATCTTCAAAACCAGGCCGTATATATTTTATCGAATTTGTCAAACCCAATTCGTAACATGCATAATTACAAAGCACCTACATACAACAGAAAATTTGAATATTTCAAAAAAAAGAGTTTTTTTAAAACACAAAAAGAGAGGTAAAGTACATTTACCTTCGTATACGGCTTATCAGTTAAATGGTGACTCTGAATTTGCAAGTTGAATAAGCCAACAAAATTACTCTTAGCATTATAGTTAAATGTACAACATAATCTATCCACTTGAACAGCCGCACATTCACCACCAGAGGATAGAAAGTCGGTAACAATTGGAAATTTCAGTTCAATCGCATATGGGGTATAAAAGGTAACACTGAAAGCATCTCCTCCAACATAATGCAATTTAGCTAAATAATATGGCTTCAATTGATAATATTTCATCATTACTTCGAGGCCTTCAATACAAAATGAACCTTTAACATATTTACCAATCCAAACACACCCAGATTTGACATGCAAACTTAATTGGTCAGGTAATCCATCACCACATTCACAACAAAATGGTAAAGCAAGCCTCTGCGAATGGTAAAGTTAAATCAATAAGCATCTATGTTCAGAGAAAATAACATACAAAGTCACATCTATAACACTAATGTCAACTCTATTACATACCAATTGTCCTCTGCGATAATCAGAATCCGATATCAAAGATATCACAGAAATCATTTTCTCTTATAAATCCATCGCAATATACACTACAATAACAAAAAATATACATATATTATACTCATTCTCAAGATTATGAACTCATATTACTAGAAGAATAAGAACACAACATGCATTACAGTTTTTTTGATGAAGGAAGCAGTACATACCTGAAGAGAATGGAACATATAAAAGAGGGGACAGGTAATTAAAAGAATGCTTTACCCTACTTTAATTTTAACATTTAATTGGCACAAGTTACAAAACACAATTTGAACTCACTAACTGTTAGCAACCTAGATTTAATATTAGTTATCCAATTCTTTTCAAATAAACCAAAATATATGTCATTTTTTTGTCCATTCTATTAGTGATAAAGATTGGGAGTGAATGAAATACGTTAGTCATATAAATTATTACATATAAATGAAATTCCATGCTTTTTATTCATATTTATATAAAAAATTAAAAAATTACAAAGCCAAAGCGTAGTGGGCAAAAATACTAGTATAACATAAATAACGCAAATAACAAAACTACATTTTCTTTTTCAAAAGAAAAACAAAACTGTTTATCTTAAAAAAATAACATAAAAATAAGAACGCATAAAAAGTAAATTGAAACACTTATATTATAATAAAAAAATTAATAAAAAATTATAATATAAAAAAAACTAGTATATTAAGAAAAAAAATATAACGTAAGTAAATTATTAAAATTATACAACATATGTCAAAATTATAGAACATATAATATTATAGTTAATGAGTATAACAAACATAAAGAGTAAAACAAAACATAATAGACAGTACGCACATTCAATTAAAATAAAAAACACAAAACAAAGAATTCAAAAAAAAGTATAAGGCATATCAAAATTTAAAGAACATAAAAAATAGTATATAATATATAAGGACTACAAAAAACAAAATATAAAATAAAAGATAAAATTCACAAAAAAAATTGAACATATTAGAATTATATGAATAAAAAAAACATATAGCACACAAATTATATAACATATTAAAATTTAAAAAACATTACATATTGAAATTTATAAGTAAAAGAACTCTTATATTACAAATATACATAACATACACAAATAATATATAAAGTACTTTTTAAAAAAAAAATAATGCACACATGAACCCTAAAATACATAAAACAAGAAAAGAAAAGAAATTATATTTCACATCCCACTTTTATAAACACCATATAGAGGATTATGATGGATCGTTTTATAATTTTGATTGTTTATTTATTTTATAATCCAATGATGATAATAATTCTTTATAGAATAATTATAGATTTATAAAAAAGTAAAAAAATAATTAAGAAGAATTTTTGTTCATAGTTTAGCTTAGATTGTGATCGTAATTTAAGAGAATGAGAAATTTGTCTAATAAGTTAGCAATTTATTAGTTTAGTACTTATATCACGCTATTTTTTTTAATAGCCAAGATATAGGGATAATAGTTGAATTAAATTATGTCTCATTCCGCCTATTATAATTCAGTACTAGCCGATAACTAGCCGATAACTGTGCAAAGTACGGGCGGAGAATTATTAGTCATATTATTCGATTCCTAGTATTTAATATAGATAATTAATCTTATTCAATTAAATTATATAGTTTTTGATAATTGAAACCAAAATTATGATTAAATTCAATAAGTAAAATTAAATCTTTCATAATTATGTAGTTACGGGGAATTCAACTCGGTCGAGTTAAAAGTGAAACTAATCATTAGATTATTTATAGATAACTAAAATGTGATATTTTGTTTTTTGTCAGTTCCATCGTTATTTAATTGTTACGCTCATATTTGAAATTAAAGTTAAAATTACGGTGAAATTAAATATATAAATCTTGTACAACTATGTAGCTACAAGAGTCAAACTTGAGTTTGAATTAAAATTAATAATGCAGTTTTAACTATTATTTAACATTTTGGCACTTTATTATATCATTCCATCAAAAATAGTGTTTCTGACCGTTTATTTATTTTATAATCGAATGACAATTATAAAAGTACTTCATATAATATTATAAATTTATGCCAAAATTAATAGAACAACGAGGAAGAAGCTATGTTCATAGTTAATCAGAATAAATTGTGGTTGTAATGGAGAAGGATAAGAAAACTGTTTAATAGTCTAGCAATTTGATATTTTAATAGTTATATAACACTATTCATTTTATTTTTTAATAACTAAAATAAGAGGATAATCTTTAAACTAAATTATATCACATTACACTAATTATAATTTTGTATTGTTTGATAACCCGTACCCAGTACGGGCACAGAATGATTAGTCATATTATTGAGTTTCTAGTATTTAATTACAAGTAATTAATCTTATTTAATTATAATATATAGTTATTTTTAAAATAAAGCCGATATTATGACTGAATTCAATAAGTGAAATTAAATCTTTCTTATTTATTCCACTGTTAATATGTGAAATTTATTGTGAAATTAAATATGTAAATTTTGTATAACTATGTAGTTACGTGGAGTTGAACTCGAATTTGCATTGAAATTAATTATGCGTTTATAACTATTATTTGACATTTTGATATTTTATAACAATGCTCCGTTGAAATAATATATTTTTAGTAATAAAAAATTATTCTCAAAATTTAGTAAATAGATTCCTATTATATTATACTGTTATTTGACATTTTGGTATTTTATTATTTTAACAACCCAACTAATAAATTTTCTCAAGATAATACTTATTTAAATCCAAACTCCAATAAAATCCGATAAAATTTTACAACTTCTCAAAAATCCAATAACTTACAATTCTTGAATTAAAATATGACTAAATTACAACCACAACAACAAACTCTAACAAAAATCTAAGAATAAAACCAAACTCCTCAAAATTCCGCAACTCGCCCTCTTCCCACTAAGTAGCCCACCTACGAAAACCTGCCGGAGGAAAACAAAGCGAACAAATGACCGACAGTGAGCGAAAAGCTCATATACGGATATAAAACAATGCAATACTGAACAAAGACAAAAAAATGATGAGGGTAAAAACACAACTGGATATCCGAATGAAGATCAAAAGAAATAATGAATGAGGCAATTAGAGAATGGATACTCAACTCAAAAATCAAAGCAATTGTCTTTAAACAAATTAATCTTACCACCTACGCATAATATAATCACAATAATAATACAATCGAAAGAATATTGATAAAATGGAAGTATACCCTTACACATACTCTTACACATATTCTCACACTTACAAAATAATACACAAAATAGCTTACATACGAACATGGGAGACAATCTTACACTTACATGATATCCTACATTTTCGGTAATCCAGAAATATGTAGTCATCAAAACTTACAGGGGTTTGCACAGCACAAAGCAAATGTTACCTAATATCTTATAGGGGCTTGCACGGCAATAAGCACGTACTACCCAAAAGGCCAAATCATACACATACTAGCCATGGCTATACGTGTCCCACAATTTCGGCGACACGCCCATACAATTTAAGTACACCGCATAGGAGGTGCTAAGCACAAGATTATCCACTTGCGACGGATGCCTTACAAACTCCCAAGTCATACAAATAACATAAATAACTCAAAATAAATACTCAAAGATCACGTACTCAAATATCTTACATCTCCAAAATCATATATAAATTTATCAAAATAACCTCAAAACACTGTAACCCAACATCACGAAACAAAATAACATAACAAACCATTAATTATTGATAATCTCAAATCTGATCAGTTTCAAAGAATGTCAAATTACTGCATAAAGATGAAGTCAACTGAAAAAGTACGAAACACGAAAGTCGTAGGAAATTCCTAGACCTTTCCAGAATGGTAAGGCTTGTCAAAAACGAACAAATAACGAATTCATAAAACAAATAAATGCGGACTGCAGAACAGAATGAGCCCCTGATTATAATTGTATTTTGATGTTTAAGACATCAAAATCACAGAATTTAGCAGCAGAATGTAAACGCAAATTGCAGATATCGAAAAGAGCTTTCCAGAATGGTATTGCTCATAATATTTGAACAAATATTCAATTTATAATGAATTTACGAAGTCAGGCCGCACAAACAGAATTTCAAACAACAGATTACATAAACAACAGATTACACAAACAACAGATTTTGACATATTTACAAATAGAATTTCAGAAAATGCAAAGAACGAAAAACGAAGATAATCAAATTAGCTTTCCAACGAGTATAGAATCACAACAATCCAATAAACAGAGAATTAAATACGAAATTTATAAGAATTCAGATTACCAGAATCGAGGCACACGAATCCGATGAAGTACAATAAGAATTATAGTATAACGAAAATATCCGTACACACGAATTCGAATACGAAAAGAAAGAGTACCAAAAAAGATGTACGTACACATGAATTTGAATTTGAAAAGAAAGAGTATAAAAAAGATGTCCGTACCTCGAGATCTTAGTTATCGAGAATGCTAACAAAGAATTTAGAACCCCAAATTACAAGAACCCTAATCCCTTAAACTCCAAATCCATAATCTCCGATTTGACTTTGTTATTCATTTATTTCTCCTTATCTTGCCTTCTCTTTTCCTCCTATTCTATCTATTTTACTCCCTCCTTTTCTCTATCTCTTTCTCTTTTCTCCTATTTTCATAACGTAAGTACTCTTTTTTTTAAAAAGCCTTACTATTTTTTTAAAACTAATACTCTTAAAACAATATTCTGATTATAAATATAAAAATAAACTTACACAAACTAATTTAATTACAACACATTGACATAAATAAATAATTAAATTAAATAATCCAACTAAAAATATTTATAAAATATTGGAATGTTACAATAATACTAATATATTGAAACAGTGTTTTCTTAGTATTAAAAATATATTCTCGGATTTTAGTTAACGGACTCCTAGTATATAATAAATTATACTACTTCATTAATACTTTATCCCATTATTAATATTTTAGTGACATATCCCGTTGTATACGACATATCACATCACTAAGGGTTTTTTTTGCTTTTAATAGAAAGTTTGAATAGATTAATATAGAATAACCAAAATAAGATGATAATAATTATATCCCATTTTGATAATTATAACTTAGTATGATAAATATAATTTAGTATTTAAATTTAATCATGTTTAAAATTTACGTAATATGCCATCTATTTTAAAAATCACCGATTTTATCAATTAATTATCCGATTAATCATTTTAATATATTTCGTCAATTCGATATTATAATTCAATTAATCATTACACTTTTTTCTTAAACTAATATATTTAATTTAATAAATTAAATACTTTTTAATTTTATTAAACACTTATTAAACATATATAAACGACTGTACACAGTTGATGACTCGCATCTTGTGTGTTCAGTAACTACTAACTAGACACAACAGGGGTTGGATCCAAGTATTGATTCACGACAGCATACAATGAATATATTACGTATTGGCCGCTCCTCTTTCTCTGTTGGCTATACGTTTCAAACAGTAATTATTTTTCTTTTTGATTGCTTTTTTCCAAATAATTCTCGTTTCTTAATCACTTTTGTGATCGGTATTATATATGTTGCGTCCAGATGGTTTTGCTTGCTAGACATCGCCGATCTTTGTTTCATGAGTCTCTTTTACAAACACAAACTGCTTCTGTTTGTCTCTCGTTTCCAAGACCGCGCCAATTTTGTAGTCTACTCCAACGAGGTAAGTTTGTTGCCCGTTCACCTCGTACTTTTGTAACTTGAATGTTTTGATATATTTAACGATTAATGAACTAAGATAACACGGTTAGATAACTCAACTGGTTAAGAATTTATTGTCTGACGTTGCTCGCCTGACGATAACTCAACTGGTTAAGAATTTATTGTCTGACGTTGCTCGCCCGACAATTTATGAGAATATATACTCATTTTTTTAGTTTATAAGTTTTACCAATGTATAAGACCGTAAATCACCCAAGGGGACCACCATTTCAGTCATTCGAGGGGTTAACCCCATGAGTTGGTTGGGGCTTCGCTTTAGCAGTAAAAACGCAAACTCCAGATATAAACACAAAAAGGGCACTAAAAGCTGAAATTTAGGGTTTTAGCTGGAAAAGGTCACTAAATGCAAGCCTAGATAAAGCCCAAATTCTGGTGTATAATTTTTATTGTGGGGGGAATTGATCTTAAAATATTATGATCGAAGAATATAAATTAAGTATTACAATTAGAAATTATCTTAATAACACAGATATTGCAATGTCATCCATGTGATGTGACTATAGCTGTACCCTAAAAGTAAAAGATAAACATGTCCTTGGTGTTCTTTATATAGTTAATCATGGCTCCATAGCGAGGCACATAATGCTTTCCTTTTTTAGTGTGAGGATTTTTGGAATGTGAATGATGTTGATAGCATCGTGTGTTTAGTTACTAATGCTCACTAATGTCTCAGTTAGGCACATTATGCCCACCTTTCTTTCTGTTAGGATTCGTGGGATGATGTTGATAACATTGTGTGTTTAGTTAATAATTCTAGCTTATTTTTTAACGTTCATGCGCGGCTGTGAAATGTTGTATGTAAAGACTTTTATGATTCAATATAAGCAGATGTGGCTTAGGGGGCAGCTAAGATAAAATGGTTAAAATATCGACATGTAATTTTATGCCTAACAAACAATAAAATCCATTGATTGGTTACGCTCATTTTAGATGTTGGTTTTGTTCGTTGATGTCTAGTTTTGGTATTGAATTGTTTTATTATACAATGTGATCGTTGGACATCAGGTATTTGACAATTAAGTAGTCACGCATATGAGATTTTGTTTATCTACGTGCTTTGGTATTCGATGTACTACAGGGGGTTGAAAAGGGACAGTAGTATGCGTGAAATAATTATGTTTAAGCTTTTATAATATTATATGTCAGCATTGTGCACATTCGGAATGGATTATCTTTTGTTAAATATAGAAACATGGCAATCATAAGAATCGTACATTTTAAGTACTATTGAATTTGACCAAGATCAGTACATTGTTATACCTGGCATGTTTTTTTATTTGTGTCAGGGGTGAGTTATGCTAAAAGGGGGACTGTGTTAGATACACATGGCGAAGGAGATCCTATAGACATCAAAGAGGGAGATATTATTAACTTACCGATCCTTCTCTTTACTGAAAACAGGGACTATCTTGTCAAAAACAATGGCCAAAAGGTATGTATTTATTATTATGGAATGTCATGACACCATTTTTTTAACTTTTTATAAATTGCTTTAGATTGCTTTTCTTTTTTGTGAAAATATTCACCTGAGACGAACCACACCCCCTTTAGTGGTTTTAAGAGCATCTCCAACCCATTACACTATTTTGGTGTAATTTTTACACCAAAATAGTGTAAAAACTACACTATTCTCAAATTTAACTCCAATTCATCAACACTAAATTTTACACCATTCTTGTAATATATAAATTATTTTATTACTAAAGTACAAAAGTAAAGTTAAAAGTAATAAAGTAATGGGATACAAATGAAACAAATTTGTTTTATTAAAGGAGTACAAGAGCAATATGGGAATATACAAAAACTCAAAAAATTTAGCGTGACGCCAAATTTGGTTCCAAATTTGGTGTAACTTTTGGTGTGACACCAAAATGATGTAACTTTTAGAGTTGGATTGGAGAGGAGATTTACACCAAAATGGTGTAAAAGTGAATATTTAGAGTTGGGTTGGAGATGGTCTAAACCCCACTCCCTTGTTCATTTTTTGAGAAACTCTCAAAGTCAATGTCAAAATGGGACTAGAGTTTTCGTTGTCTTGTTATGCATGACCAAGAATTGAAACAAATAAAAGATAAATTTGAGAGGATGAATCGCAGAAAACTACAAGCCTAAGGTGGTGATTCAACGGAAGATCCACTACCTCTGGGATTCCTCAACGACAGAAGAGATGTGTCTGTTAGGATCACAACCTATAACATAAAAGAAAAACAAATCTCAAGTTCCAACTATCAATCAAAGTATTGCAATAATAAAAGATTATATCTCCTAATATAGAGGATAAATAAACAATATTCAAGAAATCGGCGAGTCTGTCACTAGGACTCGTATCTATGGACAATTCAAGCCAAGTCCGAGTAAAAATGTATGTATATCATGTGACTAAACAAATAAGAACAAGTATGACACTTGATATAAATTCCTCTATACGCATCCAAATCTGAAAATATGATCTCAGTACCCGGAAGTTTATTAGTGACTTCACTTAATCATATTGACTAATGGTTAAGATTTTCTAGTTGACTTTGAGGACCAAATTGATATCCATCTGTGGGTTTAAGGTTAGACTTCAGTTTCCTGTTTGCTGATTATACATACTAAATATTATGTAGGTAAAAGCTGAGCAGTTAGTAGCAAAGGCTATACTTCTATACTTTGTACCAGTATGTCTTGACAGTAATTGTGTTATGGAGAAAACGTGGACAACCTTCTTGATTGACATATACAATGATTTACTACCTAAAAGTGATTTTGAAGTCATCTTTGTTGCCGTTGATGATGTTTGTTCAGAGTCATTTCTTGCTTCTGGAAGAGACCCTCAGAAGAATTTTGATTCTCTGTTTGCTAGAATGCCATGGACCGCCATACCATTCTCAGATTTAGGATCCCGGAAACGTATAGCAAAGAAATTGGGGGTCTTAGGAGGAGAATTCTTTTGCGGCGTTCGAGGGAAACTTAGGGTAAGCTGCTCAGTTTCCCTTGACTCAAAGGGCATGGTTTTGAAGCGTAATGCTTGTTATCTGTTTGGAGGCTATGGTACTCCAGGTTATCCATTCACCGATGAGAGGATAAAATTCCTGAATTTTGAAGATGATGCAATTGCTAAGAATCCCTCTCTGGAATCACTCCTTGGCTCTCGTGAACGTGATTATGTCATCTCAAATAAAGGGGACAGGGTATGACTCATAAATTTGACAGCCCATGTAATAATGACAACATTGTAACTGGATTGTCATTTGTTATTTTTTTCCTACTCACCAGGCAATATGTGTAATATGTATAGCTCTGATTGTTATAACTGAATGTTCCTTTACTTCTAATGACAGGTACCTATCCACACCCTGAAAGATAAGGTAGTAGCCCTGTATTTCTATGAAGATGGTCTAACTAATTATAGGCGCCCACAGCTGACACCACAACTTGAGATGGCTTATAAGGAGTTAAAAAATAAGGAAAATTTTGAGGTTGTACTCCTTTACCTGTATGACACTTGTGGTACTCTCCATTGTACTAATGAAGAATCGTTCTGGAATACACTTAAGACTATGCCTTGGTTGGCGCTCCCATTTAAAGATTCAAGTCATAAAAAGTTGAAACGAATTTTTGGTTATCCGGACGATCTGGACGGGCCGGAATTAGCTCCTACACTTGTTATTGTTGGACCTAATGGAGAATTTGTTGATCCATGTGGCGCTGACGTTTTGAAGGAATTTGGAACTTCTGCATACCCATTCACTCGGAGGAAAGTTGCCAACTTAAAGACTGAAATGGTAAAGGAACTGAAGCTAGAGATGCTCTGGGATCCAAACACTGTTTTTGGAGTAAAATATGATGGTTTGGAGGTGAGTTCTTATTACAATCTCTTTAATCTTTTTTTATAAAGTTTAATGCAATTAACATCCGTTAACTTTTTTGCACTTGAATTCTTATATACGTTCTTTAATTCCATTCGATTTGCATATATTAACTTCAAAACCCATGTCATATTGCAATCCATGACATGTTTTCTGTTATTTTTGATGACTAATGTTAAATGACATGAAAGCAAAATTGGCAAGAAAACATATTACATGTATATTGTCAATTATTCTACCAGATTGTGGGTGTATTGTTGTTGTAGAATTTGATATAGGCAACAGCTGTAAATCTGCATCGGTAACAGTTGTTATAATCTAATTTTATAGGCGGATACAAAACTCAAAAGGCAGATATTTAGCGATGAACAATGCTACATACCCAAACGAATTCCCAAAAACTTTCCCAAAATGACACGTGTCATCTTTTTATTCGTGGGATTCATATTAATACAAAGGAGTCAATTTCATTTATGAGTATACATCCAATAGCACGATGACAACTCATTAATGGAGAACGGTTTCGGGAACGGTTTTTGGGAACCTAGCATTTCTCGTTAGTGATTGTATAGGCTGATTCAGAGCCAGATTTTGGGAGATTCATTAGGCTGATATAGTGGCTGTCATCAAGGGATTTGGTTGCTAACTTTTAGCTGTAATTAGCTCTACTTTACCTATAAATACAGGAACTTGTTTGTATGCAAAATACATCAAAATTCATATCATTTTCTTGTATCTTTGTCATATATATACCATCATCATTCATTTCCTCTTTACGAGTAGTGCTAGAGATCCAAAAATTGGGTCCAAAAAATAGTTCCAAAATGATGTGGCATTGGTGATCTGTCATTTTGGGTAATTTTATTTGAAGAGATTGATGTAAATGCATGGGGTCAATCTTATTAATTGTGAGGTGATCAATCAAAACATGCCACGTGGCATTTTGGAATGATTTTGGAAACCGATTTTGGGTACCTAGCATTTCTCTTCTCAAAAACTACAAAATTTAAAATTGAGTATTTAGGTCTTGCTATTTGTCCAACAATTAAAATGGAATAGATATTTAAGTTAAAACTTACCAAAAAATTTAGCACCTTTATCATTTTCGTTTGACACTTTTCAGTTGTTCCTGATCAAAACATGTAGATGTAGACACATCAATCACAATTGATTCTCTAGGTGTATTTTAGTTTCTACACTTGGTTTTTATAAGCTTTTGCTTCGTTTTTTCCTTTGCTTTTTGGTTACTATGTAGGTAATACAGAGTATATTATGCTGATAAGACCTAATCGAATAGTGGACATAAAATTTTTATAACCTTATATTGCTAACTAAATTTATCATTATGATTCTCATTGTATTCTAGGCAGGATATAAACTGTTTAAAGTTTAGATAAGGTTACTGCCTGACTTTCTTTTATTTAGTCCAGTTTCAGTGCTAGTCTTAGCAATGCAGTTGCCAGTTGGTCCACTTTATAGCTTCTTAGGCTAACAACAAGGCTTGTAGGTTGGTGTGGAGTACGAATCTTACCATTTTCATATTTTGACAATTAGCGAGACTTAAAGATTCAGTTATATATTTTTTTAGATGTTTGAAAGAGTAATTGCATATTGGAAAAATAGATAATGATGGATGTGATATGTTTTATTGACACTTTTGCCCTCATATCATTTTAAGTTGGTCATCCAAACTTACGGATGAGTTCCAATATGACTTTGAGTTTTGAAGTTAAGAGATGCAGAGTGAATGTAATTAAAGATTGTGTATAAGAATCCAAGTTCACTAAGAGATAGGGGATGTGAACTGCACTTAACTCTAAAAAGAATAGCAAAAATTACAGAAAGTTAAGCTGGATATGCCCTGGGATCCAGTTACGTTTATTATAGTAAAACATATGTTGGAGTTGAATTCTCTTGGTAATATATACTATGTTTTAGGTGTCTCCTTGTCTGATAAAGGTTTACCTCTAGGCTCTAGATTTGTTTTGCTAAAGCAAAACAATTGTTGTTAGCTGCCCCAAAATAGCTGCCTGCAATTGACAGCCTTTACTTTGAATACCAGCAGTTCAGTAGAAGGTGTAGTATCTGTTGTATTTTCTTTTGATGATTTTTCTGCTTCTCAAACTTATCCGTCTTAATTTACAGATTCCATTTTCTCAATTTGCTGGGAAGAGAGTGTTAATATATTTTGAAATGAATGGGCTCTACCGGCGTGCACACTGGGAGAGACTCTTGAAGATGAAGGATCTATATCTCAAGATGAAGGGTACAGACGATGAGTTCGAAGTGATTTACAAGAAAGATTCATTATCCAGCATAAAGCCATACGGTGATTGGATTCCTCCTGATTATAATGAATTGCCATGGTCGGCGCATTATTATGATGCAGGTTACTCACTTCCAAAGGAGTTGGAACAGAGAATCTTTGATTTTAATTGCAGTAGTGGTCGGAAGGGGTCTCGACTTTGTTTCCTTGTTGCTTTTGAACGTGATGGAAGCTTAGTCCGGAGAACATTTCATCCTACTTTTAATGATGTAGACTTTCCCTTTTTTGCTGGTGGCCTAAAGGAGGAGTATTTGGATCAGTTAGATTATTATTATGGGTGGCTATACTGGAATTACATGGAAGAGAGGATGCACAGCATGATTTACCAAAGGAGATGATTAAAAACTGGAAATAACATCTCATTTTCTTAAAAACCATTATGGTCTAACATAGCTCCTTGTCATTTGTCATAAATTCTGCTTATGTTGTCAAATATTGCTTACTTATGTCTTATGAGATATGACACAATGCAGAAAAAGTTATTTATTGAGTTTTCAAATATTCCTCTTGCAGGCTTCTGTTTTTTTGTCAAGAGTAAACATAAATTGTAAAGAAATAAAATAGGTGTGTTTGTTTCATTATCGGTAACTATGAAAATTTTGAATTATTAATATATAATATTATCGGTAACTATGAAAATGAATAAAAATTTCTCGATACCGCATTTGAAAGAACCTCGAACTTTATCTATTGAAAAAATATACAATCTATCTATACTATATTATAATTTTAATTGATATTGAAGTCAAGTTATTCTATTGTTTTATCAATTTCAATTCTACTTTATATCAAATTTTACTTTATATCGAAATCTATATCATTATAATTTATATTAAATTCAACTTCTTCTACCAATTTATATTTTAATTCATATCGATGTCTATATTATTCTAATTTGTTACTTCGGGCTAAATTAAATTTAAGCAAACTAAATATAATTATTAAGATTTAGTTGATATATCACGTGAATCGGGCTAAAATAAAATAATAATACTATCCATCCTCATAAAAAAATTATACTAGTGAACTTGGATAAATAAGGATAAAAAAAATACATTATACAATTGATTCAGATTAACACAAAACTAAAATAAAAAAATAATTGGACCAATAAAAATAAAATCATATATACTAATTATTCAGTGTAAAACAAAATTATCTTATTGATCCATACTTTTAAAAAAATTAAAATTAAATTAAAAATAATTAGTTTGATTTGGTTGGTGTATTCAACATCAGGTTAAAATAAAATAATGTAAATCACTAATTCGAGATAAATTAAATTAATATTAGACTAAGTATAATTTGTATCCTATTGATGTGAACTAAAAAATCAAATTTTAATTAAAGCATAAATATTGTTTTTTTAAAAATACACATAGAATTATCACTAAAACTATATCGTTCAATAATATTTTTAATGGTCCTAACATAATGGAGACATTATATTTTTACCCTCAATAAAATGACAATTTCGTTATAATAACATTTTCATGCTATCACTTTGAATAAGTTTAAATATTTTAAAAAGTTATGAACATATACGTCTACTAATATAATTATTATGAAGTCATATCATTTAAAGTTTTAAATGAACAAAATTAATAATTGAATTCAAATTTTTTAAAAAAAATAATATTATAGTAAAAAAATCTGTGTGATCCATGCGTCGCACGGGTTTTAAGCTAGTAATATTAACTAAACAATCACTTAAATGTAGAACTCATTTTCAGTATTTAATGAAATAAAACTACATCTTAATGTTGTAAATTTATATTTATAAAGGTTAAAAGTTTTAGTTGTAGGATTTTATACATCACAGAAGCATGGTAAAACATTTTTTTGATATAAAATCCATAGAATCGCATACAAATCATGAATAAATCGAGGGATCGATTACTAACCTTTAATAGCGATCCAAGAACGATGAACAGAGATCATTAGCAGCTGCTCCTCAATCGTGAAGCACTCCACCAGTATCCACCAAGAGATCAAAATAATGGAGGGAGGAAGAGGTTGAGAGAATTAGTTGGCTCCCTCTTTTTCTACTTTAATATATGGTTTTATTTGAGTTGAGGCAAATAAGCTTTATAATAGTATATTTATAGGCAAAATTTTTAGCTGAAAATTTTCCCATAAAATATTATTATTATTAACCCTTTAATTGATTATTCTTATTAACCAATTAACTAATAATTAAAACACCTTTTAATCATTAATCCCTTTTCTAAACACTTTAGAAAAATAATTCTCTCACTTGATATAATTTCCAAAATTAAATTCTTAATTAATAATATTATGAACTTTTCTTAACTAATTTATAATTAATTAAGTCTCATTTAATCAATTATTAAATTTGCTAATTAATTATTTATTTCACAAATAAATAATTACCAGCCATTATTAATTAATTCCTCCACCATTAAATCATTCTCTTTTATGGTGTGACCCTGTAGGTTCAATATTAAGCTGGTAGTAGAAATAAATAATAATAAAACTATTTTATCACTATTTATATAAATTCTCTAATTCATTAAATATGATTAATTAATAAATTAATCATGTTTATTCTACATCGTGAGGTATACTTCTCAGCATATCGTGACTATCCGGATAATACGAATTCACTGCTTAGAATACCAAGAACTTATTCAGTGAATAGTTACCATACAATTAATTCCTTCTACCCTGCAATGTCATGATTAAATACAAGGCATGGAACTCGTGTCAAGCCTATCTTATTTAATCATATGCTTTCCCATTCACTATGCTTAGTTCTAATTAATGTGAATTAGAAACTCCTTTCTAATTTCATTCACTTTGGCCAGAGATTCCTGAACTAGCATAAGTGGATCAGCATTGAACATTCTCTTCCTTCACTGGAAGGGGTAGATCCTTTATTGATCATACACTATCTTCGTGTACAAATTCCTACACCCAGTAGAGCCCTTATTATTGTCCCTAGAGACTAAGAACTAAACCAAAGTATAGTTCAGTGTACATAAGATGACTATGATGACCTCGAGTCTAAGAATACTTGTACAACTATCACTATGTGAACATTTGCTGACACGTGAGTGAACTCCATCAGTTGTTCAGCTGTGTGAGTCATGTTCAGTGAACTTATTCTATAATAAGCACCTACATACTAGTTATAGTGTCACCACACAAATGTCTATGAGAACAGACATCCTTCATAATGAAGCAATCATAGTATGTACCGATCTTTGCGGATTACTAATTATCAATTAGTAATCCTACGACCAGGAAATATTTAAGTTCAGAGTTATCATCTTTTAGGTCTCATTATTATGATCTCATCATAATCCATAAAAAGCTTTACTATAAACTATGGTATATCTTATTTAAACACTTAAATAGATAAAACCCGCAATAAAACCAAAAAAAAACTTTTATTAATATCAATGAAATCAAAACAGATTACATAAAAGTTATTCCTAAATCATCATCCATGATTGGACTTAGGACACATCTCTTTCATTAGTAAAGGTGCACATCTACATTTTTCTTTTAATTTGAATAGATGATATTTTTTAACCATATAGATAGATAATGCATAATTATATTAGAACTTGAATTGTAATTCAAATATTAGAATTTTTCCTAAACCTAAGTACATAAATCAGTCATTCTAAGATCTAACTATTTTGTACTTAATCTGCTATAGTTATATATGTTAAACAAAAGAGTAGTATTACAAAACTATACTAAAAATAAATTCTTGATTAATGCAGGGTGAAGGGCGTCAATGCACTATATATTATGAAATTAATGCATGTATTCGAGAACTTGGTCTTTACTGGCCCCTGATTACGCATGTAGCATACGAGCATACCTCTGTGACTCTGGTCCTTCCTCAGTATTCTCCTCTCTCACTCTCACTCGAACCCGGTCTACATGGCAAACGGTGTGCGATTAAGCTGTTATGTGGGGGCTTCTGCAAAACAGAACCGGAGGGGGGTTGCGTCCCCGCAGCAACTCCGGCGTGAGATTAAAAATGGGGTTTCTTGAAGAAGAAGAAGAAAAAGGAAGAAGGAGCTATTCAAAAATATCTGCAGCAGTGTATGTATATGTGTATAGCAGGTAAAATATTTTCCAACCCCTAAAACCCCTTTTTTGGGGCCGTTTATAGGCTCCCAAATTTAGGGTTTTAGAGGTTTGTACCTCTTTATCATAACCCTTGATGATTCTTGGTTGGTGAATGATTGGATGGTTTACATTGTTAGTGGGGTCCGACTGTCTTTTTTGCAGCCGGGGTGCCTTCAGATTCATACACATGGACGGCTGGGATGTTGTTGTTTCATTTCTGGTAACATGCCTGTCACGTGTCCCGGGGACCACCCTAGTTTGGGCCTAGGGTACCTTTTCCTTGGGCTTTTGTAATGTTCTTTTAGGCCTGATTACTTATGGCCTATCAATTCTCATTTAACATGTATCATATGAGCATACTTGACTATATATTTTAGTTTTGCGTTCTCATTTAAACTATTTTCCGTGCAATTTCATATGCTTTGAGCACGCTTCTTGCTCATGCGCAAAATTTGACTACGCATTACTATTTATAAGTAGTAATATTCATCTACATTTACTATTAGAAATGACACATAACTCGCACTAACCTTCTTATAAATACATGATTTATCATCATTTTGAATAAATTCAATCTCTTTGATTGTTTCATCAAAACGAATATTTTATCTTCTTGAGACTTGTTTTAATCCATAAATATATCGAATCAACTTACAGACCATCTTAGCATATTATGAATCGACATAACTCCTAAGTTATATCATAGTACATCCTTTCCTAGGCTCCCGTTCAAGAATACGATTTTGACATCCATTTGCCATATCTTATAGTCTTAGTAAGAAGCAATCTCTACTAAAATCCTGATGGACTTGATCATAGTAACCGGTGAAAAAGTTTCATTCTAGTAAATGCCATGAATTTTCTGGAAACTTTTTGTCACTAGTTACACTTTATATGTATGGATTTTACGATTCATGTCGGTTTTCTTCTTGAAAACCCACTTGCACCCTATAGATTTTACCTCTTTGTGTTGATCAACCAAAATCCAAACTTTATTTTCATATATAGATTCCATCTTGGATTTCATGATCGTCAAATTCTGGGCTGTTTATAACATCTTGATAAGTAAGAGACTCATCATTATCCATAAATATCACATTACCATCTTAAGTTAAGATAAATTCATAATATATCTTAGGCTTATGGCTAATCCTACTAGAAATACGAGCAACCTCGATTTTCTGAACAAGATTACTTTTAACATTTTGATGTGCATGCATGTCTCATTCCAACTCTGATTTAGTGTTATCATGCAAATCTCGATCTTCATCGACATCTATAGTCCTCCCACTGATTTCCTTGAAAAGTAGTTCTCCTTCAAGAAATACAGCGGTCCGAGTAACACACACTTAGTTCTCAGAAGAATTATAAAAACTAGGGGCGTAATCGAGCTGAATCGATTTGAACACTGCCAGGCTAAAATAGTTCAGACTCAAGCTCGATCGAGCCTCTAATCTAAAGTTCGAAACTCGGCTCATTAAAAGTTCGGTAAGCTCGAGTTTGACTCGAAAGCTTGAATTAATTTCACTAAATATTAATAAAAACTCGAAATATTATAGGTTCGGCTTGAGTTCGGCTCGAATTCGATTCGATAAAAAATTAATAGATAAAAATATTAAATATTTAAATAAAATTATTTTTAATTATAAAAAAATTAAAATAATAGAGGTTCGATAAGACCTGCGAACCTTACGAGCCGAGTAATTTGAAGCTCGAGCTCGGCTCGATTAAAATTTGAAAAGCTCGAGCTCGGCTCGATTATTCCCGAGCCAAATTCGATTTTTTTACGAGTCGAGCTCGAGTAGATCACGAACAGTTTGACTCGTTTACACCCCTCATAGAAACTATACCCAAAATATCATCTCTCTGATTTTGGTCCCAACTAGTATGAGACTAAACGTTTAACAAACATTTCATATCCCATCTGACATACTATGATGTTTACCAATCCATATGACCTATCTCATATGGAGTCTTTTAAACGCCAACACATAATTCATGTATCACATAACCCGATTTATCAAAATATTTTGTTTGGTATGTTTGAGACTGAAATAGGGTTAAAATACAATTTTTCGGTAAAGATCCGACTTAGAAAGGTTTGTAAAATACTCGACCTTTCATTACAAAATAATTTAAGTCTCGAAAGTAATTTATCAAAATATTATAATTTTGTGAGTTTAGACACGTTCATCGTTTAAAACGGATAAAACGGTCTATTTAATATCAATAAAATATAAATAAATTAATTAATAATATTAATAATTAATTATTCAATATTTTTATAAATATTTAAAAGCTAGAAATATTTTTACACTTTACTTGACCTAATTATAAATAAATAAATTTTATTTAACTATTTATTAATATAATTAATTGATTAAATAAATTAACTATCTAATTAGATTAATAACTAATTAACTAAAACAAATAACTAAATCAAATTTAGATTTTTGAAAATAATAAAAAAAAATATTTTTTTTAAATTTAAATTATTTAAATTAAATATTTAAAATAATTCACCAAATCAATTTTAAAGTTTTGGAATAAAAAAATAAGATTTTTGATTTATTTACAAAAATAAATCACAATAACATTTTTCTAAAATTGAGGGTTGGGTTCAAAGGATTAAAAGCGGGTCTACACAACCGATCTTCAAGAACAAATATGGTCGGGTTGAACACTGAACAGATTTTTAAAACACGTGTTTTCGGTGAGCCTCGTTCTTGGACAAACTCAAATTATTCTCCCGATTTCTCAGCCTTAACCAATTTTATAAAAATCAGGAATTGGAAGAGATAGGCCGAGGTACCGATTAAGGATTAATCGGAAAATTGGGGATTAATCGAAAGAATTAATCGGAGGAAAAATTGAATGCAAGTAATAATTTAAATTATACTTTTTAATATCCTTATTTTAGTAGTAATTTATAAGTTAATATATATTTATCATATTATATAATTTATAATTTTTTAAATTCAATTGAAATTCTATATTATATGTAATAATTTAGTTGCAATATATCGACTAAGAAAAATATATAAGAATTAATCGGATTTCAAAAATTAGATATATCACGTACCTTTCAAATGATTAATCGATTAAATTAGGATCTTTATAACCATGATCATACCTTATTTATGTGTAAATAAACATTTTACTTTTAGATTTGTATGAATAAATAAAAATAATTAAGACTGACAAAATAAAAATGAAAAAAAGTCATTGTAATTTTAGTATTTTATGTTAGATGTAATTTGATGATGTCACAGTTTTCTATCAGAGTTACTAGTGGAAGATATCAGAGTTTATCAAACTTATTAGTATTTGACAGATCAGAGTTTATTATCAGTATCTGTCTATCAGCATCAGTCAAAGATGGATTCCAGGAAGTAATTGATTCTATCTAGAAGACTTGTTTTGAAAAAGATATGTCGGCGTATGACTTTACTTATTTGTGGCAATCAATAGTTGGATATGTATTTAGATTCCTTATTCATGTATATCATATCAACTAGATTGATTGTGTAACTTTGCAATATATAAGCATAAATTAGGCTAACACTATAGTTGCAGTTTTAAAGAATATCTGTTCATCCTTTGAGAGAGTATTGTAACAAGTTTTTATATATCAATACAAAACTGTTACTGATTATCGAGTTTTAATTCAAAATTGATTGTTAATACTGTATTCACCCCCTCTACAGTATACTTAAAGGCCTAATAATTGTTATCATGGATTGATGTTGATACACAAACTGTTTAAGATCCAAAAAATAATCAATAATGGCAGACAAAGAAACTCAACAACAACAACCACCACCACCAGCCACAACCCAAATCAACAACAACATGAGTAAGTATGAAGCCATCAGAGTTCCAATTAAATATTTTTCTAAAATTAAATATTTTTCAATTAAATAAAATTTTATAAATATCAGTTGAACTGGTTAGTTCCTTCAAATTATTGAACAATATATATTTTTTATTAAATAGTATAAAATGCATTGAATCAAATGTTACAGTATAGTATAGATATAACTTTTATCTGAATAATTCAAAATATTTAAATAATTTAAAATATTTGTATAATATTGATCAATGAATAAGAAATCTTTTTAAAAAACTAGTTTTTTAAAGTGAAAAATGAAAAATAAATCGATTTAATATATCATCAGAGTTTTAACAAATCTCGTGAGATCTCATATCAACTTTCAAATATTTTTTTAAACCGGGACAGGTCCCAAAAACAATAATGCGCTACCGTGAAGTTAGTAATTTTAATACAAATAATCAATTGACTTGATCGTATACAGACCTCAAACACATTAATTTATATTGACAAAAAACATTTCACATTATTGGTAAGATATTCTCGCCGAGCTTGTAATAAATTTACTAAATATAGAATGTGACGATGTTTTTCTGCCGGGTCATGTAGTCAAATTTCGAGTATTTTTTGAGAAATGAGTCAAGTTCTGATTTCAAATTCAAAATAAACTAAAATGCATTGACTCATTATAATTCGAACTTATCTAAATATGTAATACCAATATAAATTATTTATATATAAGCGATTCTAATTTCAATATTTTCTTTAAAAATTATATATGTACATTTTAATTACTTTTTATAATAAAAAATATGTTTAAAATATATGAGATATATTTTCAAACTAAAAAAATACTTAATAAATAAGATAATAATTAACTTATGTACTATGCATAACTTTATATCTGGAATTCAATTTTTTAAAATTAACTGTACAAATATTCAAGTCAATATTCTTTTTTTTAAATTCAAGTAACTATCTTTAAATTTAAATAAAATACTCATTTAATAGAGTTACATATTATGTGTATGATAATAAGCACATGTGACAATATGTTGTAGTGATATGAGGTTGTATAGGTGAATGAAATATCTTGAGTTCGATTCCCACAATCCATATATTTTATACAAATATTAAAAACAGGGGTAGTTTAGTCTATTCAATGACATTTTTTAATCTGAGGAATATTATCACCATGTTCTTCTATTATATATAAAAGAGAAATACTCTATTTAATTAGTGACAATACTTCAAATAGTATATTTTAGAGTAAAGTATATTATGTGTGGCTGAACTATCACAGAAATGCATATTGTGTTTATGAACTCTGAAAAATTATAGATTATGTGGCTAAACTATCACCTTTTGTGCCACATGATGGCTTCTGTTAGTTTTAAACTAACATCGTTTGTTCCAATTAAACAATTACAACCTCATTTCATTTCCCTCCCTAAATTAAATGTAAACATAATATATCTTGCACGAAGAAGATCACATGTATCATACAAGCTGTTGTGTTGGAATATCGATATCAATTATGTAAATTCGATCAAACTCATATGTTACTTCAAGAAGAGTCTGGTTGCAGGTAAAATTGGCAAATTATAGCTTTTGTGATATTTTAGAGAATGATTCATAAGATTGAAAGGTGAAGAATTACTTGTCGACAAGGTCCCTGACCTCTCTGTTACATATTAATTCCTGGAGTGCGTGTAACGCCCCCAAATCCGGGATCAGAGGATTTGGTCGTCACGATGAAACCTCAATCCAAATCAACCTGTTTAATCAATAAACAAATGTCAGCGGAAGATATTTAGCGTCTATGACCCCAAACTAATCCAAGATCTTTTAAGGTTACAGTTCTAGAAACAAGATATCCAAATTCCATAAATAATTTTTTAAATTTTACTTTCTTTTAAAACTCTTTTCAACAAATTGCAAACCTTAAAACTTAACCCGCTAGTATAACTTCGAAAAGAAGTATACTAGGCCCAAATACAACACACAACTATAATATAATATAATATAAACAACTTTACATAACAGAACTTACACTAGTTCGCAAACCCTGGACCAATCACCTTCAAAAAGCTTCTCCTTTGCTTCCTCGAATTACGCGTCTAAACAACGCAAGTTAATCCTCACTGGAGATTAAAGTTGAAAACAGGCAAGTATGAGCGAAAGAAATGCTCAGCAAGATCATTGTAATATATATATGTGGTCGTTTTGATCTAAAATCGACATCTGCGTTAGAGCAGAACATTTGAATCATAATTGCTGAAACAGAAAATTTATTAAAGAATCGGATAATTATTTCTCACTGTATTCAAAACCCTTTTGATATCTTCAAGCGAGATGCTTCAACAATACTTTGAATCTTGACGAGAATAAAACTCGTAAAACAGTGTTTACGGAAATATCGTAAACAACAATAACAAGAAATAATGATTATGAAATGAATCATAAACTATATTCGAAACCGAACTCTTGATATTAATACTCATTTTGTTGTCATATCAAATTAGATATCAATACGAACTTTGATGCTCACAACATCCCATACTGAAGTCCACATCAATCATCTATACTAATAGCACCTTTGATATTTAACAACAACCTAAATATCCACATCAAGCGGAAACTGAATCAAAACTGCATTTTTTTTTTCAAAACAGAAATAGTTGATAAACCATTCCTTATAATATTTTCAAAAGCAATATAATAATTTAGATTGGAGTCCTCGAACGACGGTGTGTTGCCGCCGGTGATCAGCCACAGAGCAACACCGGTATGCCGAAGCATATCCAACTAAACAAATGGGGCACCCAAGGCACATATCAGCCTAACAAGGTGTTATATCCCGTATAACACATAGTGTTAGGAATATATGTGCAGTAGTTTGATGATATGTTTAAAAAAACACTTAAGTAGAAGTTTAGTGTTTGTAGCCTCAACGGATAAGACCACTTTGGCTATCCGTTGATGGTGCAGCTTTACTTAGAAATAAGTCTAGTGTTGTAGCACATTTCAGTCTCTGTATTTAAGATATAATTCTTAGAAGTTGAAAGAAAATATAAGTCATGTTGACTACTAGAAGATATGCAAATAGGAAGGCCAATTGTAAATATTTCATGCCTTGTAATTTTGTATAAATGAAGTGGTATCAACGGATGTCTTAAAGACCTTCAACGGATGAGAAACAAAGCTTCAACGGATGTCTCTAAAGCTTCAACGGATAGAGCTTCAACTGCTAACACATCAACGGATAAAGCCATCAACGGATGAAGGCTTCAACGGATGTTCTGTTAAATAGCAGTTGATAAGTGGTAGTTGTAACAGCAGACAGAGGCACATGGGTTGTCAGAGATAACTGAAATGTGGAAGCCTAATTTCAGGAATATCAGAAAAAGCAGCCGTTCTACTCTAGTACAAAGAGGCAATAGTCAACAAAGTACTTGAGTGATATGGAGAAGAAACAAGTGGAGAACTTATTTTATTATTGTATTTTTATCTTTGTCTTCACTTGTACACTTGGTGATATATAAACCAAGTAGCAGCTAGTAATTAGATAAGAATTTTTCCAGTGCTGTTTAGAAAAATCTTGAGAGAAAAATTATCTAGTTTGTACTAGGACGCAGCTGTGATCAACATCTTGAATCACAGATTTTCTGAAATACCATCTCTGGTGGAACAACAATCCACCAGAAAAGTTTTTAAGGTCTGTTGTGTTCTTTACATTAGTGCTTGAATATATATCTGTCTGTATTAGCTTAAAGCAATTCACACACTTGTTTATCTTGAACACAAAGCCTTTAAAACTGCTCAAAACTTGAAAAAGTTTTGAGATTTACATTCAACCCCCCTTCTGTAAATCTCATTGTTAGTCCACTAGGAATAACACATAGCTCTCCGCTGGTCCGCCGTCTCGGCCTCTTACGCAATTAGTAACCATCCAATCTTAAAACCTTTTATTAAAAAGGGGTCATAATAATTGACACTCGAAATAATTCTATTCCCCCATTCTCTTGGGCAAGAATACGCGCAACCAAATCATTTTTCTTAAAATCCAAAACATTTATAAATCCGATAGTTGGATAGGTAAAACACTTGACTATTCTGAACATAGAATAGCAGATAAGTACTTGCATAAACGGAATCATTTATTTCAGCGATATGTAAAACATTTATCTATTCTAAACTGAGAATAGGGAAAACAATACTTGCATAATAGGATTTAAAATAACTATCACTTGAACAATAAGTGATGATAGGGATACTTGCCTTTAGAATTTAGCAGTTAGTCACACTCGCAATGACACATCTACGCTGACATTCTGTCTCAAGATATCATCCTCTTTATTCTACTAATCCTTTGACCTGCTGCTCATGCTGTGCTACAAACCCAATATTTCAAACTATTCAACTCTACTCTTCATCCATTTCGTCTGGTCCTGATTGTCCCGATCGACTCGTATCTATAATTATAAAATAATACTTTAATCGTCTAAACTATAATTACTCGATAAACTGCGCGTCAAAATCCTATCGTCTACCATACGATAGCCCACACATAAAGAAGACAGTCAAATACAAGACTCTTGACACACGTACATATGTATTTCACATAACACATAATCATATCAGCCACGTATCACATAATTCATATCACATATGACTCAGTTCGTAAAAAGGGTCGACTCGGTATATTTAAAACTACAATCGGGTCAAAAATATGATTTTTCGATCAATAATCGACTCAGAATGATTCGTAAAACAAATGACCTTTCGAAACAAAAGAATTTGGGTCTCGAAAGTATTTTTAATGAAAGCGGAATATTTTTCTGAGTCTGTACGCGTTCGTTTTGTATTAAACGGACGAACGGTCTATTTATTACGAATAAAATAAGAATAAATCAATTAATAATAATATTAATTGATTTTTAAATACTCAAATATATTCTTAAAAACTCAAAATAATTTTTAAATCTTTATTTAGGAAAAATCAGAATTAAAAATGACTTTTCCATAATTTTTGGAATTAAAATTAAATTAATACAATTTATCTAAATAAACTGATTAATTATCAAAATAATTAATCAATTTAAATGAATAAATTTTTTGAATTTTTGAAAATAATAAAAAAAATAAATTTTAGAATTTAAAATAATTAATAAAATAATTTTTAGAATTATAAATAATAAGTAAATGATTTTTGAAATTAAACTTAAATGATTTTTAAAAAACAGAATTGAATTTTGAATTATTTATAAAAGAAAATACCACAAACAGTTTTTATGTTTTGAATTTGGGGAAAACAGGATTAAAGGAACTAGGGTTAGGGTTTAATTCGGGTCGGGTTATGGGGTGGGTTTGGGGAAGAACACCAAGAAATCTACCGGAACATTTCCATATTCCGACGACGACCGAGAATCCGGCGATGTTCCGACGGGGTCAAAACAACCCCAGTTTCACCGATTTTCAGGCCACAATTGAGTCATTCAGTTCTAACATCTCAGTCACAATCAAAACACTTGCAAACCATCACGAAACAGCTAATAATCAACCCCTCTGTCGAAGAACCGATGAGGTCGAGGCGAAGCCGGCGGTTTTCCGGCCGAGCTTCGTTTCCGGCGATAACATCACCAAAATCAATCATTTATATCTCAAATAAAACCTGGAATCAATACAAATCTATTACAACTATCCAAGCAATCATCCAATCAACATATTTAACACTAGATTCGATTGAAACTAACAATTAAAGTTTAATTAGATCCATACATTATATCAATCGTTTAATCAGTTTATACCCATGAATCAATTGCAATTTAACAGGTAGTACTACTCATATCACACAAACAATCCAACAATCACTAGATTGCAAACCCCCAAATTCGAAGGTTAAAAACGAAAAATTGAAAATTCGATTTGATTACCGTTTGATGAATCTGATAGTACGAATATGAAGCGGATGATTCAGGCTTCGATTTGGATATTCAAGCTTTAAAAATTGATATCAGAATCAATAGAAACCAAGGGATTGATTCTCCAACTCAAGAACACCCCCAAGAACAAGTTTCTTGATTTTTGCCCTTTTTTCTGGAATTTAAATAAAATAAAATGAATAGAAAAATCAGTTTTCAGCTATTTATATTTTTAAGAAATTAAATACCCCAAAATCAATTTAGGGTGTTTTTATCCCCTAATTAAAAATAAATAGGCCAAAAAATAATAATTATGGGGAATAATTTTAAAAGTAACATAAAATTTATATCAAAATTCCCCAAAAATTGCGAATAATTCAAAAATATAAAAATAACGGGTATTTGAAATACGAATGATTCTATAAAAATATAAACGTGAAATTTGTTGGCTTTGACGTCCCAGTGGGGTCCCGGTCCGTGGATTTCTGAAAAACAGAAATGCTTCATAAAGAAACAGAAAATCCCGAAAACACATAAAATACATTCAACACACATAAAACGAGATAAAACAAGTAACTCGGTAAAGACGCAAATAAACATGCGTTCAAATTACGGATCGATTCATATAAATGCATCATAAACACGTAACGAGTATCCCATTGGATCATATTGGATCCGAAAATAGATTACTTAGCTGCTCGGTAACTATAAAAACGATACAATTTAATATCAGATTTGGATAATTATCAAAATCGAGCTTCTTATAAAAACACCCTATGAGAAAATATGTAAAAATATCCCGACTCTCGAGAATACGGGTTTTATTTGTCTGCCGAAATGATTGTCGTATCGAATATTGTACGTCGGGACGCGTACGGGTCAAACCGTAATCCGGATTGAAAAAGTTAAAACACGGAAAATGTTCAGAATATCCAGATTAGGCGAGGAAGGAGTTTTCCGAAGAGTTTCGGGTTGTAAAAACGGTTGAAGTTGGATGATCCCGGCTTTATAAAATAGTTTTATAATTACTCAGAAAATAATTAATAAATTCATAAATTATTATAAAATCATATAACAGTCCAAAAATTACTAGAAAAATATCACAATTATCTATATTTTATTCTGGACATACAAAAATTAGAATACTCAAAAAATATCATATATAAACATCCAAACATCAATTCTAATTATCATATAATTCACTAAAATTCACATAAAAATCACATAAAAAACTTCAAATAATAATAATAATATATGAAAATACGGGATATTACAGTGCGCCCCACCCTTGATCATTTTGCAAGCTCTAAACTGCACCACGGGCATAAGCATTTTCGACTAGACTTCAACATTAAACTTAACATCTAAATGCAAAGCAGTTTCATGATGGGGAACATCACTACAATCAATCACATCAGCCTTTGCTTCTTTAGTTAGTGACACTGTTTCATTGTGAATTTGAGTTGGATTACAAAGTCTTGAAATGCCTACAACTATTCTCCGTACAAAAGCAATTTACCGAACCTCCGTTCACCGCATTTATCACCAAAACTCACATTTTTCTGCCTCAATTATCCGCCTCTCGAGTTTCTCAAATTCAAAATCTTCGAACTAATCACACCTCCATTTGTCCTCGTTGACAAATTATAACAAACACTTTCTCCGCAACATCAATCAACTTTATTTCAATACAAACTTCTAAAACAAAAATCAAATTCCATTTATTCAAAACCACCTCTTGCTTTCCCATTTCAATAACAATCTCAATAACTTCTTTTAACCTCTCGATCTTACCTGGTTAATGAAACTCAATTTTTGAATAAAAGAAATTCAAGACCATCACTTGAAATAGGTCTAATTTGCTAGTTCAACACTACTCTGCAAATTATTTTGATTAATGGGATTGTATAATAGTATTCACCATTCATGATAGAAATAAAAAATAGGGTTGACAGACGAAGAACGGAGAAAACATGTGTTAAAAGGGTTCTAATGATGATTTGAAAATGTATGTGTGTATATATATTATATTGGTTAAATTACAGTTTAATTAGACCTGACAATATAGGTCCACAACCATATATCCAGTCCAAACCAAATCAATTTTTAAAATTTGGTTCAACAAAAAGTCACATATTTTATTTGGATTTGGTTGGTTTTGAAATCACATTTTTTATCCAAAATATAGACCAAAATATGGATCAAATATATGATATCCATATTTCAAAAAGTAATACCTGTGATTGTAAAGTTCATACGCGGCTTTGAAAGTTACCAGTATTAGTTAGTGTTTCTTACTTCTTAACAGCTCTTACTGTCTGCAGTGTAGTAAAATCAAATTTTAATGTTTGAGCCTAAAGTACTGGACCAGGACTGATTTGCTGAACAGGCCCACAGGCAATATATGTTATCTTAACGCCAGGGAACTAAAACATGAATCTGCTAAATGACGGTGGAAACGTAATTACAGAGATATTGTTATAGATAATCTGTTTTATATGCTGTAGAGCGGTACCAGTCTTATGCTCTTATCTAAATGTTAACAGTAGCCTGAAGAATGAAAAGATACAAATATGGTTATCCATATTTTAATCTCATAACCATATAAAACCAAACCAAATTATAACCATATTTGATATAATATAGTTAATATATGATTTTGGTTCATAAACCAGTCCAAATCCATATTAATCAACTAAAATTGATCCAAAACTATATTCTGTCAGGTCTAAGTTTAATTATTCACCTTTGATGTATTTCACAAAAAGTATTAACGATCCTAAATATTTTTAACAGCATTATTTGAAAAATTTTTGATAATTCAAATTAGGGATGACAAAATAATCCGATCTGACACGTTAAAACATAATCTACAATTTTCAATGATAAGAGCATCTACAACGCTGATCATCTATTAGGTATAATGTCTATGTGACACTCTAATATATCTAATATGTAAAATTTTGATCACTCCAACGTGAGCTGATCTAAATCAATACACGTCAACCCACGTCAGTTCATGCTTAAAATATGGTCTAAAACTTAACCTAATGCTATCCTATATTCTCTTTTATAAATATTTTTTTTAACAAGTATACCTAATTTTTTTTAAATTTTATTTATTTATTAACCAAAATTAAAAATTCTAATATTATATTAACTATGCTTTAGTTAAAAATTATATATATATATAAGTAATGTTTGTTAATTTTATTTTTTCCATTTTTAAATATGTTTTTATATTTATAATTGTAATAAATTTTTATTTTATAATATTTACTTTAAAAATATTTTTGTAAATATAAAAAAAATAAAAATATTGTCATTAAATATTTTTAATTTAAATACATATTTTATTTTCAACTATATTGAATATAAATAGTTTAAATTTAAAATAATAATTCAACAAAAAATTAGCTAATAAGTTTACCTAATACTCTCGAAAATCGGATATGCTCTACCGAATACAAAAGCCCGAAATCTATTCGGATTTTGGAAAATAAAATCCAAACGGGCGTTTGTATAAAAGCCTAACCCTATTCAATCTCGCTGTATTATTAAGTACGTGCGCTACGCACAATTCTCATTGATCCTGCCTGTATACTCGACGCGTTCGTATTTAATCTGTAAGATATAATTGCACTGTGTTTCTGTTTCATACGTAATTGATTTTTGCAATTTACGTAATTTACAGTTTTTGTTAGTGTGAATATTTGACAATTTATCTTTGAGATTGCTGTGTTATAAGGTTTTGAATTGGTTAATTGATCACTAATGTGTTTGATTGTGATTGTGTTTGATAGAAACATAAGCTGATTGGATTAATTGCAACAATGCAGGTGATTGAGAGAAGCAGTAGGGTAGGGTTTGGTGTTAGGGAGGTTTCGAAAACTAGGTATCGAGACAGGGAGGGGAATGGACGCGATGTTAAGTGTAAGGAGAGGGAAAAGGATAAGGATAGGTGTAAAGAGAGGGTTAAGGAGAAGGAAAAGGAGAAAGTGAGGAGAGAAAGGGAATGGGAGAGAGAGAAGGTGCGTGAAGAGAGAGTCGAGAGAGAGAGGGAGAGAGATGAGAGAGAAAGGAAGAGGAAGGAAAGGAATCGAGAAAGGGAGAGGGAGGGAGAAAGGGAGAGGAAGAGGGAGATTGATAGGGAGAGGGAGAAGGAAAAGAGGGAAAGGGAGAGGGAGATTGTAAGGGAAAGGGAGAAGGAAAAGAGGGAAAGGGAGAGGGAGAGAGATGAGGGGGAAAGGAAGAGGAAGGAGAGGAATGGAGGCGTTGATCACATTGATGGTGATGGTGTAGGGGAGCGTGAGAGGAAGCGACATAAAAAAGAGGGTGAAAGTAAGGAGGGGGATAGAGAGTGTGGAAGAATTAAGTCAAGTAAGTACGGAGATGGTAGTGATGGGGGTAGTTCTAGAAAGAGGGATGAAGTTGTAATGGATAAAATTGGTGAGGAAAGTCGAGAAGATGTTCAAGAAGAACAGCGGAAGTTGGACGAGGAGATGGAGAAGAGGAGGAGGAGAGTTCGGGAATGGCAGGAGTTGAAGAGGAAGACGGAGGAAGCTGATAGGGAGAAGCTTGGAGTGGATAGAGATGCTGGTGAACTGAAGTCTGGCAAGGTGTGGACCTTGGAAGGGGAGTCTGATGATGAGCCCGAGGATGAACCTGAAAAGGGTATGAATATAGATGAAGATGCTAACCCCAAAAATAGCGGTGCAGAAGATATGAAAGTTGATGATATTACCGATGTTGACTGTGCTGTTGAGGATGACGAAATCGACCCATTAGATGCTTTTATGAATGAAATGGTGTTGCCTGAAGTTGAGAAGCTTGCTGCAGCTTCTGTTGCTGATGATAAATCTGAATCGAAAAAGGATGATGCCCAAATAAATGGGAAGCAGCCAAGAAAGGGTCTGAATAAATCTTTGGGAAGAATCATTCCTGGTGAGGATTCAGATTCTGATTATGGCGATTCTGATAGTGGAGAGAATCATGTGGAAGACGAAAATGATGATGAGTTCATGAAAAGGGTGAAGAATTTAAAAGTGGAAAAGCTATCTGTTGTTGATCATTCGAAGATTGATTATCTTCCGTTTCGGAAAGATTTCTATATTGAAGTAAAAGAAGTCTCAAGGATGACTTCTGAAGAGATTTCTGCTTATAGGCTAGAACTAGAACTTAAAATCCATGGAAAGGATGTTCCAAAACCTATTACAACATGGCATCAGACTGGATTATCAACTAAAATACTAGATAAAATAAAAAAACTTAACTATGAAAAGCCAATGTCAATTCAAGCTCAAGCACTGCCCATTATAATGAGCGGTCGAGATTGCATAGGTGTAGCTAAAACTGGATCTGGAAAGACCTTAGCGTTTGTGCTGCCAATGTTGCGACATATCAAGGACCAGCCACCACTGGTCTCTGGAGATGGTCCAATTGGGCTCGTAATGGCACCCACGAGAGAACTTGTTCAACAGATCCATCATGAAATTAAAAAATTTGCCAAGGTAGTTGGTCTTAGATGTGTACCTGTATATGGCGGTTCTGGTGTTGCACAACAGATTAGTGAGCTGAAACGAGGGACTGAAATTGTGGTTTGTACCCCAGGTAGGATGATTGACATACTTTGTACGAGTAGTGGAAAAATTACAAATCTGCGGAGGGTCACTTATTTGGTCATGGATGAAGCTGATCGTATGTTTGATATGGGGTTTGAACCTCAGATTACTAGAATTGTTCGAAATACCAGACCAGATCGTCAGACTGTACTGTTCTCCGCTACTTTCCCTCGCCAGGTTGAAGGTCTGGCTCGTAAGGTGCTGAACAGACCTGTGGAAATACAGGTGGGTGGAAGAAGTGTTGTAAATAAAGATATAACACAGTTGGTGGAAATGAGATCAGAAAGTGATAGGTTTCTTAGGCTTCTTGAAGTACTTGGAGAATGGTACGAGAAAGGAAAGATACTGGTATTTGTCCAATCACAGGATAAATGTGATGCACTGTTCAGGGATTTACTTAAGCACGGTTATCCTTGCCTCTCACTTCATGGGGCTAAGGATCAGACTGACCGCGAGTCCACGATATCTGATTTTAAGAGTAATGTATGCAGTTTGTTGATTGCCACTAGTATTGCTGCAAGGGGTCTAGATGTTAAGGAACTCGAATTGGTGATTAACTTTGATGTCCCAGATCATTATGAAGACTATGTCCATCGTGTTGGCAGGACAGGGCGAGCTGGCCGGAAAGGTGCTGCTGTCACATTTATATCCGAAGAAGATGCAAGATATGCACCAAATCTTGTCAAAGCCTTAGAGCTCTCTGAACAAGCTGTACCAGATGACCTGAAAGCCCTCGCTGATGGTTTTAAGGCAAAGCTTAATCAGGGTACTGAAAAATTCCACAGAATTGGTTATGGTGGAAGTGGTTTTAAGTTTAATGAAGAAGAGGATGAAGTCAGAAAAGCAATAAAGAAAGCACAGGCAAAAGAATACGGATTTGAGGAAGACAGATCAGATGATGATGATGATGATAATGGCGGAGTGTGTGAATCCTCACTTCCAGCACCAGGTATCCCAAATGTAGTTCTTCCTGGTGCAATACCAGCTGGACCTTCCACCATTCTGGCAACTGCAGTAGGTGGGGATGCCAGGAATGCAGCATTGGCAGCTGCCACTAAATTGCAGCAAAACCTTGCTAGGATTCAAGCTTCCATGCTACCCAACCGTTATGAAGCAGAGTTAGAGATTAATGATGTTCCTAAAAATGCTAGATGGAAGGTGACACACAGGGAAACTTTAGGTCCAATCTCTGACTGGTTTGGAGTTTCCATTACAACGAGGGGGCAATTTTTTCCACCTGGTATAAACCCAGGGCCAGGGGAAAAGAAGCTTTATTTGTTTATTGAGGGTCCTTCTGAACAATCTGTCAAGGATGCCAGAGCAGCATTAAAGAAAACACTCCTGGATATAACAGCTCAAGCATCATCCCTTCCAGGTTCTGCACAACCAGGTCGATACTAACTGGTGTAAGAACAAGTCACATTCTTCTGCTAGGACTTCTTCATGCCCCTTCATCTAAGGTTGTTCCTTTAGTATCTAATTAATGGACCTTCTTTGGAAAAATGTATTACATATTTACCTGTGGTTTCCCATAGGCTCTTGCAGAAGAGATGTAATTTTTAATGGTTTTTTTTGTATGCTCATTTATTTTGAGGCACTAAGGTAGCAATTTGATCAATTAATCATTATTAAAGCGAAGACTTTTTTTTGGCAATGAATACATATTTTATATGGTCTGTCACTAGATTTACATTCATTTAACATCTCATTGTAGTTCTTTAATAAATTTATTTGATAGTGTATGTAGTTAGATGTATTCGCAATTTTATATCCTATGTAAACCTATAGAACAATGTGTCCGCTGAAAGAAAAGAAAGTGAGTATGCTTGTTTGAAATTTTGAGTTTGCTGTTTATATGCACATGTATGTAGGAGCCTACCCAATGAATGGACACCGCAAGTAACGGAATGTAAGTTACAAGCGGGCTTATTGCTAAACTGAGATGGTAAAGCTGATTTGCTGGAGTTTAAGAGGCAGAGGCAGAGGTGGAGAAAATTATTGAACATGGTGCTGCAGAAAGGTTAGTTGGGATATTTAGTTGTTTACCAACAAGTTCACTAACAAGTATGATTAGCCACTGCGAGAAATGTAGCTGATATAAGTGAATATTATTGCTGAGGTAGTTTCTCTTGTCTTTCTTGTATTAAATGCTAAAGCAAAATATATGCAAGGCACATTGCAACTTGTTGTGTGACAATGTCTCGAATTGTTGTTAACTGTTTATTTGTGTCCATGATTTGTTGTAGGACATACCTTACAATTTACTCTTTAAGGCACAACACAGGAAGGTGAGATAGAGGTTTGCATTTTTTTTGGGTTGGTTTGTGGTAATTGTGTTGAAGTATTGGTTTGCTAGTCAGGCTTTATAGTTAATAACATGCACATGAGGGTTTTGATCAAAAAATAAATCATAAAAATAATATTAATAAATAAAAAACTGAATATGTATTTTTTGTACATTATGGCAAATAAATATAAGATATTAATGTTATAACTATTAAAAGTAAGATTATATTGTTTTCTTATTTGAAGATGCGATTTGTATAAATATAAATAATAAATATATAGTTATAAAATTTTATAAATAAATTATAATTATATTATGAATGCCTTTTTGCTTTAAATATATAAAGATATATAGAGCACGAGTGCCGCTTCAGCGAGAACCAACTTTATAAGAACCGAGAACTAGTAATGTGGGTACAAATAAATAGTGATTCATCTAAACTGTGGGTTATGATTTGTACCGAACTCGTGACTTAGTTCTTACCACACAAATCACGGTCCGTGATTTAAGAAGTTCTCATTTGAATATAAGCCTGTTTGCATATATTAATAGACGGGATTTATTAAAAATCAGCCATTACATCATATCAGTCAAGGCGTGCAGTTTGATCAATGAAATAGATAATTAACTTTGCTTTGGATACAGAACTTGTCAACTTGCTCTAAATAGTAAATGCATAAAATATATTTATGTTTCGTAATTTTTCTTCTCTATTAAATTGAGGTTGCATTGCTGCTTTTGCATTTGACGGGTCACTAATTTAGTAATTTTTTTAAGTATGTATTTTGTGTGAAGCCGACCTGCAATAGCTCTTGTACACTGCTATATAATCTTCATTTCTTTCTTGCAGACCATGTATTGAAAAGAGCTCATTGATGTTAAATTATGTATTTACCCTTCATCTGATTTTGGATCTTTAGTGGATTAGTAGCATTACTTCTTTCTAATTCCAACCCTTGTGGTTTTAATTAAAGTTGAATAGCTCTAGCTAATCTTGAAAGTCTGGCCAAAATATAAACTATCTTGATCCCCAAAAATCGTGTTATTGCCCTTCCTGTGCTTTACATGCCTAAACTTTCCCTTGATTTGCTCATACTTCCTTGTCCCGAAACATGAAACGAAACTGAATGGTTGCAGTTATCAGAGACGGAAGTTATGACCAAAATCATAAACCACTCAATCGGCTCCCTAAGAGCAAGTCTAAGAGGGTCCCAGTAGTTGTCTTGTAAATATTATAATGTCTTAGTAATTGAAGACATTATTCGGATACATGAACTTCAATAATAAGCCTTATTTTTATGCCCTATTATTGTGATAATAATATAAATTTAAGATATAATAATGGAGGTAAAAGAAAAGAAGTGTTGAAAAAGATGTAACAACAACTTTTTATTATTAAAAGTGAAATAAGTCTTGATAATGATAGCCATAAAAATATTTTGTGGAAGACATTTAGATATTGGAACTGTCTTTTTATCGGTTCAATCTTGATTTAGTACATCATATAAGGCATTTCTTGCGCTTCTCTAAGAAACAGTGTTTCCGTGGAACTATCTAAAGAACCCTTAGACAAAAAATGGGACCTTTGAGAACAGTAAAACATGGGAGAAATTGATCGAAACCATAGGAAAAAAGTAGTTATAACTATACTAAGAGTATTAAGTTGTTATGACTATTATTCTGGGCATAGGGGAAAAAAGATCACTATGACTATTAGTTTATTAATATGTGGATAGGATAAAAAATGAATAAATTTTCCAAAGAAGTTGCATCATAATTGTATTGGATTTATTTTTAGCTATCCATCAACCACAGTCCACAAGGCAAAGTCTTAAATGCCTGTATTTTGTGTCATTTTGTTTTTTATTTTGATATTGTATTATATTATATTAAAAGTGTTTAGTGCTTTTGAATTCTAATTATATCACAATGTATAAAATAGATATGTTTAACATATATAATTAATTTGCTTGAAAGGTAAATACGTTTTAATATATAAGGCATGTTTGGGCACATCTTATAAATCAGATTACGACTTATAAGCCCGCAACAACTTATTAACGAGTGTTTGTCGACCCAATTTATAAGCTGTATTTATAACTTATAAACCGATAAGTTGAATGTTAGTATGGATGTACTTTTTTTCAACTTAATTTAATTTTTCGCTTTTTTATTAATTTAAGTTTTAAAATATATGTTTCTAAATGTTAATCTAATCTAAGATTCACGAATTAATATAATTATATTTAAAAATTATTTATTTTTATTTATTTGAGTAATTTTTTTGACTTATAAGTAAAATTATCCAAATACTTATATAATTTATATATTATAATAGTAGTGTCATTTTATTTGATTTAATTGAGTAAAAATTAAATTTTGATCGACGGAAAATAAATCGGAACGGGAGGAGTAACGTATTTTTGTAGTTCGAACATATTTTAGAAAATTGTTCGGTAGAGTTTATATTATTCACCGCTATATTATGATGACACGCAAATGCGCTGGATGTTCCTTTTTCCAACATGAATTGTCCTGGCAGGCGTATGTAGACTAACGATGCATATGCATTTTTTTATAATCAGGATTAGTTTATACATATGTCGATTAATTTTGACAAGGACCGAACTAGCATCAATAATAAAAATTTGGTGCAATAATTTCTCTAAAAAAAGTCAAGGTTCGAAGGGCTTGACTCCTATCGTGTATTGACTCTTATCGTGTACAAGAATTTAATTATAAAAATAAAAAGTTAGCGCAACATTTTATCGCAACCGCAATGAACTGTTCTAATCATAATTTGATATGTTTAAAATTTAATGAGTAAATGCAAATAATACTTGTGGTTATAATTTGATATGTTTAAATTTCTCTTCTATATATAATAGGAGAACAAGGTATAATTTCATGAGATTAAAAAGTTTTATTAAAAAGGCTAAATTACCCCTTTTGTTATTATTTATATAAAACATGTAGTTCGTGGGAATCAAACTTAAGTTATTTCATTCAACTATACAACCTATTACCATTACATCATATTGTCATATCTATTTTTTATCATACACATAATAGGTAAGTGTTAGATATATTTGATAATGTCATGGCTAATATGATTTATGTTTAGTTTTCAGATCTTACTTAACAGGACAAATCAGTACTTAACTGGGAATCAGTACTTATACTGGAAGTCAGGACTTAAGGATATCAGTACTTATATTATCAGGAGATAATCATCAGAAGTTAGATATCAGAACTTAAGTGCTGAAGGACGTTCAGATAAGGAAAGTAGCTGATTAAAGGAAAGAAGATCAAGATAAACATAAGAAGAGATATGCATGAAGAAGGAGTTCCGTGAAGAATGGAATACTTGGAAGAAAAGATATCTGATTGATATATTTTAGGAAGCAGAATTATATTCCATATCAATTAGCGATTAACTTGTAACTGTGTAATATATAAACACAGACATATGGTTTACACTATAAGTGTTATCATATTCGAGAAGATTATTCATTGTAACCCTAGCAGCTCTCGTGATATTTGTTCATCACTGAGAGGTAACAGTTCCATACTGTAACAAAGTTTATTGTTTCAATAAAGTTTGTTTTCTGTTACTTGAGATATTAAAGTTCGATTTGATTGTAATTTACACTGTATTCACCCCCTCTACAGTGTGTGTGACCTAACAAGTGGTATGAGAGCCTATCTGTTAACACACATACAGTTAAAGATCCAAACACAATCATGTCTGACACAGAAACTCCAACTAAGCCTACCAAAACTGAAGAACCTCCAAAGACACAAATCCAAAGTCGGTATGAAACCATCAGAGTTCCCATACCGAGACCATCTAAATATGCCATATGGAAGGTGAGGATGACCATGTTTCTGGAAGCTATAGATCCAGAATATCTTGATAGAATCAAGGAAGGGTCTCACAAACCAACCAAGCTCGCTGTTGCAGTTGCAGGTGAGGCAGCAAAGACTGTACCAAAGGAAAAGAGTGATTATACTGCTGAAGATATCGCATCAATTGCTAAGGATGCTAAGGTACGACACTTACTGCATAGTGCCATTCATAATGTAATGTCAAACAGGGTAATTAACTGCAAGACTGCTAAGGAGATATGGGATGCTCTGGAAACAAGGTGTCAGGGAACCGACACAATTAAGAAGAACAGGAAGACAATACTCACTCAAGAGTATGAACACTTTGATTCAAAGGCTAATGAATCATTGACTGATTTATATGATAGATTTGTCAAACTCTTGAATGATCTGTCACTGGTTAATAAGGAGTATGATCTTGAAGATTCAAACCTTAAATTCCTGTTAGCTCTTCCTGAATGTTGGGATTTGAAGGCAACAACAATAAGAGACAACTACAGTCTTGATGAAACGACTCTTGATGAAATTGAGACTCATGAACTTGAGATGGAACAAAGAAGTAAGAGGAAAGGAGAAAAGTCAAGGACAGTTGCTCTTAAGACTGAAGAAGAATCCCCTAAAGCAGCTTCCTCAAGGAAAGACAAGGGTAAAGCTCTTTTTACAAAGTCTGATACTGAGTCATCAAGTTCTGAAACTAATGATGACTCAGATTCTGAAAGCTTGCCTAAGACTGATGCTGATGAGGAGATGATGAAGCTGTGTGCTCTTATGGTGAAAGGAATCACAAAGATTGCATACAGAAAGTTCAGGAAGGGAAAGAAGTTTTCCAGGAAATGCACAAGTTCTGATAAGAAGAATTTCAGAAGATCTGAAGGCAGAGGAGGAAAGTCTGACAGAGGAGATTATACCAATGTTAAATGCTATAACTGTGGTGAGAAAGACCACATATCTCCTGATTACAAGAAAGTGAAGGGTGACAAAGGCAAGGCTCTTGTCACAAAGCTGAAAAGCTGGACTGACACCTCAGACTCTGAAAGTGAGGAGAACTATGCATTGATGGCAAATGCTGATAAAGAAAGTGCTGAGAGCAGTTCTGAAGCTGCTGAAACAAAGGTACCTCAGACTACTTATGCTTTTCATACTGATGATATTAATGAGTTGAGAAGATATCTTAAAACCATGTTTGTTAGTTATAGAGATCAATCCTTAACATGTGAAAGATTAACTTCTGAAAATCTTGCTTTTAAGAAAAGAAATGATTTCTTAGAAAAAAAGTTAGTTATATTCCATCAAACTCAGAAGGATAGAGATGATGCTTTTTATGTTAGGGATGAAGTGCTAAAAATGAATGAATCTCTAAAAACTGAGTTAGAAAAGGAAAGAGAGATAATCAGGACTTGGACTAACTCTGGCAGAACAACTCAAAATTTGCTAAATAGTGAAAATTGGTAAGAGGGCTTAGGTTATGGAGAGGATAAGAATGATAAAGGAACTGAAGAAATTAAGCCTGTTGTTAAGCAAAAGCCAAAGTTAAAACCTGTTAAGTTTGTAACTGTAAAGTCTGATAATGAGAAATTAGGAGTTAAAGAGGAATTAACTTCTGACAAACTAAAACAGGAAAAGACAGCTGAGGTAAACATAGGCTTAATGACAAAGAAGCAGCTTAAGCACAAGCTGAAAGATGTTAAGAATGTAAACAAGGTAAAATCACCTAGGAAAAATAGGAATGGAAAGGAAGGTGTGAATAAAAGCAATGATTATAAACCTGTTCCTGATGCTCCTAGGAAAACATGTCATAACTGTGGAAGTTCTAACCATCTGGCTTCTTTTTGCAGGAAGAATAAGAACATTAACTCCTTACCTTCAAAATCAGGAGTTAAGAGTCAGTCTGTTAGATATAAACCACAGAATCCTTGTTTTCATTGTGGTAGTTTATGACATTCCATTTATACTTGTAAGGAATATCATAGCTTGTACTATGATTATTATCAATTAAAACCTTCTTTGAAGAAAGTTTCCATTGTTCCTTCTAGTGTAAATTCTGATTCAGAGTCTGATAGTGTAAGTTCTGATAAGAAAAATGTTAACATAAACTCTGATGCTAAATCCGCTGCAAATGTTAACAAACTTGATAAGGCCAAAGGATCCAAGCAAGTCTGGGTCCTTAAAACTAATCATTAGTGGTCTTTGTGATTGCAGGGCAACAGGAAAAACATCTTAGTTCTGGACAGTGGATGTTCAGGACATATGACTGGAAATAAAGCCCTGCTATCAGACTTTGTGGAGAAAGCTGACCCAAGTGTTTCTTATGGAGATGGCAACATTGGAAAAATATTGGGATATGGCAATATCAATCTTGGGAATGTCATCATTAAAGAAGTAGCTCTGGTCTCAGGACTTAAACACAATCTGCTGAGTATAAGTCAAATCTGTGACAGAGGTTATCATGTTGATTTCTTTGAAGAACACTGTGAAATTGTGAGTAAATCTAAAGGCAAAGTTGTTCTGAAAGGATACAGGCGTGGTAACATTTATGAAGCTAAGCTTTCAACAAGTACTGATGGTTCTGCAATCTGTCTGATGAGTAGAGCATCAATTGAAGAAAGCTGGAATTGGCACAAAAAACTCTCTCATTTAAATTTCAATAATATAAATGAACTAGTCAAGAAAGATCTTGTGAGAGGACTGCCAAAGTCAGTATTTGCTCCTGATGGGCTTTGTGATTCTTGTCAGAAGGCCAAACAAAGAAAATCTTCATTCAAGAGCAAAACTGAATCATCAATTCTTGAGCCTTATCATCTACTACATGTTGATCTATTCGGTCCAGTGAATGTCATGTCTATTGCAAAGAAGAAATATGCGTTGGTCATAGTGGATGAGTTCACCAGATACACATGTGTGTATTGTTTGCACACAAAAAGTGAAACTGCATCTATCTTGATTGATCATGTTAAACATCTGGATAAATTGGTCAAAGATTCTGTGAAAATCTTAAGGAGTGATAATGGCACTGAGTTCAAGAATTTGATAATGGAAGAGTTCTGCAAAAACCATGGAATTAAGCAGGAATTTTCTGCCCCTGGAACTCCACAGCAAAATGGAGTTGTTGAAAGGAAGAATAGAACTCTCATTGAAGCTGCACGTACAATGCTTGAAGAAGCAAAGCTTCCAACCTATTTCTGGGCTGAAGCTGTGCAGACTGCTTGTTTTACTCAAAATGCAACACTCATTAACAAGCATGGAAAAACAGCATATGAGATGGTGAAGAAAAAGAAGCCAAATCTGAAGTACTTTCATGTATTTGGATGCAAGTGTTTTGTTCTCAAGACTCATCCTGAACATCTATTCAAGTTTGATCTAAAAGCTGATGAATGAATCTTTGTTGGATATCCACTTTCCACAAAAGCCTTCAGAGTCTATAATTTAAGAACAAAAGTGGTCATGGAATCTATCAATGTCTCCTTTGATGACAAGAAGATTACGGGTCGTGAAGATTTTATTGATCATGATCAGCTGAGATTTAAAAATGAAGACTCAAATTCTGACACTGAAAATCCTGACAGTCTAAGTCCTGATACTGTAAGCTCTGATGGATTAAACTCTGGTGTTATTGAAACTGTGGTGACTACGCCAAAGGAAGATGCACCTATGCAGGGGGAGCATACTCAAAATCTTACCACATCTCAAGAAACATCAGAACATACATCTGGCTCTTCAAGTTCTGATTCGTCAAGTTCTGATAAGCCAAGTTCTGATAGTGCTGAAAATCTAAATTCTGGAGAATCCAACTCAGAGAGCATAGTTTCAGGGGGAGCATCAGAAAATGAAAATGAAGACAGCATGGAACATGGGGGAGCATCTAGTTCTAGAGAAAACCTTCCATCTGCAAGGAAGTGGACAAAATCACATACACCTGATTTGATAATTGGAAATCCTGATGCAGGTGTCAAGACTAGAACAGGTACTTCAAACGAATGTCTTTACAATTCTTTTCTCTCTCAGACTGAGCCAAAGAAAGTGGAAGAAGCTCTTCAAGATGCAGATTGAGTGCAAGCAATGCGGGAAGAGTTAAATGAATTTGAAAGAAACAAAGTCTGGACCCTAGTGCCAAGACCAAAGAATAGATCTGTTGTTGGTACAAAGTGGGTATTCAGAAACAAAACTGACAGTGATGGCATAATTACAAGGAATAAGGCAAGGCTGGTTGCAAAAGGATATTCTCAACAGGAGGGAATTGATTATGATGAAACATTTGCACCAATTGCTAGGTTAGAAGCCATAAGGATATTTTTGGCTTATGCTGCTCACAAAAAGTTTACTGTCTTTCAAATGGATGTGAAAAGTGCTTTTCTCAATGGAGAATTGGAGGAGGAAGTATATGTTGAACAACCTCCAGGCTTTGTAGACTCCAAACATCCAGATTATGTCTACGGGCTTGATAAAGCACTTTATGGACTTAAGCAAGCTCCTAGAGCATGGTATGAGACTTTAGCTCAGTTTCTTCTGGAAAGTGGATTTAACAGAGGAACAATAGACAAAACATTGTTCTACCTCAACCATGGAAATGACTTACTTCTGGTCCAGATTTATGTTGATGATATCATTTTTGGGTCTACAAATGACAGACTTTGCAAGAAGTTTGTCAAACTGATGCAGTCAAGGTATCAGATGAGTATGATGGGGGAACTTAGCTATTTTCTGGGCCTTCAAGTCAAGCAGAATGAAGAAGGCACTTTTATTTGTCAAACTAAGTACACCAGAAACTTGCTGAAGAAATTTGGAATGCAAGATTGTTCAAGTGCATCCACTCCCATGGCCACTGCAACAAAATTGGATAAGGATACTGATAAATCAGTAGATATTACTGATTACAGAGGTATGATTGGCTCTCTACTCTATCTAACTGCTAGTAGACCTGATATCATGTATGCTACCTGTCTTTGTGCAAGATTTCAAGCAGATCCAAGAGAACCTCACTTAACAGCTGTGAAAAGAATTTTTAAGTATCTTAAAGGAACAGCTGATCTGGGATTGTGGTATCCTAGAGAATCAGATTTTAAACTAATAGGTTACTCAGATGCAGATTTTGCAGGTTACAAAATTGACAGGAAAAGCACAAGTGGAAGCTGCCAATTTCTTGGAGGCAGATTGGTTTCTTGGTTCAGCAAGAAACAAAAGTCAATTTCCACATCAACTGCAGAAGCAGAGTATATTGCTGCAGGAAGCTGTTGTGCACAGATTCTTTGGATGAAGAATCAGTTACTGGATTATGGGTTAACATATTTCAAAATCCCTATTTACTGTGATAATCAAAGTGCTATTGCTATGACAGTTAATCCAGTTCAACACTCTATGACAAAGCACATCAGCATCAGGTACCACTTCATAAGGGAACATGTGGATGAAGGTACAGTGGAATTGCACTTTGTTCCAACAGATCAACAACTAGCAGATATCTTCACAAAACCATTGTGTGAAGCCACTTTTACAAGATTGGTAAATGAACTTGGAATGGTTTCAGGTTCTTTCTCTAAATCTGCCTAGTATTGTTCTGTTTTATCAGACTTTATGATCAGTATTTACAGAATTTAATCTCTTTGTGAATTCTGTGACTAATTGATAAATGTGTTTAAGTACTGACTGTTGTCTGATATATGTTTCTAAACTCTGATAAGTGATATGTCTGTTAAAGTAACTATTCAATCCTATGAGGATAACTGTGCTAGATGCTGCCCTAGTAGTCTTCAATAAACAAAGGATCCCATATAAGAAGTAATTATTTATGTGGAAATCTATTGACACAAGCAAATTCTGATAATTGAGCTTAGTTGAGTTTACTTTGTCTATCTTATTACTAAGTCACAAATTAGAATAATGCTACTCATCTGTTAAGTTCTGATACTAGTAAATCTGCTGAATGCACTAAGTGCTGATAAACCTCACTTATCAAAAGAAAAAGCAAAAGGATCAAAGAATAAAATCAGGCACTCCTTTGAGATCTAGAGTAAAAATGTGGAAGGGACGACCCAAGTGCATTGCTGGTATTAAGTAAATATGCATTAGAAAAGCAAAATATTTTCTTGGTGACTTTTCACACTCTATGATTACTGGAGAAATACTCTGATAATAGCATAAATTCTGATAAGCAGTTGTGACTCACTTACACTGAGAAGCCACTGTAAAATGGAATTCAAAAAGATGCATAAAATTAGCACACAATAATTGAGGTGGACTCTAGCATGAACTCATTCAACAGTAGGTTACAGAATAATGACAGCTCTTTAGCAAAGTTTTAGTTATGCCTTATTTCTAAGATGTACTGAAGTGAATTAGACTTTACTCTTTGTCTGACATTTAGCATAATGCACACACTAATCACTCCATATGAATGATGAAAATTACTGTGGTGGTCTATGTTCTTTTAGATAAACAGTCATTGTGTCATTTTGCACAAATTCTGAGGACAAGTTCTGATTGCATGTTCTGCTGATTAAGTTCTGAAGAATATAACTCAGAACTTGTATGAGGACTTACTCAGATAGGCATTCCTTTTTCGAGTTAAGAAATTATGTTCTGATGACTGTTAAGTTCTGATATAAGTCTAAGGTCTGATATTAAAGTCTAATTCTTTACTTGACTTATCTATGGATAAAATTTGATAACAGTCTCGGTTCAAACTAGAATATGTTGAAGTGGAAGATTAATAGTCACTATGGTTAGGGTTAATGGTATTCGTACTTGAATAGTCAACTTTTACTTGCTTCTTGTGCGCATTAAACCATGTTTTCTCTTTCCAATGAATGTTTTTCTTTTTCCAAGTCTGGGGAGACGAGGTAGAATTAATTATACCTGTCAACATTAAATTTCTTTGCGTCTCTTGGCATTCTCCTGCTTATATAAACAACCACTTCACATCAGTCTTCCCATCAAATCTTTTCTCACAAACTTACCTTCATACTTTTTCTATCAAAAATACCATGGTCAGATACAACATATTTTTGAACTACGAAACCTTCAATATGGAGCTCAGCTGTGCCGATTGGCAGCAGGAATGGCACGTCACTGCCATTCCTGATGAGATATGGGACTCTGTCCCACAGGAGGTACTCACCCACCTCCTATTCTTCTATATGGACTACCATCGCCATCTGGAGCGATTGGAGGAGGAAAGGCTGGAAGCTCTCCGCCAGCAAGAGCGAATCATTCGACTTGCCATTCTGTTTGTCAAGAGTAGGAAGAAGAAATGATTTATTTTCTTCTTCCTATTTTTCTTCATCATCAGCCTTGCCCTGCTTCTTGAGCAAGGACTAAGGCTGTTGATGTTAGGTTTAGCAGCTTAGGGAAATCTTGTATAAATTCTGATGTAATTTCAATTTCATGAATATATTCACTTGATATATTAATGAAATTTGTTTTTGTTTCAAGATTTTGTCTCTAAGTTATTTTGTAATGCATTGATAAATCCTGATAACGATTCATATTCTGATGACCATATAAATTCTGTTTTAATTTAAGTTCTGATTTTCCTTTATCAGTACTTACTCACCTGATTTATCTTGGTCAATTTCACTTGTTTTATTTTCAGAATATTAATGATGCAGTGAAAAATAATTAAATCAGTGGGAACGGTTTTAATTTTGAATTAAAACTGTTTCACCTTGATTAATGGAATATCTGGGTAAGTGGAACGGTTTTTCCTTGAAAAACTGCAAGTGGGTAAGTAATGATTACTGTTTTCTCGCGCCCAGTAACTATCCGTTATTACTGCATGTCTGACAGGTGTCCAACGGTAACATTTTTTTCAGAGTATAAGTACGACAGAGAGAGGATTTTTTAATCTTTTATTTCCTTTCATACTTTTTCTCTCTACTTGCTTTTACTCTCTCTCTCTCTCTCTCTCTCTCTCTCTCTCTCTCTCTCTCTCTCTCTCCTTCTCACGTTGGTTTTTCATACAGACATTTTATCAAACACCTACCAGGCACTCTTCAATCTCAACTTTTCACATGGCACCTAAGGACATAATCTTCAATGGAGCAAAGTTTGTTCCTAATAACTTCTCTGCTATACTTCACACATCAGAGGCACCCTCTGAACTTCATTTCATTCAGGATTTTCTCACTAGTTCTGATATTGGGTACGCTCTAACTGAGCCTGAATCAGTCTCTGAAGTTCAAGTACTGGAGTTCTGGAGGAGTGGAGTATATGATGATGGTGGTGATCAAGGGTCCCCGAGTATTATCTTTTCATCAGGGGACAATGAGTATGTTGTGACTTCGTCTACGATTCGACAAGTACTGCAGCTACCTGAGAACTGTGTTTATTCTACTGTTGACGAACCAATTCTTCAGAACATGATGGCCAGTCTAGGATATGAGGGAACATTGGCAAAGCTTGGCAAGTTGAAGAGGTCTTTCATAAGGAGGGAATGGAGTTTCTTCTTTGACTGCATTACCAAGGCTTTTGCTAACAAATGCTCAAATTTCGATGCAATTCCCATATTCAGCCAACAAATCGGGTATGCTCTTATAAATCAAACTGATTTTGATTATGCAAGTGCTGTCTTAGGTTATATTGGGGATAGGATGACAGAAGATCGAAATACTGTATATTTTGCCAGATTTTGTCAGCTTATTCATAGGTTCTGTTGTAATCAGCCCCAAAGTTTTGGTGATTTAATTATATCCTTTAGACTAGCTAAAAGAGCTTTCACTGATTTATTATCTACTGATAATAAGAAGGCTGTGTTAAGACCCCTCTTAATACCTTTATCTGTCAAACAAGCATTAATCACCTATGACCCTGTTAAGTACACTGCACTTTATCCTGATGTTCAACCATCAGAACCTCATCCCTCAGTATCTACTGTGAATTCTTCATCTTCCAAACCTAAGAGGACAAAGACTGTTCCTCAAACACCTCAAAAGAGAAGAAGGATTGCCTTGAGAGATGAATCTGATACTGAGGACCAGGTTCCTTCTTCAGAACCTGTTGTAAAAGAAGCTGAGAAAGTGACTTCTCAGAAGGATTCTGGAATTGGGGGATCTAGGCTTCTCAAGAGGCTTAGAAGAATGACAGTTTCTGAAACTCCCAAGGAATCCAAATCTTCAAAGAGATACAAGAAACAGAGGGCAAATAGGCCAGTTTCAGATGATGAAGAGGAAGCAGCTAAGGAAGGGGATCAGGAATCTCTGATTTCACAAGAAAAGGAATTTGCTAAAGTCACTTCTTCTCCATCAACTCCATCTCAGGAAGCTGTTTCTGAAAAGGTCAACACATCCTCTGTATCTCCTGTTGATCCAGGCACAAGTGCTGATATTGATGTTCAAAACTTGGTTGTGCCTGAAGTAATTCTCTTAGAAGCTCCAACAACAACTAATCCTTCATCAACACCTGTTACTGATGCTGTTCAAACTCCAGAGTTATCCACAACACCTTCTCTGCATCAAGATGCTGATGATCAGACTTTAGGTGAGCATCAGGATATGGCTGTTGATCAGAACTTAGAACCAGATCAGCAATTAGAGGATGCTGAAGCCTCCATTGCTACTCACACTGTTGTTTTATCAGAGGATACTGATTCTGTAAGTTCTGATGCTGCAAAGGCTGGAGATACTGGTGATGCTGCTCCAACTGCAGATGCTGAAGAAGCAGGTCCTTCAGGACATGCTCCTCAACAGACTATTCTTAAGTCTGAACTGGTTAAGAAGTTTGTTACCAGAGAAGAACCAGCGCCTTGGAGTGAAACTCCTGCAGGACGGGAGTGGACTAAGGAATGGAACTCAGTTTCCTGTGTTCCAAATGAGATTCATCTTGCTGAGCACTTGACTAAAGCTGATGAAATGTTAAATTCTGATAATTTCAAAACCCAGCTTAGAATCACTGCATTGAGTACTAGACATCTACAAGGTCTTCATTCAACTACTCATGCAGAGCTACACAAGATTCAGGAAGAATTTATTAAGCAAGGAGAAGTTTGGAAACTTGATAAGAAAAGGTTCTTCCAACCTATCTTTGACAGGATTGCTGCTATTGAGAAGACTCAAGAAAAACAACAAGCTCGGATTAATGATATTTTGACAACTCAAGCTTCTCAGCAATCTCAACTTACTGAAATCCAATCGTCAGTGGAATTGCTTGTCTCTCTTCTATTACCCGCTGATGCCAAAAAGGGGGAGAAAGTAATTAAGTCCAAATGCAAGACTGACAAGACACTGAAAGGGAAGGATGATGGAAAAGATGATCAAGAAAGCTCTGGAATGGGTAGAGGTCATAGTCAAGGTAGAGGATTCACATCAAGAAAAGCTGAAATCACAAGTCACAGGACAAGTTCTGATACTGGGAAAAGAATAAGTTCTGCTACTGGTAAAAGAATAAGTTCTGATGAACTTTTAGATCTTGATGAGGAAATGTCAAGACAGTTATTTCTTCAGGAAAATCCAGGAATGGACTTGGAGAGTTTAATGGAAGAAGAAGCCATGCTTAAATCAGAGAAAGTCACATCTAAATCCGAAGCTTCTGGTAAAAAGCCACCTCTAAAACTCAAAGGCATTATGATCAAAGAAAGGACACATTCGGAAGCAACATTGGCTAGATCACAACCACAGATAGATCCAAGATCCAAGGGTAAAGAAAAGGTTGGTGAACCTATCAAGGTTTATGTGCCTCCTGAGGATGAAGAAATTACTGATGAAAAGGATAATCTTGTTGGATTTTTAACGCAGCGGGGCGTGGAAAAACACTTTTACACATACAAAATCCAAATAAAAGCATATAAATCGTGAATAAAAATTCGAGGGATCGAATCTAACCTTTTTAAATAATTCGGAGACAACGATCAGAGATCCTTAGCAGTTGCTCCTCAAGTGTGAAGCACTCCACCGGTATCCACCAAGAAAATGATGTTAAGGAGGAGGAAGAAGGTGGAGAGAATTGGGTTTTCCAAACTTTTTGGGTTTTCGGGTTCGATGGAGTTAGAATAAAATAGGGTCTATAATAGTGTATTTATAGGCAAAATTTTCAGCTGAAATTTTCCCATAAATATTATTATTATTATCCCATTTATTATTCTCATTAATAATTAAAACACCTTTTAATCATTAATCCTTTTTCTAAACACTTTAGAAATAATTCTCTCTCTTGATTTAATTTCCAAAAATTAAATCCTTTAATTAATAATATTAAGAACTTTTCTTAATTATTTTATAATTAATTAAATCTCATTTAATCAATTATTAAATTTGCCAATTAATTATTTATTTCATAAATAAATAATTATTAGCCATTATTAATTAATTCCTCCACCATTAAATCATTCTCTTTTTATGGTGTGACCCTGTAGGTTCAATATTAAGCCGGTATTAGAAATAAATAATAATAAAACTATTTTATCATTATTTATATAAATTCTCTAATTTATTAAATATGATTAATTAATTAATCATATTTATTCTACATCGTGAGTGATGCTTCTCAACATATCGCGACTATCCGGATAATATGAATTCACTGCTTAGAATACCAAGAACCTGTCAGTGAATAGTTACCGTACAATAAACTCCTTCTACCCTACAATGTCCCGATTAAATACAAGGCATGGATCTCGTGTCAAGCCTATCTAATTCAATCACTTGCTTACCATTTACTATGCGTAGTTCTATGCAAATTAGAAACTCCTTTCTAATTTCATTCACTCTGGCCAGAGATTCCTGAACTAGCATAAGTGGATCAGCCTTGAACATTCGCTTCCTTCACTGGAAGGGGTAGATCCTTTATTGATCATACACTATCTTCATGTACAAATTCCTATACCCAGAAGAGCCCTAATAATTATCCCTGGAGACTAAGAACTAAACCAAAGCATAGTTCAGTGTACACAAGATGACTATGATGACCTCAAGTCTAAGGATACTTGTACAACTATCACTAAGCGAACAACTGCTGACACGTGAGTGAACTCCATCAGTTGTTCAGCTGGGCGAGTCATGTTCAGTGAACTTATTCCATAATAAGCACCTACATACTAGCTATAGTGTCACCACACAAATGTCTATGAGAACAGACATCCTTCATAATGAAGCAAGCATAGTATGTACCGATCTTTGCGGATTATTAATTACCAGTTAGTAATCCTATGACCAGGAACTATTTAAGTTTAGAGTTATCATCTTTTTAGGTCTCACTATTATGATCTCATCATAATCCATAAAAAGCTTTACTCTAAACTATGGTATATCTTATTTAAACACTTAAATAGATAAAGCCCGTAATAAAAACAAAACAAGTCTTTATTAATATCAATGAAATCAAAACAGATTACCTAAGAGTTATTCCTAAATCCTAATACACGATTGGACTTAAGACATATTCCTTTCAATCTCCCACTTGTACTAAAGCCAATCACTCTGGTATCTAATACCCATCTTGATGATCAAAATGACTTTCATAAAGTAGCTTTGTGAGTGGGTCTGCTATGTTGTTATGTGTGTCAACTCTAATTCAATACAATATAAGAAATGTTACCGCGCTCCCACTAACCCTTTTGTAGACGCATGGTTCATCTGCATTTTTGATAAAATCAAACTCTTTGATTGTCTCATCAAAACGAATGTTCCATCTTTCGAGAAGCTTGCTTTAAACCACATATGGTTCGCAGTAGCTTACACACTAGGTTTTCATTTCCCTTGGAAAGAAAACCATCTGGCTATTTGCCAGATCTCATAGTAGTAGTATGCAGCATTTGCAAGCAAAATCCGAACTGATTATAACAGGGCTACAGGTAAAAGGCTTCATCAAAGTCAATCCATTGCCTTTGTTTGAATTCTTTTGCCACAAGCCTGGCCTTATAGGTCTCCACCTGGCCATCTGCTATAATCTATCTTTTGTATACCGTATACATAGATTCCATTCTGGATTTCATGGCACTATGCCATTTCTCTGAGTCAACACTACTCATAGCCTCATTATAGGTCACAGGGTCGTCATCATCAAATGATTGACAACTCATTGTCATTCTCAATGACAAGGCCATATTACCTCTCAGGTTGGCGAGACACTCTCCCTGATCTATGAATGGGCTGTTCCACAAAAGGTTGTTTAGTCAGAACAGGTGTTTCCACTTGATCCGTAGTAGTTTGTGCTTCTTGAACTTCATCAAGTTCAATTTTGCTCCCACTGTTTCCTTCAAGGATAAACTCCTTTTCCAAGAAGGTAGCATGTCTGGAGACAAACACCCGATGATCGGTGCAAAAGTAATACCCTAAAGTCTCTTTAGGATATCCCACAAAACTACATTTTACGGATCGATATTCCAGCTTATCTGGGTCAACTTACTTGACATAAGCTGGACATCCCCAAATCTTAACGTGTTTAAGACTCGCTTTCCTTTCTTTCCATATCTCATACGAAGTTTGAGGAACAGATTTTGGAAGGCACCTTATTCAGTAAATATGCTGAGGTTTCCAATGCATAACCCCATAGGAATACTGGAAGATTTGCATAGCTCATCATGGACCGAACTATGTCTAACAAAGTTCAATTTCTCCTTTCAGATACTAATCTGGAGGAGTCCACTGGGAGACTATACCATTTACTTTGAGATAATCTAGAAACACTCCATTAAAGTATTCACCACCTCGATCTGATCGAAGAGTTATAATACTATGTTTGGTTGTTTCTCCACTTCATACTTATATTCTTTGAACCTTTCAAAGGCCTCAGACTTGTGTTTCATCAAACACATATCCGAATCCAGATCTATCATCTATGAAAGTAATGAAGTATGAAAATCCACCCATGGCTTGCTTAGACATTGGTCCACATACATCTGTGTGTACCATTCGTAGCAAATTTGCAGTCCTCTCTCCATGTCTACTAAATGGAGACTGCAGTGCCATAACGAAGTGAGATTTTCATCATCCCTTTTCTTTTATTAGTTTGTTCAATGTGAAGTAAATTATGTCACATATATACAGACCATTATTTAAAGCACCACGTCCATAAAGAATATTATCTCTAAGAATAGAACATTCATTATTCTCAATAATAAATGAAAATCCATCCAAGTCTGACTTGGGAATAATATTCCTCACAATCGAGGGAACAAAATAACAATTATTTCAAACAATAGTCTTGCCCGTAGGCCTATGTAAATGAAATGATTCTACATCTTCAGCAGCAACTCTTGCTCCATTTCCATCAGTAGAATCACCTCCTCTTCCTCAAGAGTCCTACTTCTCCTTGGTCCCTGCAACAAATTGCAGATTTGAGAACCACAGGCGGTATCTAATACCCAAGTAGAAATTTGATTTAATGACATATTCATTTCTATCAAGAACATACCTGAATCAGAAGCGGTAGTCTCACTACCCTTCTTCTTCTTCAATTCTGCAAGGTAAACCTTGCAGTTCCTCTTCCAGTGCCCCACCTTGTTACAGTGAAAGCAAACAACTTTGCTCTTGGGGTCTTCAGCTTTTGGTGGAACCGGCATTTTCTCACCTACTTTCTTCTTCTTGGAAGAGTTCCTCTTCCTTTTCTTAGGATTGGAACCTTCACCAATTAGAAGAACAGAACTCTTCTTAGGGGGGAAATTCGATTCCGCAGTCTTCAACATGTTGTGGAGTTCAGGCAGGCTGACATCCAACTTATTCATGTGAAAGTTCACAACAAACTGCGAGAACGAACTCAGAAGCGATTGCAAGACCAAGTCTTGGCTCAACTCCCCATCCATGGCAAAACCAAGTTGTCCAAGACGTTCAATCAAATTGATCATCTTAAGTACATGGTCATTCACAGATGATCCCTCAGACATCCTACACCCGAACAGCTCCTTCGATATCTCATATCGAGCTGTCCTCCCTGCCACATCATACAACTCTTGTAGATGTATGAGGATAGTGTGAGCATCCATATGCTCATGTTGCTTCTGTAGCTCAATGTTCATGGAAGCTAGCATGATGCATTGAGCAACATTTGCATCATCTATCCACTTACGATACACAACATGTTCATCATTATGTGCATCACTAGCAGGTTCAGTAGGCTTAGGTGAGTCAATCACGTATTCCAGCTTCTCAATCCTGAGAACAATTCTCAAGTTTCGAAGCCAGTCAGCATAATTAGGACCATTCAATTTGTGAGCATCTAGTATGCTCCTGAGTGATAGTGCAGAAGACATAACGTACAAAGTAAATCTGTAAATGATAAACACATAACAACACTTAGCAAATATTCGATTTCATTTCAAAACACTATATGAATCGGGTCTTTATTCATAAGTGGCTCGCACTAGTTTTCCTAATTTATTCAACCCCTACATGAAAAATTAAGCATTCATAATGCTAGTGGGAATAGGGATCCTACATTCCATTACACAACCCCGGCTGTGGCACGAAACGCCATGTAATGTTCAATAGGCAGACAACTCTTGTCAATTACATCTAATGTTATTCCCTAATCAAACTTTAGCCTCTTGAATAATTGAGTCACGGCTGTGGCACGACAAACTCAATATTCTAAGTCAAGTCTAACCCAACATTCCGTACAATTGAATCAGTCCCCATAGGCCCACGGCTGTGGCACGTAACGACTTTTAGATTCTTATTCAATGTACACATCTCTATGTAATAGACAAGTATTTCCTATTTCGAAATCAAAGCCCTCGGCTGTGGCACGAAACGACAATGATTCAAAAATAAGAACTACTTTCTACCATGTTGGAAGGCTATGACCGACACAAGCCCGTTGTGTCATTGGCCAATTACTACTTGATATTATTTAATTTTAGAGGGATTATATTACGTTACAATCATAATCATATTATAAAGAGATTCTTCCTTTTAAATTAAATATTTCAAATCAATAATCAATAATCAGATGATTCCCAGATCGGGTGGAGCATTGTCAAGAGGCGTCACTTAATAACCCTTTCTTACAGATAGAAATATGTTGTTGACAGAATCATCCTTTCTCTCATATCGAAAATTCATATTCAATTACGTGTTTCACAAACACAAGAATCTCATGATTGTATTCATAATATTATTCTTAAGGTTATGAAACAATTTCACTATACTAGGTTGTCTAACAAACGCCTTATGTTCATTTAAGTTCACCTATATCTATCATCGCATGATAAAATAAGCATATATCACATATATCAACATGAATAAACATCAATGTAGGCATGTTATATCATCTAGTACATTAGTCTAAGCATTATACATCTCTATGTATCACATGAAGCATTTAAAAGCAATTTAAACAGTTAAAAACAGCTTAAAAACACTTATGTTAGCTATAAACAGTTCGAAACAATTTCATAAAATATCATATAATATACCATTAGAAGCGTCTCGAAAAGACGAATCCAACGGCACCAAAATCGCCCATTTCTGAGCTGGCACGCGCCCACACGCGCCTAAACAAACTTTCCCACGCGCGGCCACGCGCACACGTGCCTGACAGCGCGTGTCTGACTTTCCACCACGCGCACCCACGCGCTCACGCGCTCCACGCGCCCGAACCCTGATGCTGACGTCACCAGCGCGTGTCTTCCACGCGCTGCGCGTGGCACGCCAGCGCGTAAGCCCCACGCGCGCGTGGCCGACGCGCGGTCCTTCCCTTTACAGCGATTCGCCGCCGCCTTCTCTCTCCCTCGGTTTGCGTGCTGCCTGACTTGCTTTACACTGTCTTTTCTCCCGTGCAGCAGACAGCAGTCCCAACATAGCAGAGTAACAGATACAATATATATATATATACTTATAATTTATATATATATATGATTATTTAATTACGAATTTAATTGCAAGAACTTCAAAAATTCATAATAAAAAATCTATACATCCTAAAATTATGAAAAAAATACCCAGACGATCTACAACACTTGTAGAACCCAGATCAACATTCAAAATTATTCTGAGAAACGATTTCCCATCAGACAAAATTAATCCATGATATAACTTGTAAAAATCATAATTAATTCATACAAGCACATAAAATTCTGAAATTTTTACCACAGATCTATATGCATACAACTTATGCTCTGATACCATTATTGGATTTTTAACGCAGCGGGGCGTGGAAAAAGACTTTTACACATACAAAATCCAAATAAAAGCATATAAATCGTGAATAAAAATTCGAGGGATCGAATCTAACCTTTTAAAATAATTCGGAGACAACGATCAGAGATCCTTAGCAGTTGCTCCTCAAGTGTGAAGCACTCCACCGGTATCCACCAAGAAAACGATGTTAAGGAGGAGGAAGAAGGTGGAGAGAATTGGGTTTTCCAAACTTTTTGGGTTTTCGGGTTCGATGGGGTTAGAATAAAATAGGGTCTATAATAGTGTATTTATAGGCAAAATTTTCAGCTGAAATTTTCCCATAAATATTATTATTATTATCCCATTTATTATTCTCATTAATAATTAAAACACCTTTTAATCATTAATCCTTTTTCTAAACACTTTAGAAATAATTTTCTCTCTTGATTTAATTTCCAAAAATTAAATCCTTTAATTAATAATATTAAGAACTTTTCTTAATTATTTTATAATCAATTAAATCTCATTTAATCAATTATTAAATTTGCCAATTAATTATTTATTTCACAAATAAATAATTATTAGCCATTATTAATTAATTCCTCCACCATTAAATCATTCTCTTTTTATGGTGTGACCCTGTAGGTTCAATATTAAGCCGGTAGTAGAAATAAATAATAATAAAACTATTTTATCATTATTTATATAAATTCTCTAATTTATTAAATATGATTAATTAATTAATCACATTTATTCTACATCGTGAGTGATGCTTTTCAATATATCGCGACTATCCGGATAATATGAATTCACTGCTTAGAATACCAAGAACCTGTCAGTGAATAGTTACCGTACAATAAACTCCTTCTACCCTACAATGTCCCGATTAAATACAAGGCATGGATCTCGTGTCAAGCCTATCTAATTCAATCACTTGCTTACCATTTACTATGCGTAGTTCTATGCAAATTAGAAACTCCTTTCTAATTTCATTCACTCTGGCCAGAGATTCCTGAACTAGCATAAGTGGATCAGCCTTGAACATTCGCTTCCTTCACTGGAAGGGGTAGATCCTTTATTGATCATACACTATCTTCGTGTACAAATTCCTATACCCAGAAGAGCCCTAATAATTGTTCCTGGAGACTAAGAACTAAACCAAAGCATAGTTCAGTGTACACAAGATGACTATGATGACCTCAAGTCTAAGGATACTTGTACAACTATCACTAAGCGAACAACTGCTGACACGTGAGTGAACTCTATCAGTTGTTCAGCTGGGCGAGTCATGTTCAGTGAACTTATTCCATAATAAGCACCTACATACTAGCTATAGTGTCACCACACAAATGTCTGTGAGAACAGACATCCTTCATAATGAAGCAAGCATAATATGTACCGATCTTTGCGGATTATTAATTACCAGTTAGTAATCCTATGACCAGGAACTATTTAAGTTTAGAGTTATCATCTTTTTAGGTCTCACTATTATGATCTAATCATAATCCATAAAAAACTTTACTCTAAACTATGGTATATCTTATTTAAACACTTAAATAGATAAAGCCCGTAATAAAAACAAAACAAGTCTTTATTAATATCAATGAAATCAAAACAGATTACCTAAAAGTTATTGCTAAATCCTAATACACGATTGGACTTAGGACATATTCCTTTCAAATCTTGCTCTGACTTCAAGAAAAATTCTTAAAACAACCTCTGACATGGCTCAAGTTGTTCAGAGTCAAGAAGCTGTAAGTTCTGATATTTTGAAGAAGCAAGTAACCTCTGACACAGTTCAAGTTAACTTGATATCAGAAGTTAGACCAAAGACACTCCTACCAGGATTCACTAAAGCAAAACAGACTCAACCTTTAAAGACTGCTGCAAGTGGTTTTGAAGCAAGAGTAGTTACTGGAAAGGAAGGAAGAGATAAAACTGGATTGGGAAGTGCTGATGAAAGAAGAATACAGAACACTACCAATGATCCAACTTCCTTGAGTGAACCAGGTATTGGAGCAACTCCTGAGAGATTGAATCAACTGGAATCTGTACAAATGGTTTACCATACCTACTTGAAAGAATACATTTTGTTGTACTTCATGACAGATGGTAGGGTTTATCATATAAGACAAAATGCCATTACATTGAAGTATTTTGAAGAATTGGAGCATGTACTATTCTTACTTCAAGTGGATGACAGAATAACAGGAACTGCTGCAAACTATTTGAAGGATCAGATTCAGAGACAGAAAAGGCTTTATTCTGTTAAGTCTGACAGCACATACGTTCCAAAGTACAGAGATCACAAGGATGATATAGTTGAAATGAAGCCTAACACTGCTAAAATTATAACTACCTTTCTAGGTTACAGGGCTGTGGAATTCAATCTTGAGTCTGATAAAACTTATTTGATCAGACTGGATCAGGATATAAGAAAAGCAAAGATTAATGATCTCAAGGCTGCAATCTTTCAAATTGGTGAAGATACTGCAGAGCTTAAAGATGCTAAAAGAAGAATGATTGATGAACTTAGATATGCTGAGAGATGTTTGTTGAAGAACTATCTCAGAACAACTCCTGACATCAGAGAGATCAGAAGATGAAGCCAAGTCGAAGATCTACAACTGCTTAAATTCTGATATTTGTATAGACTGAAGTTGTTATCAGAAGTTAAATATTGGTAAAGCTTTAAGGACTGTAAGTTGTAGTTATCTAGTCTAATTCTCATGCATTTGTAATTAATATTTTTGACATCATCAAATATCTGTTAAACTTGTATATTATGCTAATTTACAAGTTGGGGGAGATTATTAGATATATTTGATAATGTCATGGCTAATATGATTTATGTTTAGTTTTCAGATCTTACTTAACAGGACAAATCAGTACTTAACTGGGAATCAGTACTTATACTGGAAGTTAGGACTTAAGGATATCAGTACTTATATTATCAGGAGATAATCATCAGAAGTTAGATATCAGAACTTAAGTGCTGAAGGACGTTCAAATAAGGAAAGTAGCTGATTAAAGGAAAGAAGATCAAGATAAACATAAGAAGAGATATGCATGAAGAAGGAGTTCCGTGAAGAATGGAATACTTGGAAGAAAAGATATGTGATTGATATATTTTAGAAAGCAGAATTATATTCCATATTAATTAGCGATTATCTTGTAACTGTGTAATATATAAACACAGACATAGGGTTTACACTATAAGTTTTATCATATTCGAGAAGATTATTCATTGTAACCCTAGCAGCTCTCGTGATATTTGTTCATCACTGAGAGGTAACAGTTCCATACTGTAATAGAGTTTATTGTTTCAATAAAGTTTGTTTTCTATTACTTGAGATATTAAAGTTCGATTTGATTGTAATTTACACTGTATTCACCCCCTCTACAGTGTGTGTGACCTAACAGTAAGTGTGCTAAATGAATATTTTATTTAATTTTAAAGATACTTACTTGAATTTCGCAAAAAAAAGGATAGTTAGTTGAATAATTATACAGTTAATTTTAAAGAATTAGATTTCAGATATAAAATTAGGCATGGTACATAAATGTATTATTATCTTATTTATTAATCATTTTTTAGTTTGAAAATATATTTACATATTTTTTATTATAAAAAGTAATTAAAATGTACATATATAATTTTAAAAAAAATATTGAAAATAGAATCGCTTATATATAAATAATTTATATTGATATTACATATTTAGATAAGTTCGAATTATAATGAGTCAATACATTTTAGTTTATTTAGAATTTGAAATCAGAACTTGACCTATTATTCAAAAAATACTCGAAATTTGACTACATGACCCAGCCGAAAAACATCGTCACATTGTACGTTTAGTAAATTTAAATTACAAGCTCGGCAAGAATATCTTACTAATAATATGAATTTTTTTAATATCTTATGTTAATATAAATTAATTTGTTTGAGGTCTTTATAAGATCAAATCAATTGATTATTTATATTAAAAATTACTAACTTCACTAGTAACATATTATTATTTTTGGGATTTGTCCCGATTTTAAGAATATTTGAAATTTGAAATGAGATTTCACAAGATTTGTTAAAACTACGATGATATATTAAATCGATTTATTTTTCATTTTTCACTTTAAAAAAACTAGTTTTTAAAAAAGAATTCTTTTAGATCAGCAATATTCATTGATCAAGATAATATTGTACAAAAATTTTGAATTATTTCAATATTTTGAATTATTCAAATAAAAGTTATATCTATACTATATTGTAGCATTTGATTCAATACATTTTATATTATTTAAGGAAAAAAACATATATTGTTTAATAATTTGAAGGAATTAACCAGTTCAACTAATATTTATAAAACTTTATCGAACTGAAATTTTTTAATTTTAGGAGAATGGTATACAATGTTATCAAATTATTATATGAAGAAATATTAGAGTCGTAATTAAAGAAACTTAAAAAGGTTTAAATAACGATATAATTACAATTTTTCTTTCGAATTTTTGAAAAAAATCATGAATATCAATAATGAGTCTTAAAAATATATAATTCATTTTTATGTTACAACCATGATTGATACCCGCTTGCGTCAAAAATAGATATGGATTGTTTGTCAGTGATACTGTGAATACCATATATAAATTATAACAATTTATTTATTACATAATTTTAATTTTTGAATAATTATAAATACATGTTATTTAAGTAATCAATTGTCTCACTAGATATTAATAATGATTATACATGTACATAAATCAGATATTTAGCATATAAATAATTGAAACCATCATAATTTATTAAGAGATATACTCCTTATGTTTTCTTTTATATGACGTTTGACTTTTGTGCACATACTTCTAAGTGCTTTGACCGTATAGTTAGAATAATAATTTTTAATTTTTATTTTTGGGAATAAAAATATATAACTAAAACATTAATTTACAAAAAGAAAATTTTAAAAAATATTATTTTATCTATGCGGTCAAAGGACTTAGAATTGTGTGCAAGAAAGTCAAACGACATATAAAAAAACAGAGGGAATAATATACAATAATTTACATGCTAATACACACACATACATACATATAACTTAATCTTACTTTTTTTTAACAGTAGTATAAATAAAAAACTAACATTTTCCCATACATATATATGTTAAATTTCAAAAATAATATTTTTCATTAAAATCAATTTTAATAGTAACAATAATGTAAATTTTACATTATTGTATATTGTGATTGCAAGTCATTCTGATTTCAGCTATGCAATTTTTATCCTTTTAAATTGAGTAAGTTAATTGTAAGTTAGTAGTGAACTCAGTAATAATATAGTAATAATATAGAGTAATACATATAATTTATTTAAATAAAATTCAAGATTTGGTCAATTTTGTATTCAACATGTATGTTAATTTTTAGTTTTTTTATTTATAAACATATTAACGACATTCTATAAATTAAGTTTAATTGTTTCGTTTTAAACGTACACTTACTAACCTGTTTATATTCATTCATTAAATATAAAATAATGGGTAAAAAAATATAATATAAATAGTTGAGGGGATATTTACTCCTGAAAATGGGGAACCATTCGAAACTCCTATGTTATAGAGGGGGAAATGAAACTTGTTGGAGAGAAATTTTATCTTCATTTTTTCAAAATTTGATTCAAGAGCCTATATAAGGATATTGTTGAAATTGCTCTAAAAATATTATAATTGTATGATATATAAATTTTTTTTAGAAAATAACGGGTTATTATGCTAGTTCACTAGTAAAATGTAAATAATACTTGCGGTTACCCTTGCTACAGTAGTTCAAGTAAAATGTAAATAATACTTGAAGTATGCGAATCCAGAGTCTAAGTTCTCCGAGAGACGCAGTATATGTTAAGAGTCGGTGGTTCAAATTTAATTTATTTTTGTTGTTGTTGTTTGTACTAGACTTTTGTAAAAAAAAATTGCAATTTAAGTATTAAAAATTAATATTTCAATAATTTAATTTCTAACTTCTGATTATATAACTATAAATAAAATAAAGTATGGCTCAAATTATAAAAAAATTACTAACATTATAAGTAGAGGTATAGGGGTATTTAACCTTTTTTTAGTGGTGGATTTTATTAAATATATATATTTATATTTTAAAATTTTAGTTAAAAATTGTTAATTTTTGTTTTTCTTGTGGGCACATGTCCCCACTGCCTACATCAATCCCCTCTTGTTCATACCTACATTCGGTGTTCTAAAAATCGGCCGATTAACTGATTAATCGGAGTTCGGATGAGTCTCGTCTCGATTAATCGTTAGGTCAAAATACGGTTTTTTAAATAATCTGTCAAAAGTCGGGTAGCTCGGAAAAGTTGGTCGATTCGGGTCAAAAATCGACCGAATCGGTCAAAAGTTGGAAATTAATAAAACAATATTTTTTTAAAGAAAAATTGAAGTTTTTTGAAAATAATAATTAACATTTTACATTTAAGAATTAGTAAATAGTAGTAGTAGACAAGTAGGTAGAAATTTTGTAACTACCAAGCAGTGAATAGTGAGTAGTCACTAATAATTAATTACGACTCCCTACGTCCCACTGGATAATTTTTTACATACACTGTTTGCACGTATTTTGAGACTTCAATAAAGTATAATTTTATAATATTTTTTCTTAATTTTTTTTGAATAAAAGTTTAAACATGAAACTTTTTTTCAGATTTAAAAAAAAAATATTATGAAAGTATACTTTAAACGAGTATCGAAAAACGTGCCGAAAAGTAACGTAAACAATCCAGTGGAACGGAGGGAGTATAAATCACTTAAATATCAATTATGGACTAGTAATGATTATTTTTTTTGTAAATTTTACCATTTAAACATCAATATTGAATTAATAATATGTAATTTTATTTTTGTAAATCTTATAGAAAATTAGTGATATTTAATAAAATAATTTATTATTCTTTATTAAATAAATTGTTTCCGATTAATGCGCCGCTTAATCAATCCAATTAATCACTAAAAGGTCGCTCAATCGAACAATCTTCGCTTTCCGCTTTTCAGAACACCGCGTACTTTCTATAATTCAGTTCCATATCTCACAAAAGTCGTGGTCTTTTTTGCTAATCACCAAAACAAGAAAAAAGTGAAGAAAAAAAAACATTTTCCCTTTGAACCAACAACTAGGAATCTAGGGATATATTTTGCAAAGATTTCTAATTTTATCGTATTGGTTCATTGACAAGAACTATATGTTATCACAGTTATGATTTAATTATTCGAATACATTTTGACAAATAATCAAATTTTTGTTTTTCAGAATTATGATATGTATTCTTCACAATAACAGTAAAGAATTATATTTTTTTAATAAAAGATTATATATTTAAGATATCCTATTATGAAAGATGGACGTAATAAAAGGTTTATAGTAATTATATTTAATTACTGACTTGTGATTAACAGTCGGAAAACGCGGATAAATGTTTACCTGTAAAAAGACAAAAAAAAATAAGTTGCAGTAAACTTTTATTTTCATATTTTTTCTCATCCATATTATTTTTAATATTTTTCTAATGAAAAAAATTACTCCAATGATCAATTTTCAAGATGCGAACTTTAATAACTGAACAAAAAAAATACATCCCGGTAAAAGAAATTATATTTTTATGCCAACTTGAGAGCATCCGTGGGGTCAATTCTCCCAACTGACATAATTTGCCACGTCATCCCCAAGTGGATTTGTGGAAAAAATACCCCATTCCTCCCGTGCAAAGCCTATTTTCCCCAGATTTTGTAAGACCTCTAATATTATTATAATTATATATATATATATATTTAACAAAATAATTTTATAATTTGAATTTAAATTTACTTTATTAATATTAAAATTGTAATAATTAAATTAAAGTGATTAAAATTTTTAAAAATATTGTTAAATAAAAAAACATGTCCCAATAATTAAATGCATCATATTATTAAAAATCATGAAATAAAAAAGAGCAGACAAGAAAATATTAAATTTTAAACGTTATAATAAAAAAATTAACGATTCTTGTGGAACTATGAAATATGCTCAACCAAGTCATTTTGTAGCTAATGATGTGCCCGTTTATCAAAATTTGAAACAACATCCACAATACGAAGAAAGACATTTCTTCACATACGAAATCTTTGTCGAAATATATTTTCTGGATATACTGGATTTGGTGAAAAATAATCATTCACTAGACGATGATGACCTGCTTCACGGTCTCTATAAATACTTTTTCGAGGCGTGGATGTTGAGCTCTGTCCATATATTTTATGAAAGAGCTCGAGTCGGCGATTATTTTTAGTGTCATCCCAAAACTCTTTAATAAATTCTTTAGTGACACTTTCTAGTGTGGGTGTTTGATTCATGTCGATATGAATTGAAAAAGATGATACATCCTCTTTATATAGAAGACAAAAACGAATATATTCTAACGGCTAGTTTACAAACAAATAAAAACAACCACTAACTTCCAACGGCTAGTTTACAAACAAATAAAAACAACCACTAACTTACAACGACTAGTTTACAATCAAATAAAAACAAGCAAGAAAAGATAAACACTAGTTTTTTGCCATAATTTTCTCAAGCAATTTTGCATGAGCCTTCCGCTGAGTATCATTCATCTTAGTAGTATCTGCCAAAATGACTTGTAAATCAATCTCAGCTTGCTTCGCCTCAAGCTCCTTTTGTCGTGTCTCAATTTCTTTTTGACCAATTTCATTTATTATATCCATTATGTTCATCTTTCTCAAGTCATTAACCATTAACTTGGGATGGTGGGACGGGACCTCTTTTCTAAATTTTCTCCAATGCAGTGGGTCTCTACTTTTTTCTTTCCAAGACACATTGCGCGTCCCAAGAACCCAAGTAGGACTGCGCTGCATGTGCTCTGAGAGACACCTCGTTAGAGTGCCCAAGTCACGTCATGACAATTAGCCTTTGAGACAGATGCTTAAGGCTGTAATTCGAGTCGGGCGACTCGCGAGCTCGCCCGACTCGAACTCGTTTAACATGGCTCGACTCGGCTCGTTAGTCGAACCCGTTAAACGAGCCGAGTTTGGGCAGAGGTTCCGGCTCGTTTAATTACTTGAGCCGGCTCGGCTCGACTAGTGAAATTAAACGAGCCGAGTTCGGCTAGAGGTTTAGGCTCGATTAAGTGTAAATTAAACGAGCCGGCTCGCCCGACTCGTTAAAACCGGCTCGTTTAGGCTAAACGAGCCGGCTCGACTCGTTTCGAGTCTGAGCAGAGTTTTAGGCTCGTTTAGTTAAACGAGCAGACTCGGCTCGACTCGATTATTTTCGGCTCGAATTACGGCCTGCTCGAAACTCGGCTCGCTCGGCCCGAATTACAGCCCAGAGATGCTCTTAGCTCCAAATTTACTAATTAAAGACTTCTCGAGTCATAGAGTATAGTTTTCTATTTCAATGTTATATATTTATATTAAACAAAATAAGTATAAGCTAAGTTTAACTTGAACGAGTTGCATGGCGTTAAAACGGGTGATTGCATGTTCTTATTTTACTTCAGTTGTGATTTGATATTAATAAATTACATTTTTATAATCCTCTTCCGTTCTCCAGTTCTCCTAGCTAGGTAGCAGCTAGATAGTGTTTTTTTTTTCTATTTATGTATTTGGTGGTCAATGCGTTTACAGTTCATGTATGCAGATCGCCAGATAGACAAAGTAGTGTTAAATTAGCAGCTATATATATAGTGGGAGTCGAATTGACAAGTGTGGCACTGCATTTGTATAGCAGCCCAATAGAGGAATTAATGTTCAATTATGGATACGGCTACGGATACGGATATTGTTTTTCCTGCTACATTAGCCAGAGATGCGGATTCTGAATTGGAGACCGGTGATAGCAATGAATACAGTGATGAATCGGAGATCAGTGAAGATGATGAATCTTCATTGGAAGAAATTTTCGAGAGCTGCATGCTTCGTATAAATCAAAATAAATTACCACAAGGAAGCCCAGAACGCGTGCAATTCGTGTTGACTGAGCTTGGAAACATAAATCTTTGGTCCAAGGCAGAAGATCAGAAAACAGCATTTCATTATGCAGTAGCTCATGAAAGCAGTGAAGTGGTTCAACTCCTCATTCATAAAGCGAGACTTTCATTATCGTCGTCTTCTTCTTCTTCCTCTTCTTCTTCTGCTAATGATGCCCTTGACCAGAGTGTTTCTCTTGAAAGTCTACTTAGGCAAGCTGATTTACTGGGTTACACTGCCTTGCACAGAGCAGTGGAGAATGGTGACCTGGAGATTTCTACGTTGTTGGCACAAGCAGATCCTAATGACAAACATGTTCAAAACTTTAAAGGTGAAACTCCATTCTATACTGCGGTTAGCCTCCAGAAAATCGAAATTGTAAAGATGATCGGTACAACTTGCACAGTTCCGGCTTTTGATGGTCCTGACGGTACAATTGCTTTGCATGCTGCCATTGCCAATCTGCCCGAAGGTATTATACTACATTTGCAAGTGTTTTTTTCCAATATCTTGTAACATTTGAAATTGTACTTAATATCATTATAGGTGGCGTGATGAGATAGTTCAAGTAGTATATGTGATAAAGGTTTAACGGATGTTGACCCAAGTTAAGATTTCTATTCTCGATTGCCCCTGAAACTCCCAAGTTAAGATTTTTATTCTCGATTGCCCCTGAAATTTGTTTGAACCAATGTTCTAAAACTCGGTCGAGTAATCGGACTTTGACTCATTTCCGGGCTGATTTTTCATTACTCGGATAGTAACCAGTACTCTCCGAGTTAACTAGAGTTCCAATTTTGTGTTAGAACACATACTTATCAATTTTCAGTTATGATATCATCATATACATTTCGTTTTAGATTAAATCTGATTCAATCCGGATCTAATTCGGATAAAAATTGGATGAACTTTAGATTAAAATCTGAATGAATATAGTACATATTAAATTCGAATCGGATCTTTTAGAGCATCTCCAACTAGGCCGCTTAATAGATCCAATTTTGATTTAGATCATCCTAAATTCATGTCCGAATCCATCTATTTTCACGGGATTCGGATCAAATCAGGAGTTGGAATCCATATCCGATCGGTTAGGATCTCGTTAAAATAAAATAAAAAATATTTCATTGTACTAAAAACAGGGGTTAACCGACCACAAATTATACCTCATTTTGGTTATTATAGTTCAGTACAGACATAAATACAGAATTCAAATTAAACATATAATATTGATATACATGTAATTAACCTCTTGCACTCCTTTCACTTGCAGCACATAGAGGAGGTAGTGATATGGTTAAGGTAATCCTGGAAGCAGGCGAAAGACAATTTTCAACTGGTACACAAAGGTTTAAAGATTTTATTAGAAAAGCTGACGACTATGGGAACACTGCCTTAAACTTAGCAGTTATGTGGAATCATCTGGGCATGGTTAAGCAGATATTAAAGGCCGATCCGTCATATGAACATTCAGATAATGCACTCTACACTGCGACCAAACAGGGATACAAAGATATAATAGAAGAATTATGTAAACACGGTGGCTCATCATCCCTTGATGCACTTGGTCCTCGAAAGCATACCGCTCTGCATGCTGCTGTTTTAAGCGGGGATAAAGGTATGCTTGTAGCTGTAATTTTTCGGCAAACTAAAAGAAAAAGCACTTTATTTAGTGATATTTTTACATGTCCTTCGGTTAGATAATAAACTATCTCGAAGGAAAGAATCCCCTTCGCGGTGGGCATTGTATTTCGATACAATTCATCCACGTGAAAGTGCTTCTTAATAAAAAAAAACCTGTATATAAGAAAAGATTATTGCCTCTGTTTCAAAATATTTTGGGAGCTCTAGCATTTCTCGTAAAATAATGTATATTTTGTGCTATAATTAAAAATCATTTAACATCGTATATTTCTTACCTTAGATCTCGTGGAAATGATCTTAAAGAGTCGCATACATTCTGCATTGGAGCGAGATGTAGCCGGATGGACCGCACTTCACCATGCTGCACATGACAAGTTTGATTCAGTAATAGAGATGCTAATAAATTTCCCAAATGTTTCTGAACTGAAGGAGCTTCTATCTAAACCTGATGAATTTTGGGAGAAAGTACCAACACCGCTCTGGTTAGCAACTCAAGGTGGATATACTTCTACGGTAATTATTTTAATGAAATTTTTGCCATATTTATGTGGCGGGGTGAATGACGAGAAGCATCGAAATGTACTGCACTTGGCAGCGCATCACAGCGACAAGGAAATGGTACAAACTATTCTAAAACATTGTCCATCAGAGTATCTTAAGAAAATTTTGAATGACAAGGATGATGATGGAAACACACCTCTGCATTTGCTTATCAAAAAGGGTTGCTTCGTCAAAGAACTCATAGAGCATAAAGAAATTGACAGAGCAGTAAGAAACAATCGTAACTGGACTCCTTTCGACATGTTATATGTCCGAGCCAACATTATAGCTGAGCAGGTATCAATACAAGGATTCATTAGAAATGTGATAGTAATTATTATAGATATCTGATTATTGCTTAATTCTTCAATTACACTTACAAATCAAAATAGCACTTGATGATAGTACAGCTCACCAGCATTTACAATTTTGGCATAGAGGCAACAATTTGAAATCAATTACGCAGGAAAGTTTAGTACCCCCGAGGGCCAAGTCGAAAAAAGATGGTGCATTCAAGGTTGCCAGGAGAGAGTTGATGAATAAAGAGGTTGAACGGTATAGGGGAAGAATCAAAACACAGATAATAGTAACTGCACTTATAACTACAGTAACGTTTACCGTGGGCTTTACACTTCCCGGCGGATATTATCAAAGTGGACAACTGAATCAAGGAATGGCTCTTCTCACCAAGAATTCAATGTTCACTGCATTTATGGTATTAGATGCAATAGCTTTAGCACTATCAACCACTAGTTTGCTTCTCTATTTCATTTCATCCATATACGAAGATCCCCGCGAAGTTTCAAAATTGAATTTGGCATCCGCAGTACTCAACATTTTTTCTATTATTGCGATGATGGCAACTTTTATTACAGGAATGTATGCTGTGTTATCCCACTCACAGACCCTTGCAGTAAGCGTTAGCATTGTTTGTTCCACTTTCTTTGTTTCCATCGTTGTTCTGCTAATCAAGATGTTATGTGATCGCGATAAATTAGAAGAGATTTTAGTGTGAGTTGGTCGGTTTTCAATTCCATCTGTTTAATGTATTTTCATTTTTTTCTCCTGATGTATTCAATATATTTACATAACTGTGTAAGATTTAATCATATCAATGTATATTATCTGTATAAACACTCAATGTTTTTATCACCTCTAGCTATCATTCTGTCTCATGTTGTTCCAATTTTTTCAATGTTAAACTACAACCAAATTCTTGTGTTGCCTATTCAGCAGAAAATGCAAAAAATCGCGTTCTTAATAAAAACGCCTTTATCTAGCATTTAATCTCACAAAATATAGTTAAGCTAATTAAAGATATATAGCTACAAGTAGAAACTGATTACACATAACTCACAGCTAATCCAAATTAATAAACAAATATTTCATAAATATTCAATCCAATCAAGCATAGAATGATTCAATCAAGGATGAGAACAAGTTACCTTCATCATGTGCGTAATGTGAGTTTGATGCCAGAGATCATGAGCTGAAGATCGATGAGGTCTTTGAACTGCATGCAGGATAAACCCTTTTGTGAAAGCCGGATTATGAGGAGGAAAATTGATTCGACCCAATCACTCAATTAGATTTGTTAACCTTACGCACACTCGAAATACTATAGTCTAAACATCTTTTATTAATTGACTTTTTTTTATTAATTTTATGGGCGTATATTTTTGTGCAATACGAAGGAGTTCATCATTATTAATGATGCAATACGGAGGAGTTTATCATTATTTTTGTATACAATTTTGTGAATCAAACACTATTCATCAGAATTGTTAGGAGTATACACACATATTCGAGATTCAATTATACCAATGTGTAGTACACACACAACAATATATTTGACGTGAAAAACCCATGTCCCAATTTGTATTATTAATCAAAATAATTATCAATAATATATCAATATATAACACCAAAACAGTGTCCCAAACTGATATTGAATCAAACAATGCTCAAGCATCTCCCAAACGATATATAAGACGGTTACATCTCTTAAACATACCTACCATATATAATATGACTATGTAAATATAGTTATCCAAAATTTAGCCAACAAGATTATACATAATCCGATTACAATAATAATTGTCAACTTAGACAATTATTATTTAATAAGATTATGACAATTATTGTCTAGCCATACAATAATTATTTATTCTCATTATGATAATAATTGTCTATCACCAAGCCCGTAATACTTATTGGATTTAAACACCACAATCCTCCACTTCTACTTAATACACTTTCATAACTGAATTAACGGTCACATTCAAACCATCGAAAGAATCATTTCATCTTGTTTTTCCAACTTTGGATAATCACTAAAACCCATATAATGAACTCCAATAACTCCAAAGTATTGTTCTTCATCGTAACGGCATATCCATCCACAAAATCACGTGTATCAACCACGAGTGCTTCCTTTTATCATTGAGTCATCCGATCCTTACTTTCACGATCCTTCGGCCTCTTTTGAAGAACATCACGAGTATCATCCATATTCTTCACATGGTTGATCTGTTAGGGATTCGGGCACAAAACGCAACGGAAAAGCTCCATAAAGCAAAAAAAAGTTGAATACCTACCGCAAGATCTATGTATAATGATTGGATAATTATGGAGAATAGGATCATTACCTTAATAAAGCTTTCCGCATGATAGTAATGAAAGTCCTGATCTTGATGAATCCCAGATAAACATCATCATCATGTAGTAATGATTATCATCAATTACAGATAAGCATCATCATGTAGTAAGGATTTAGAGAACAAATAAGCATTACCATTTCCATGCAATTATGAAGACATTCAAAGATGCTGGATAGAGTAATGAAGTAGCAGGGAATTAGTCTAGAAACAACTTTTGCTTGTTTGTCTTTTTATCATGTAACTTGGTAGTATATAAACCAAGTGCAGCAAGTAGAATAAATTAATGAAGTAAGCATTATTTTCAGAGAGATAGATAAAGTTGTATCTGTTAAGCATCTCACTGTAATTCTGTAAGTTCACTTGTAAGCAGCTGCGTGCTATTCAAGCATCACAGAGTTCTCATCTTTATATATATATCTCTGGTGGATAAGTTCAAATCCACCAGAAAGTTTTAAAGCCTTGTGTTTTATTGCTTTGTGTTTTGATTTCCATTTTACTTTCATTCCGCACTACTTGCAAAATCAAACACAGTTATATATCAAGTAAGAACATTCTTAAAATTAAAAAAAGAAGTCATAATTACATTCAACCCCCCTTCTGTAATTCTTGTTGCATTGATTGGGAATAACAATTGGTATCAGAGAAAGCCCTTGAAGTACAAAGAGTGTAAAGATCACCACAATCAACAAGATGAGCATAAAAGATGTTGGAGTAAAGATTCCATTTCTGGACAAAGACAACATCACCATTGGAAGGTGAAGATGCACCTGCATCTCCTATCACAAGATGAAGCATATGTGGACTGCATTGAGAAAGGTCCACATGTCCCTATGAGAGCTACTATAGGAAATGAAGCATCAGTCCCAAAGCCACAAGCAGAATGGTCAGATCCAGATAAAGAACAAGTTCAAAAGGATAAAAAGGCCATGAATATTCTGTTTAATGGTTTTAACAGTGACATATTTGACAACATCATAAACTGCAAGACTGCTAAGGATGTCTGGGATACAATTTAAGTTATATGTGATGGAACTGAGCAAGTAAGGGAAAACAAGATGCAACTCTTGATTCAGCAATATGAGCATTTTCATAGTGAAGAAGGTGAGTCACTCATTGACATTTTCAGTAGATTCCAAAAACTACTGAATGCTCTAAAACTGCATGGAAGGGTCTATCAAACAAAAGACTCAAACCTCAAATTCCCTAGATCTCTACCAAAGGAATGGAAACCTATGACAGTCTCATTGAGAAAATCTCAAGATTACAAGGAGTTCACCTTGGATAGACTGTATGGCATCCTAAAAACCTATTAGCTTAAAATAGAGCAAGATGAGAAGATGGAGAAAGGAAGAAAGAAGGGAAGATCCATTGCACTAGTTGCTGAGCAAGAAAAGGAGAAGGAGATAAAGGTTGAAGCTGTTAAATCTGCACCTAACCAAAGAGTTTGTGAAGGAAAAGGAAAGGGACTAGTAGCTGAGCATGAAGACCAGCTTACTCAAGATGACATGGATGACATAGATGAGCACCTTGCTTTTCTATCCAGAAGATTTGCCAAGCTCAAATTCAAGAAGAATTTTGGAGCAGCTAAGCCAAACAGAAACATGGTTGATAAGTCTAAATTTAAGTGTTTCAAATGTGGCTTGGCATGTCATTTTGCTAGTGAGTGTAGAAAGCATGATTCTGGTAAAAAGAAGTTTGAGGCTGCTGATTATAAGCAGAAATATTTTGAGTTGCTCAAACAAAAGGAAAGGGCTTTCATTACATAAGAGAATGACTGGGCTGCAGATGGATTAGAAGATCATGAAGACACAAGCTATGTCAATCTAGCACTTATGGCCAAGTCAGATGAAATAGAGACAAGTTCATCAAGAAATCAGGTAATCACAACAAACCTAGCATATTTATCTAAAGCTGAGTGTAATGATGCCATAAATGACATGTCTACTGAACTATATCACCTGCGTGTTACACTCAAGTCTCTCACTAAAGAAAACAATAAAATTAAAGAGAACAATGTGTTTTTGAGTGAAAGAAACAATGTGCTAAAGACTCAATTTGTTGAGTTTGAAAAATTGAAAATAGAATGCAAGATTGCTAAGGATGAACTAATTGAATCCTTAAAGAAAGAGGAGATTTTAAGAAAGCAACTTGAAAGAGAACAAGAAGTGATTAAGGCATGGAAATCATCTAGAGATGTACATGCTCAAATTACTAAAGTTCAAGGTATAGAATCTTTTTGTGATGCAGCTTGGAAAAAGAACAAGGAGAAGCTTGATTCCAATTTGGTTGAAGGACTTTCAACAGATGTGGATTCGACGGATGATGAAAATTTTTCGTCGAATAATCAAAAGGATTATCCGTCGAAAGACAATGAGCCACATCCGTTGAATGTAAGTAAACCAGTTAGCAAAGCTAAGTTAGCTAAGTTGAATGATAAATATGGATCAGTTTCTAAAAACTTTGTTCCAGGAGAATCAAGTTAAGTGAGAAAAGAAAAGAGAGTCAATGTTGGTCATCTGTCTATCAAGCAATTGAATGACAGATTGGAAAAGATTGAGGTCAAAACAGAATCAAAAAGGAAAAATAATAGAAATGGGAAGGTAGGAATTAACAAACATAACAACTACACACCTGATAAATATGCACCAAGAAAAATATGTGTTAAGTGTGTTAGTGTTAATCATCTGTCTATTAATTGCAAACTTTCTAAGCCTGCACCCATGTCTGCAACTCCTTCTTTTCCCAACCTGACTACCATGCCAGCCATGCCTATGAATGTTTTGCCTGCACAGAATATGAATGCACAATTTGCTAATATGCCATTTGCAGCTAATCCCCATTATGCTGAATTTAGTATGCCTCAAATGCCATTTAGCATGCCTTACTAGAATAACATGTTTGCACATAGCATGACTTTTCATGTTAATCAAAATGTGCATAATAATTCTGCTTCAATGAATGGTTTTAAAGGTCCAACTCAAATGACAAAGGATGAATCTGAAATACCCAAGTCAAATGAGGTCAAACCTAAGAAACCAAAGAAAAAGGCTAACAAGGCAGGACCCAAGGAAACTTGGGTACCAAAATCCACTTGATTTGATTTTAATGTGTGCATGGAAACATAAAGAATCTTTAGTATATGGACAGTGGTTGCTCAAGGCACATGACTGAAGATTCTACCCTGCTCACTGGTTTTAGAGAAAGAGTTGGCCCAAGTATTAATTTTGGAGATGACATCTAGGGTTATACTATGTGATATGGCTTGATTTTAAAGGATAATGTCATCATTGAGGAAGTTGCCCTAGTGGATGGTCTCAAGCACAATTTGCTGAGTATCAGCCAACTTTGTGATAGGGGCGACTCAGTTACTTTTAATGCAGAAGCCTGTGTTGTGACTAACAAGAAGAACAACAAAGTGGTTCTCACTAGAGTGAGAAAAAGCAATGTGTATCTAGATGACTTCAACTCAACAAATGCAGAATCCGTAACTTGTCTTCTCAGTAAAGCAAGTCAAGATGAAAGTTGGATGTGGCACAAGAAGTTGTCCCATCTAAACTTCAAGACCATGAAAGAGCTAGTCAAGAAATAATTGGTTAGAGGTATTCCTCAAGTGGAGTTTTCAAAGGATGAATTGTGTGATGCCTGCCAGAAAGGAAAGCAGATTAAAGCATCATTCAAAAAGAAGCTTGATTCAACAATTGAAGAACCTTTGCAACTATTGTACATGGATTTGTTTGGACCAGTCAATGTGTTGTCCATCTCGGGGAAAATATATTGCCTAGTAATTGTAGATGATTTCTCAAAGTTCTCTTGTACATATTTTCTAAAATCCAAAGATGAAGCTAGTGAAATCATCATCAATCACATAAGGCAAGTCAACAATCATCATGGTCTCAAAGTAAGAAGAATCAGGAGTGACAATGGAACTGAGTTCAAGAATTCTGAGATGAGATTATTTTGTGAAGAGAATGGGATTATGTATGAATTTTCTGCAGCTAAAACCCCATAATAAAATGGAGTGGTGGAAAGGAAAAACATATCTCTTATTGAAGCTGCAAGGACAATGCTAGAAGAATCAAAGTTACCAACATATTTTTGGGCTGAAGGTGTGAATACTGCATGCTACACTCAGAATAGTTCTTTGGTCAATTAAGCAAAATACATGACACCCTATCAATTGTTCAAGAATAGAAAGCCAACTCTAAATTTTCTTCATGTCTTTGGATGCAAATGCTACATTCTAAGGAATCAAAATGAACAACATGGAAAGTTTGATGCTAAAGCAGATGAAGGAATTTTTGTTGGATATGATGTTGGAAAAACATATAGAGTCTACAATCTTAGAACAAACATTGTTATGGAATCTGTACATGTTGTGTTTGATGATAAGAAGATTGAAGGACTAAAAGATGAAGGTTTCCATGACAGCCTCAAATTTGACAATGTTGAGATAATCTGTGATGACAGTGATGATGATAGTGATCAAAAAATAGTGGCTAAGGATAATGCAGAAAAGTCTATCTCCAATGATGCATAAAATTCAGCATCAATCGAGGTACAAAATGCATCATCCGTCGGAACACAATCAGCTTCATCCGTCGGGATACAAAGTGCATCATCCGTCGGAACAATCAGAGAAGCTGAGATTCAAAATAAATCACTTACAGAAAGAACTCCTTTTTCAAATCAGAGATCCACAAACTCAAGGGGAGTTTCTTCTAATCAAAACTCAGTCACACATCAAGACAACAATGAGGCCTCTTCATCTAGAGCTAATCTACCACAATAGAGAAAATGGACTAGAGATCATCCTTTTGAACTCCTTATTGGTGATGTATCTTCTAGAGTTCAAACAAGAAAAGCAACTCAAGAAGAACGTCTGGATAGCAGCTTTCTATCTAAGGAAGAGCCTAAAAAGGTAGAAGAAGCTCTGTTGGATCATGATTGGGTTTTAGCTATGCAAGAGGAGCTAAACCAATTTAAAAGAAATAAAGTATGGAAGCTGGTGCCCAAGCCTAAAGGAAAGAATCCAATTGACACCAAGTAGGTATTCATAAAAAAGATGTATGAAAATGGCATAGTTGTCAGGAACAAAGCTAGATTGGTTGCTAAGGACTATTGTCAACAAGAAGGAATAGATTTTGATGAAACTTTTGCTCCTGTTGCGAGACTTGAAGCCATCATAATTTTCCTAGCCAATGCAACCCATGCCAATTTCAAAGTCTATCAAATGGATGTCAAAAGTGCCTTTCCAAATGGAGATTTGGATGAAGATGTCTATGTCAGTCAGCCTCCTGGTTTTGAAGATCCAAAATTTTCAGAATATGTCTATTATCTTTTGAAAGCACTTTATGAATTAAAGTAAGCACCTAGAGCCCGGTATGGTACTTTGTCAAAGTTTCTCTTAGAAAATCACTTCACAAGAGGTACTGTTGACAAAACTTTATTCTTTAGAAATGTTAATGGCTCTAGTATACTTGTTCAAATTTATGTAGATGATATTATATTTGGCTCTACAGATGAAAAGCTTTGCAAAAAGTTTACCAAATTGATGCAAAGTAAGTATGAAATGAGCATGATGGGAGAGCTAACTTACTTTTTTGGTTTACAAGTCAAGCAAGTTAGTGATGGAATATTCATTAGTCAAACCAAATACATTTATGATCTTTTATAGAAGTTTGATCTAATAGATTGCACATCTGCAAAAACTCCCATGACCACTGCAACTAAACTTGAATTAAACACTACTGAAAAGTCTGTGGATATTTCAAGCTATAGAGGCATTGTAGGCTCACTTTTGTACTTAACAGCTAGTAGGCCAGATATTATGTTTGCTACTTGTCTCTGTGCTAGATTTCAGGCTGATCCTAGAGAGTCTCATTTGTTATTCCTAGTGGACTAACAATGAGATTTACAGAAGGGGGGTTGAATGTAAATCTCAAAACTTTTTCAAGTTTTGAGCAGTTTATAAAGTTGTGTGTTCAAGAAGAACAAGTGTGTGAATTGCTTTAAGCTAATACAGACAGATATATATTCAAGCACAAATGTAAAGAACACAACAGACCTTAAAAACTTTTCTGGTGGATTTGTTGTTCCACCAGAGATGGTATTTTAGAAAATCTGTGATTAAACAATGTTGATCACAGCTGCATCCTAGTACAAACTAGATGAATTTTCTCTCAATATTTTTCTAAACAGCTCTGGAAAAATTCTCTTCTAATTACTAGCTTCTACTTGGTTTATATATTACCAAGTGTACAAGTGAAAAACAATATAAAAATACAGTAATAAAATAAGTTCTTCACTTGCTTCTTTTCCTGTTCACTCCAGTACTTTGTTGACTATTGCATCTTTGTACTGAAGAAGAACGGCTGCTTTTTCTGTTGTTCCTGAAATTCGGCTACCACATCTCAGTTGTCTCTATCAACCCATGTGTCTCTGTTCGTACGTACAACTACCCCTTATCAACGGCTAATCATTAGAGCATCCGTTGAAGCTTTCATCCGTTGATGCACTCATCCGTTGAAGGATGTTATCCGTTGATGACTTTATCGACATCCGTTGAAGCTTAGCTTCTTATCCGTTGAAGGTCTTTAAGTCATCCGTTGATACCACTTCACTTATACAAAATTACAAGGCATGAAGTATTTACAATTGGCCTTCCTATCTGCATATCATCTAGTAGTCAACATGACTCATAGTTTCTCTCAACTTCCAAGAATTACATTTTAAATACAGAGACTGAAATATGCTACAACACTAAACTTATTTCTAAGTAAAGCTACACCATCAACGGATAGCCAAAGTGGTCTTATCCGTTGAGGCTACAGACACTAAATTTCTACTTAAGTATTTTGTTAAACATATCATCAAACTAATGCACATACATTCCTAACAATCTCCCCCTATTTATGTCTATAAGAATTGTAGGCATAAATTCAGGGTTAACTTGATGATAACAAAACACTTAACAGATATATGAATTGAAACTAAGTAGAAATTTAAAAATGCTGCAAAAGTGTATGTACTGGGAGGTAATTGAAGATTTACAGTGTTTCCAAGGACACTCCTTTAGTCTGAGCAGATCATCTTTTTCTTCTTTGTTCCCTGGTTTTCTTTCCTAGCCTTTTGTCATTTTCCTCAATTTGGAGTTGGAGTTGTCTGAAGAATTCAGCTTCATCTTCAACACTGACATCCAACTTAGATTACATTTCTTTGAGAGTTTCATTGCTGGCAATCTTGAGTTGGTCTTCAAGTCTGAAAAATCTTCTGACTCCTTTATCATCTCTAAATTCCATCAACCAATGAGGTGATTTGTGAATTGTATTTCCCCTTTCTTGAATGAGTAAAGTCCTGGGTAAAGCATTGGGCTCCCTCCAAGTTTTCCTTATATTGGCTATCTTGTTGAGAATTTCAGTCTTGGCAGTTCTGGTAAAGCCAGAATCCTTTTGTATGGCTGAAAAGACTCTAATCAAGGTAGAGTAGCCTTCATCCAGAATCCTGTGGAGAGGCCATGTTCTTTCCCCAGCTCCTTTATATCTGAACACTAATCTCTCTGGTAGCTGTCTGTAGGCAGCTATTCCCCTTACATCCTCCAGCTCATCCAGATAGAGTTCAATGTCTGAAATTTCTTTTATGTCACAGATGTGAACATAATCATCTTTAGAAATGGGTGACTTAGGCTTAGGTTTTTGTTTTTGAGTGAGTTTCTTAGAGGTTATGGGAGGTGTAGATTTTGGTTTTCTTTTCTGTTTCTTTGGTGGTGGAAGAGTGGTTAGAAAGGTAGGCAATTTGATAGTGTCCCAATCAATAGGTTCCTCTTTTGGAATGATTGGTTCACCATGGATGTTTATTGTGGGATCAGCAACAAGGGGTTCAGGTATGGAAGATAGTGGTTTAGATATAGATTTGGTTACTTCAGTGTTATCTCCACTCCTTCTATGTGCCTTGGCCTTTCTTCTGTTTCCCTTCTGCCATTCCTCTCTTTCTTCCACACTCTCACCAAATATACTCCCTAAAACCTCATCTAGGTTTGTAGTCTTGTCTTCACCCCTGACTTCAATCCCTTTTTCTTTTTCAACTAGACTTGACTTTAGCTGTTGTTCAAGCTTTGCTTGTGCTCTTTTGTCAGCCTCTAATTGCTTGGCTTCTTCCTTCTTGGCTATTGAGAATTTGGGATGTCCTTGCATCACACATATGCTCTTTCCCTCTCTAATGATAATAGCTCTATTTCTCCTTACAGCCTCATCCATGGACTTTTTGAGATAGGCAATACTCCTGCCTAAAATCTTGTTCTCATCATCTTTTGGAGGAGGAAAGTCCACTTCTTTTAAAGGATTCTTTGTTGAGTCCTTATTGGATCTTTCATTGAGCTTGAGGATTATAGCTTGTAGTTCTTTGGAAGAAGCTTCTCCATCCTTATGACTCCCTACTGGCATGAGCTCCATGTTGATTGGTTCAATTTTTGTGCTGTGTTTCACAGATGTTGATTTGTCTTGTGTAGAACCAAACAACAGTTGCAACCTTTCATCAATTCTCCTCCTTTGCTCTTTCACTTGGATTTCAGCTGCTGCAAGCTGAATCAAATCAATTCCATCAGGCTTGCCCTTGATTTGAATGATTGGAGAAGTAGTGATGGCAGGAACTAGCACTTTAGATATGTTGACTTTTGTAGATGGCTCTCCTTCCCCTTCCCTTATACTCTCCCCCTTTTTGTTATCATCAAGGAGAGGGGCCAAGCCTTGTGCTTTTGCCAGCTGCATTAGGAGACTGGTTTGAGATTGTTGATTGTGAAGAATGGTGGCCACAGAATCTTCAATAACTTGAACCCTGTCTTCTAACTTGGCCAACCGTTTTTCAGTAACAGATTCTTTCTTCAATCTCAAAACCAAGTCCTGCAATGTACCATAGGGCATGACTGAATCCAATTTATCTGAAGTATAGGTTTTCAAGTCAGCAATATCCTTCCTTAGATCATCCATACCCAGATTCTGCTTCACTTGCTGCAGCTTCATGAGATGCAGTGAGTCCAGGTGAGCTTGAAGGATAGCCTTGATACTTGCATGTGAAGTATTCTGAATGGCCTGTTGAATAGTGTTGATTTGTTTGACTAAAGAGACATTGAATTCCCCTGATCTATACTCCTTAGTCAAGGCCCATTCAGGTAGATTTGGAATTGAACTAGGGCCTTCATCTCCCCCTAAGTCCATGCTTCCATCAAAAGAAATAGAGTCATCATCATCAGAATTTGCTCCAAATTCCTCAGATGGCTCACCAGCTGTAGAAGGCATTTTGTTAATGGCAGCTTTATCCCTTTGAAGAGATTCTGTTGTGTGCACTAGATGTAGTGACCTTTCTGCCTCCTCATTGCCCTGAGCAGCCAACATTTGATAGGCTGTCACAGGATGAGTAAAAGTGTCAGCATCCAAGGAAATGTTATCAATTACAGCTTTGTAAAGTTGCTGAAATTGTCTTTCCTTTTCAGCATCATCCACAATCATTGACTCATTAGCAATGGCTGGTTCCACCCTTGTATCTACTGTACCTGCTTTTCTCTCTTTATCTCTATGTTCTTGCATCAGGGGCTCCCCCTGGCTCACACATCTCACTCCCTCACCTTCACCTACTAAGGTGGTACTCCACTCACTCACTTTTGCCATGCTGGAAGAAATAGCATGCATTTTTGAGCTCTCAATCTCTCCTTTTACCTGGGAGCAACCCAGCCTCTCACTCAAATTGTCACTCCCTTCCCTCAATCCTAAGAGTGATTGCACAGTATTCATGTCTTCTACACTTGGGATTAATTCAGTTATTTGTGTAGAGACTGTCAACGGATGTGGAATATCCGTTGAAGGTGAAACTGATGTTATCAACGGATGACTGCTGTTAAGCTTATCCGTTGAAGAACAACCACTTGTCAACGGATGAGTGATATCCGTTGAAGAAGGAAAAGAAGTTGAAGTTGAAAGTGATATAACTGTTGAATCTGTGTAGATTGATTTGAGATGTGGTGACACAGATGCTTCAATTATATCTGAAAGAATTTGCGGGTGATCCAACAAATCATCTAATAGATGATGATCACCTGTATTTGAGTGGGGCTTCTCCCTGAGTTGTAAAGAGGGAGAATCAGGAATTGATGGGAATAACATATCCACATCCAGAGATGGTGATGAAGTGTTTGGTGATTGATGTGTGATTATTGTGAGAGAATGGGGCTGTGACTCCACATTTATTGGAGTCACATCAAACTGAGTTTGAGAAGGCATAGATACAAATGGATGTATCTGTGCAGTGTGTGCACCCTGTGTAGAAGATTGGGTTTTGGCCTTCTTTCTTCTAATAAAGGCTTTTGTTGGTGAGTGTTTGGCTTTAGTGTCCCTCCCTCGTTTGTTCTGTGTTCCTGGTTGGGAACTATTTTCAATAGTAACATCCTTTTGGGAGGATGCTACTAGGGATGTGCTAGATACCTTTTCAACCACCACAGCTTTTTGAGAAACTGTGGCTTGGCTAGCTTGGGAAGCACTCAACTTTCCTTCCTTATCCTGGGGGTTTCTTTGATGTTCACCCCTCCCCTCACCACTCACACCCTGTTCACTCACCTCAGGGTTAATAGTTGGTGTTACAACTGTTGTCTTTTGAGAAACAACAGAGGTGGATTTCTTTGTCTTGGATTTTGAAAGTTTAGTTTTGGTGACCTTGGTAGAAATCTGTTGGGGCATCACAGATTTCATGGCCACACTAGAAGATAAAGAAATAGAGGGGTTGGAAGAAGTAGGAGTTGAAGAAGCAATTACCTCACCTACCTGAGGTGCATTCATGATTGGTAAATATACCAATGGCACACTGCTGTTAAGATCCATTCTCTTCAAGTCTGCAAGAACTCTTTTCTCTTGTGCCCAGCACTTGAGTTTATTATTCTCATTGATTATGACTAAACCTTCAGCAACATGGTTAGCCAATAACATAAAGAATCTAGCATAATAGATGTTATTAGGTCTATTAGCTTTGTTACCTAACCTAGTACCTAATTCTAGCATCATATAGTTGCTAAAGTTAAAATACCTATCAGAAACAAGCATATAGAACATATTAACCAGAGATGAAGTTATGGCATCAAAATTACTAATTTTCCCAGAGAAAACCTTTATAAAGGCATCCCCAAGGAAACTCCATTCTTTCCTAAGGCCTTTTCTTCTAATACTCCCTAAATTAGCAGAGTTAAGAGAATAACCTATGGAATCTAACATGCTGGATACATCACTATCAGTGTGTGGTATCATGGCATTGTTTTCAGGTAATTTAAAACATGCTTGTAAATCATCACAGTTAATACAGTGAGTTTTACCTTTGAGAGTGAAGGAGATAGTCATATCCATGGAGTTGAACTCAGCAGTTGTCCAAATCTCCTCAACTACTTCACAGAAAATTGTTGGGGCTTCCAGCATTGCATAGCTAAGTTTGCAGTTTTTGATGAAGTCCATCATTTTGTGATAGTTTGAGTGGGCTTCATTCTTCTCTACCAAAGCTATGAAATTGTTCTTTTCATAGATGAACCCAGATTGAGACATAATCTTCACGACTGGTGCCATTTTTGTGAGTAGAAATTGCAGAGAATAACTTGAAGTTTTTGCAGAGAGAAAATGGTAAATGCTTGAAATTTTAAGAAAGCGTAAAGTAAAAATGAACAATCAGAAGGACTTATATGCTCTCTCAAATTAATAAAAAAAAATAAAAGAAAGATTTATCAATAAATATGCGTTAGTGAATTTCAGTCGTTTAAGAATAAACTGTAAGTATTCTAAAAACTACCTTTAAGACCAATACATACAGATGTATGTATGAGTATCAACGGTTAAGAGAATAGAATCAACGGCTGTTAAACACCTGAATCGACTGATGTGACATTTCAACGGATAAGGCAAATTTTCATTCGTTGAAGGGTACTTCAGTTTTATCCGTTGACGGATAAAAATTCCAGAAATGTATTTGTCTTTCAACGGATAATGACTATCCGTTGATAGAGCAATTTTGACTTTCAACGGATAGGGAACATCCGTTGATGAAATAAACTATGTTAAAAGTCAAATTTGTTCTAGCAACTAATATATTTCAGGCTTCAATTCAAATTGCAATAAAGACATGAATTTTAAGAATAATTAAGCATACCTAGCTCACTTACCAATCTTGTGAATGTTGATTCATCAAGTGGCTTGGTAAATATGTCAGCAATTTGTTGTTCACTTGGAACAAAATGTAGTTCCACTGTACCATTCATGACATGCTCCCTAATGAAGTGGTACTTGATATCAATGTGCTTGGTCCTTGAGTGCTGTACAGGATTCTCTGTTATGGCTATGGCACTTGTGTTGTCACAAAAGATAGGAATTCTATCAACATGAAGTCCATAGTCAAGGAGTTGGTTCCTCATCCATAACACTTGAGAACAGCAACTTCCAGCAGCAATGTATTCAGCCTCAGCTGTAGAAGTAGAGACTGAATTTTGCTTTTTGCTAAACCATGATACAAGCTTGTTTCCCAAGAATTGGCAGGAGCCTGTTGTACTTTTCCTATCTATTCTGCAACCTGCATAGTCTGCATCTGAATAACCAATTAGATCAAAGCCAGATTCTCTAGGATACCAAATACCTAAATTTGGTGTACCCTTGAGATATCTGAAAATCCTTTTGATAGCAATTAAGTGAGACTCCCTAGGATCAGCTTGGAATCTAGCACATAGACATGTAGCAAACATTATATCTGGTCTGCTAGCAGTTAAATATAAAAGTGAACCAACCATGCCTCTATAACTTGTAATATCCACAGACCTTTCAGTCTTATTTAATTCAAGTTTGGTGGCAGTGGCCATGGGAGTTTTTGCAGATGAACATTCCATTAAGTCAAACTTCTTTAAAAGATCATAAATATATTTAGTTTGACTAATGAAAATTCCATCACTAACTTGTTTAACTTGTAAACCAAGAAAATAGGTTAGTTCTCCCATTAGGCTCATTTCATAATTACTTTGCATTAGCTTAGCAAACTTTTTGCAAAGTTTGTCATCTTTAGAACCAAATATTATGTCATCTACATAAATTTGAACAAGTATACTAGAGCCATTAACATCCCTAAAGAAGAGAGTTTTATCAACAGTACCTCTAGTGAAGTGATTCTCCAAAAGAAATTTTGATAAGGTCTCATACCAGGCTCTAGGTGCTTGCTTTAGTCCATAGAGTGCTTTCAACAGATAATACACATAGTCTGGAAAATTTGGATCTTCAAATCCTGGAGGTTGACTTACATAGACTTCCTCCTCTAATTTCCCATTTAGAAATGCACTCTTGACATCCATTTGATAGACTTTGAAATTGGCATGGGCTGCATGGGCTAGAAATATTCTGATGGCTTCAAGTCTTGCAACAGGAGCATATGTTTCATCAAAATCTATTCCCTCTTGCTGAGAATAGCCTTTAGCAACCAGTCTGGCTTTATTCCTTATGATAATGCCATTTTCATCCATCTTGTTTCTGAATACCCACTTTGTGTCAATAGGACTCTTGTTCTTTGGTTTGGGTACCAGCTTCCATACTTGGTTTCTCTCAAATTGGTTACAGCTCTTCCTGCATAGCTAATATCCAATCTGGATCCAATAGAGCTTCTTCCACTTTCTTAGGTTCCTCCTGAGACAGAAAACCACTATACAGACATTCATCTTGAGTGGCTTTTCTTGTTTGCACTTTAGATGATGCATCACCAATGATCAGTTCAAAGGGATGATTCTTGGTCCATTTCCTTTGTGGTGGAAGATGTGCTCTAGATGAGGTGGCCTCAGTATTGTCATGATGTGAGACAGAGTGTTGACTAGTTGAAACTCCCCCTGAGTTGTTGGTCCTTTGCAGGGAACTTGGAGTTCTATCAACTGATGATGTAAATCGATTATCCGTTGATGAACCATGATCAACGGATGCTTCATTTTGTACTTCAACGGATGATGCACTATGTCTTTCAACGGATACTGCATTGCCTCTATCAACGGATGCAGTATTTTGTGCATTATCCAAGGGCAAGTTTTGAATCCCTTTTGAAGTGTCATCTCCATCAGTCTCCTCTTCACTATCATCACAATATATCTCAATGTTGTCAAATTTGAGTCTCTCATTATGTCCCTCATCTGTTAGTCCATCAATCTTTTTATCATCAAACACAACATGCACAGATTCCATAACAATGTTGGTTCTTAGATTGTAGACCCTATAAGATTTTCCAGCTGAGTAACCAACAAATATCCCTTCATCAGCCTTTGCATCAAACTTCCCTTTATGGTCAGATTGATTCCTCAGTATAAAGCATTTACATCCAAAGACATGAAGAAAGTTTAGAGTTGGTTTTCTTCTCTTGAACAACTGATAAGGAGTCATGCCTTTAGCTTGATTGATCAAAGAAATATTCTGAGTGAAGCAGGCACAATTAACAGCTTCAGCCCAGAAATATGTTGGTAACTTTGATTCTTCAAGCATTGTTCTTGCAGCTTCAATTAAAGATCTGTTCTTTCTTTCAACAACCCCATTTTGCTGAGGTGTTCTTGGAGCTGAGAACTCATGCATGATTCCATTTTCTTCACAGAACAGCCTTAATGTCAAATTCTTGAACTCAGTTCCATTGTCACTCCTGATATTTCTAACCTTCAAGTCAGGATGATTGTTGACTTGCCTGATGTGATTGATAATGATTTCACTTGCTTCATCCTTTGATCCAAGAAAATAGACCCATGAGAACTTTGAGAAATCATCTACAATCACTAAGCAATATTTTTTTCTTGCAATAGACAATACATTGACTGGTCCAAACAAATCCATATGTAGCAGCTGTAATGGTTCATCAATTGTTGTTTCAAGCTTCTTTTTGAATGATGCTTTCCTTTGTTTGCCTTTCTGACAAGCATCACACAAACCATCCCTTGAGAATTCAACTAGAGGGATTCCTCTAACTAAGTCCTTTTTGACTAGATCATTCATTGTCTTGAAATTCAAGTGGGATAGCTTCTTGTGCCATAGCCAACTTTCAACTGAGCTTGCTTTGCTGAAGAGACAAGTAATGGATTCTGCATCTGTAGAGTTGAAGTCAGCTATGTACACATTTCCTTTTCTAACTCCAGTTAGAACCACTTTGTTGTCTTTCTTACTAGTGACAACACAGGCTTCAGAATTGAAGGAAACTGTATTCCCTCTATCACATAGTTGACTGATGCTCAGTAAATTGTGCTTGAGACCATCAACTAATGCAACTTCATTAATGATGACATTCCTTGTTGAAATCAAGCCATATCCCATAGTAAACCCTTTGCTGTCATCTCCAAAGGTTATGCTAGGGCCAGCTCTCTCCTTGAACTCTGTGAGCAGGGAGAAATCTCCTGTCATGTGTCTTGAACAACCACTGTCCAAGTACCATAGATTTCTTTCATTTCCCTGCACACCATAAAATCAATCAATTTGATTTTGGTACCCAAGTTTCCTTGGGTCCATTCTTGTTAGCCTTTCTCCTAGACTTCATTCCTCCTGCATCTTTAGACTTAGGTGAGTTTGAGTCAACCTTGGTCTTAGATGTAGTTGGTTGAGGTGTAGGGTTAGTCACAGAATCATTTAGCACATTTGTAAAATTATTAGGCATTGATTGTGCAAACATGTTATTCCATATGGGCATATTGTATGGCATTTGAGGCATACTACATGCAGCAAGATAAGGATTGTTAAAATATGGCATGTTTACAAAATGTGCATAAGGATTTTGTTGAGACATAACAGGCATAGCATGCAGAGGTGATGCAGACATATTAGGCATAGAAGAGGGTACAGTTATGGGAGTCTTCTTAATGGATTTACAATTAGCAGATAGATGATTAACACTACTACAATGCACACAGCTTTTTCTAGGAGCATACCTATCAGGTGTGTAATTGTTGTGTTTATTAATTCCTACCTTCCCATTTCTGTTGGATTTTCTTTTAGATTCCTTTTTATCCTCAACCATCTTGAGCCTATTATTTAACTGTTCTAAGGTCATGTGCCCTACATTCACCTTACTGACATCTTTGGATGTGCTTGCTTCTTCTTTGACAAAGTTCTTTGAGGTTGAACCAAACTTTTTGTTGAGTTTCTTTAGATTCTCTCTTTTAGAAACATCTGCCTGTTTTAATTGAGGAACCTTCAATGGATGCTCCTTTTCTTCCTTCAACGGATAACTTTCATCATCCGTTGATTCCACATCCGTTGACAGTCCATCAATTAATTCTAGTTTCTTTTTATTTTTATTCCAGGCAGTTTCACAGAATGATTCAATTCCTTGGACCTTAGCAATTTGAGCACTTACATCCCTAGATGTCTTCCAGGCTTTAATCACCTCTTGCTCTTTCTCTAATTGATTGGAAAGTATTTCTACTTTCTTAACAGATTCAGCTAGTTCATTTTCAACAGATATACAATGCAACTTAGTTTTCTCTAGGTCAATCATCTTATCTTCTAACAAAGCATTTCTATTACTTAAAAACAGATTGTTCTCTTTAATCCTACTATTTTCTTTAGCAAGAGATTTAAGAGATACACGCAAATGATACAATTCAGTAGACATGTCATTAAAGGCATCATTGCACTCTTCTTTAGTAAGCTGTGTTAAGTCAGTAGTGATTACCTGATTGCTTGATGAACTAACTTCATTTTCTTCAGAATCAGCCATGAGAGCAAGGTTGACATACTCCACATCTTCATCCTCTTCATCTCCATTAGCTGCCCAATCCTTTTCTTGAGTAATGAAAGCCCTCTCCTTTTGCTTGAGCAGATCAAAATATTTCTTTTTGTAATCTACTTGTTCAAATTTCTTCTTTTCAGAAGTTGGCTTTCTGCACTCACCTGCAAAGTGTCCACTTATACCACAATTGAAACACTTGAACTTGGATTTGTCCACAGTGTTTTTGTGAGGTTTAGTGGCTCTAGTGTTTTTCTTGAATTTCATCTTTGCAAATCTTCTGGACAGAAATGCAAGATGCTCATCAATTCCATCTGAGTCATCTTGGCTGGAGTTGTCTTCATTTTCAGCAGCTTGCTCTTTCCTCTTGCTTGATTCCTGACTTCTTATACCATCTTTGGAGTTTGATGTAGATCTCGCAGTTTCTTGTCTGCATTTCCTCTCATTTTCAGCTACCAATGCAACTGAACTTCCTTTCTTTCTCCCCTTCTCCAATACCTCATCCTGTTCCAGCTCTAGTTCATAAGTCTTCAAGATTCCATACAATCTTTCAAGAGTGAAGTCCTTATAATCTTGAGAGTTTCTTAAGGAGACAGTCATGGGTTTCCATTCCTTTGGCAAGGATCTTAAAAATTTAAGATTTGAATCCTTCACTTGGTACACTCTTCCATACAGCTTCAGTCCATTCAACAGCTTTTGAAACCTATTGAATGTTTCATTTAAAGATTCATTTTCTTCAAAATGAAAGTATTCATACTGTTGAATGAGAAGCTGCATTTTGTTTTCTTTCACTTGTTCTGTACCTTCACACAGTAGTTGAACTGTGTCCCAAACCTCTTTGGCAGTTGTGCAATTTATCACATTATCAAACATATCCATGTTAAGACCATTAAACAAAATGTTCATAGCCTTCTTATCCTTGTGGACTTCTTCTGTGTCTTCCATTGTCCATTCTGCTCTAGGTTTTGGAATGGATTGACCAACAGCAACTGTGGTTGTAGCAACTGTTGCTACTTTGTGGGGAATGTGAGGACCATTCTCAATGCAGTTTACATAACCTTCATCTTGGGAGAGTAGATGAAGGTGCATTTTCACCTTCCAATGGTGATAATTGTCTTTGTCAAGAACTGGGATCTTTACTCCAATATCCTTCTTACTCATCTTTGTTAGATTCCAAGATCTTTAAACTCTTTGTATGTCAAGAGCTGGCTCTGATACCAATTGTTATTCCTAGTGGACTAACAATGAGATTTACAGAAGGGGGGTTGAATGTAAATCTCAAAACTTTTTCAAGTTTTGAGCAGTTTATAAAGTTGTGTGTTCAAGAAGAACAAGTGTGTGAATTGCTTTAAGCTAATACAGACAGATATATATTCAAGCACAAATGTAAAGAACACAACAGACCTTAAAAACTTTTCTGGTGGATTTGTTGTTCCACCAGAGATGGTATTTTAGAAAATCTGTGATTAAACAATGTTGATCACAGCTGCATCCTAGTACAAACTAGATGAATTTTCTCTCAATATTTTTCTAAACAGCTCTGGAAAAATTCTCTTCTAATTACTAGCTTCTACTTGGTTTATATATTACCAAGTGTACAAGTGAAAAACAATATAAAAATACAGTAATAAAATAAGTTCTTCACTTGCTTCTTTTCCTGTTCACTCCAGTACTTTGTTGACTATTGCATCTTTGTACTGAAGAAGAACGGCTGCTTTTTCTGTTGTTCCTGAAATTCGGCTACCACATCTCAGTTGTCTCTATCAACCCATGTGTCTCTGTTCGTACGTACAACTACCCCTTATCAACGGCTAATCATTAGAGCATCCGTTGAAGCTTTCATCCGTTGATGCACTCATCCGTTGAAGGATGTTATCCGTTGATGACTTTATCGACATCCGTTGAAGCTTAGCTTCTTATCCGTTGAAGGTCTTTAAGTCATCCGTTGATACCACTTCACTTATACAAAATTACAAGGCATGAAGTATTTACAATTGGCCTTCCTATCTGCATATCATCTAGTAGTCAACATGACTCATAGTTTCTCTCAACTTCCAAGAATTACATTTTAAATACAGAGACTGAAATATGCTACAACACTAAACTTATTTCTAAGTAAAGCTACACCATCAACAGATAGCCAAAGTGGTCTTATCCGTTGAGGCTACAGACACTAAATTTCTACTTAAGTATTTTGTTAAACATATCATCAAACTAATGCACATACATTCCTAACATCATTTAATAGCTATTAAGAGAATTTTCAGATATCTCAAGGGAACACCAAAACTTGGCATTTGGTACCCTAGAGATTCTGGTTTTGATCTAACTGGTTATTCAGATGCAGATTATGCAGGTTGTAAAATTGATAGAAAAAGTACAACATGAACTTGTCAATTTCTAGGAAACAAGTCGGTGTCCTGGTTCAGTAAAAAGCAAAATTTGGTGTATACTTCTACAGTTGAAGCTGAGTATATTGCTATTGGCAGTTATTGTGCACAAATTTCTCTGGATGAAAAACCAACTATTGGACTATGGTCTGCAAGTGAACAAAATTCATATTTTCTCTGATAACACAAGTGCAATTGCCATTACTGAAAATCCAGTACAACGTTCAAGAACAAAGTACATAGACATTAAGTACCACTTTATTAGAGAACATGTAATGAATGGTATTGTGGAACTTTATTTTGTTCCAAGTGAGAAGCAACTTGAAGATATCTTTACCAAGCCACTTGATGAATCCACCTTCACTAGGTTGGTAAGTGAGTTAGGTATGCTTAATAATTCTTAAATCATTTTTGATAATTTTACAAGTTGAAATGCAGCCAGAAATTTAATTAATTTTTCTGGTTTGGATGAAAATTTGGCTAAGTCAAAATCTACATCTCGACGGATGTTCATTTTCCATCAAGCTTGATCATTCGTCGAAATAGAATAGCTTGGTAAAAATTAATTACTTTTCTGGAATATTTTAAACCCAACGGATAATTGTTTTATTCTCATCCGTCGGATTGTCTACATCTTAGCTGTTAAAATTCTGAACATTATCCATCAGATTCACTTATAGTCTGTAAGTATATCACGACAGATAATTGACAGAATTTTGACAGTTTATTTTACTTTTAGACGGCTATTTTGGGCAAATTTCATTGGGTCTTTAATTTTTATCCCATTTTATCTGATATTACATAAAAGCTTAATTTCAAGTTCATTTTAGCTTTTATCTTTCTCTATTGCAATTAACTGCTCTCTTCTTCCTCAAAGCAAAACCCTCTTTCTTTCTGCAACTTTCCTTGCTTAACAATGTCACCAGTAGTCAAGATCATGTCTCAGCCATGAGTCATTTATGAGAAGAACAACTTCGTGGGTCTTGTGAACAGAGAGATTCCAGCCTCTGAAGATTATCACAAAATGATGGATTTTGTGAAGGGTTGCAAGCTTAACTATGCCATGCTGGAATCACGCACAGTCTACTGTGAAGTTGTGGAGGAGATGTGGACCACTGTTGTGTACCAAGCAACTGACAAAACCATAACTTGCTCCACTAAAGGTAAGTATTTTTGTATTAACAGTGATATTATCCAAACAGGATTTAAAATTCCTGAAAACACTACTACTAAACCACACACAGATGCTGATTTAGTTAACTTGATTACTTCTATTGGCTATGCTCTTCCTACCACTAAATTAAGTGATATTAGGAGACTAGGACTTAGGAAAGAGTGGAATTTTCTGTGTGATGTAGTTACCAAGGTGTTTTCAGGTAAAATAAGCAACTTTGATTCTATCAATATTGTTATGCTTGACATGCTCTGCATGCTAGTTACTGATAATTACTATAATTTTAGTGATGCTATCATGTTTGAGTTAGGCTACAAGTTATGGGAGATTAAAAAAACATCTAGGAATGTTTATTATGCTAGATTATTTATGATTATTGCTAACCATATGTGTGAGGATCTTGTGATTGAGAACCCAACCAACGAACTAGATTGTTGGGTTCAAGAAAGAAGAGTACTTGCAGATTTAAACAGGACCAATCACCACAAGGAGGTGCCCCTTGTTTATTTGCCTATCATGGAGGGCTCTCAGGTAAGTGAGGTAAATACTCATGTCTCTACTCCTTCTACCTCTCAAGTTTCTTTGCCATTGATCGTGGCTATGGCATCTGTGTCAATGACCCAACAGATGCCTACCCAAGCCACAAAATCCAAAACTTCAAAATCCAAATCAAAGAAACCACACTCTGGTGTCTCTCAAAAGATGTCAGTTTCAAAATCTACCAAAACCAAAAAGGGGAGTGTGAAGGGTGGTGAGATTGGTGAGGGACAGGGTGAACATCAAAGAATCCCTAAGAATAAGGATGGTGAGGTGAGTGTACCCAAACCTAGCCACACCATAGTTTTCCAACAAACTGTAGTGCTTAATAAGGAAATTAGCACATCTCTAGTTTTATCCTCCCAAAAGGATGCTTCTATTGAAACAAGCTCCCAACCAGGAGCACATGTCGAAATTTTTAGGGACACAGACTCACCCCAAACTTATATAAGAAAGAAGAAATCTAGAAAACTTGGAGATGCACAGGGATCAGACACAGTGCAAACTGCAGCTAAAGACTCAGTCACTGCACCTTCTCAAATTCAGTTTGATGTGGCTTCAATAAATGTGGAGTCACAACCAAAATTTCTTACTATAAACATCTCACACACACTAGATACACAAAACTCTCCCACCAATTCTCTGGATGTGGATATGATTCACACATCAATCCCTGATTATCCTTCTTTAACTCTATTGGAGAAGCCAAAATTCAGTACAAGTGAGCATCATCTCCTAGATGATTTGTTGGCTCACTTGCCAATTCTTTCAAAAACGATTGAGACGTATGTGCCTAAATTATCATCAATCTGCACAGAGTCCATAATAATTTCTACTCCAAACCTTATCATTTCCTCTATTCCGGTGGATATTGTTCATCCGTCGGCTAGTGATTGTATCCCGATGGATGTGTCTAACAGCAGTCATCCGTTGGCTATCCTAACTACTACCCTGATGGATATTCCTCATCCGTTGGTACTCACTACACAAGCTGAATTTTCAACAATTGTTACAAGTGTAGATGAGTTAGTAGTTGTACAATCACTACTAGGATTGAGGGAAGGGAATGAACAGAGTGAGAGGGTGAGTTGCTCTCAGGCAAAAGGAGAGGAAAAGAGAGAAAATATGCAGGCTACTTCTTCCAGCCTGGAAAAAGTGAGTGAGGGGAGTTCCACCTTAGTAGGTGAAGGTGAGGGTGTGAGGGTGGTGAGCTAAGGGGAGCCCTTGATGCAAGAATATAGAGAAAATGAGAGAAAAGCAGGTACAGGAGATATAAGGATGGAAACCATTGCTAGTGAGTCAATGAATGTCAGTGATGCAGAAAAGAGAGACTATTTCAGCAAGAATATCAAGTTGTCATAGATTCTATCTCTTTGAATGCTGAGACATTTACTCATCTTGTTCCAACTTATCAAATTCTAGCTGGACAGGGCAATGAGGATTCTTAGAGGATGTTGAACCTGGTGCATACTACTGCTTCAATATAAAGGGCAAAGGATGATATAACTACTATGCCTTCCCCAGCTGGTAGTGACTTTAAATTAGCTGAAGACTCATTTAGGGATGATGGTGAGGATGATGAGGATGATAGCATGAACATAGAGGGAGATGCAGACATTCCTTCATGGATGCTAAGTAAATAATGCTCATATTCACACCTCCAATCCACCTTATTTAAGCTTATTCTTGACATCCAAACAGCAATTCAAGCATCCACAAGTGCCAGCACAAAAAGGTTACTCAAAGCACACATGGAATCTCTACAGCTGCATAAGATTCAGGCTCTCCAACAAAGTCAATATGTGGATGCAATCAAGCTAGAAATTTCTGAAGTCAAAAAGGATTTTGTAGCAAGGTTGGATGCTAGGCTTCCAGGAACCACTATGACTGAAATAGCTCAAAAGCTAAGGAAGGAAGCTGATTTGAACAGAAAGTTTGAGGCCATGGACTCTAGAATGACAAATATAGAAAATTCAGTGGCCAAGATACTTGCAAATCAGGAATCTCAAACTAGTCTGCTTCAACAGTTGGTGGCTGCACAACTCCCTACCTCTACTCAACTTGATGCTAACAAAAAGGGGGAGAAAAACTCTATCATCCCAGTTAGTCAGGGGGGTCAATAAATGAGGAGGAGAAAGTGCTCAACATACAAGTCAGTAAAGTGATTGTTCCAGAAATTACTTTCACTAAGCTACCATCTATGGATAGTATTGACCTAATCAATCTAGAAGCAACAAAGCTAAAATCAAATGACAAACTGAGAAAGATTGATATAACAGCAGTTGAAAAAGAGCTAAATGAAAAATGGAAGCAGATTGATGAAGAAATCCAGAAGAAGTTTGGTCCAATTGAGAAGAAAGACAAGGTCTTTTCTCACTTCTCTCAATTGAGACAAATTTCTGCAAATGAAATGAGTCTAGGTAATTTGGAAAAGGGCCAACCTTCATGTATAAAATCTCCAAAAGCCAACTTGGTTTTGAAGCCTAAAAGAAATTATCCAAAGTCATCTGACAAAAATCCCTTGGATCTTATGTTTGAGACTCTAAGGTCAGATGAAAAGAAGCTGTTGGCAAGGTTCATTGCATTCTTCAAAGATCCAACTGACTCGGTGCTAAAGAGAAGAATTGCTAAAATCTACAGGAATGGGAAAGAAATTGTGGTGGCTGGACACCCTCAGTTTGCAGAAGCTAAGAAGGAAGAGAAGGAGAGGATTAAAAAAGAAAAGAAGCAAGCTTCTTTAGATACTAAGGAACTCAAACAGAAGAAAAAACAAGCTGCTATAGTAGCCAAGCTCCAAGCTGTGAAAACTGCAACTGAGATTTCTGAGAAGCAAACTGTGACAGTTGAAGCTCAGGATCGGAAAATGCAAAAGGAACCTCAACAGAAAAGGAAGTTCAGATACAAAATCCTTCCCAAAAGAAGATTGGACTTCAATGATGATGAGATGGAAGATTACATTCCCAACCAGTCTATATCTACAATTCAAACATCCAAGCCCTCAGTGGAGCAGGATGAATTTAAGGTGGATCCTACAAGGAATTTTCATGGTGAGCCAATAGTTCCCAAGGATGAGCCAGTAGACTGGGATAGTTTGCCACTTCCTGAGCTTAATTTACCAATCTTCAACAAGTTAAAGAAGAAAAGACAAGAGCAATCAAGAAGGTCAAGCCTGTGAGTCTCAAAACCAAAACCTTAACTAAAGCTCAACCAACTGTTAACAAGGGAGATCTTCTATATATCTGTGATATCAAGGAATTTTCAGAAATAAATCTCTACATGGATGAACTAGAAGAAGTAAGAGGAATTGATGCTCACAGAAATCTCCCTGAAAGACTGGTGTTCAAATACAAAGGTGGGAAAGAGATCATATGGCCCCTTCACAGAATTCTTCAAGAAAGCTGTTTTGTTTTGATAAAGATCTTCTCATCTTTCAAGAAAATTTTTGGATTCAATGTGACTGCCAAGAAAATGGTTCTAAAGAAGATAGAAGAACTAAGGAGCAGAAAAGCCTCAAATGCACTCCCAAGGACTCTATCAATTCCCTTCACAGGAAATACAGTGCACTTGATGCCTTACTGGCTGATGGAATTCATGGATGGAAAAGGTGTTAGGAGATTCTTCAGACTGGATGATCAATTGAGAATCTCAAGCAATGAGACTCTATTGGAAATGCAAGAAAAGATGGATCTATCAAATGCTGAAGAATTTGAATTTCACAGACAACTCCAAAATCAAATAGAAGAAAACAACTGAAAGCTTGGGAAGAAATCAAGACAATCAAGGAAGTAGAAAACATATGCTCAGACTAGAAGAGCACCTTGAAAATGATTGTGAGAACTCTTTGTACACTTTACTTTGTTCAATTTTCAAATAAACTGTAGCACTTACTAGTTTTATCTACCAAAATTCAATCTGTACATTCAGGGTATTTTGTTATCATCAAGTTTCTTTTAATTTATGGCTACAATTCTAGTAGACATAAATTGGGGGAGATTGTTAGGAATATGTTGTGAACTTGATGATAAGTTGAACAAAACACCTTAGTAGATTTAACTTAGTGTATTTGTAGCTCTCGACGGATGTTCTACAATAGTCCCAACAGATGAACTTTATAGTCCCGACGGATGATAACTGAACATCCATCGAGAGTGTAGCTTATGTAATAATAAGTCTTGTAGCATATGCCTGCAAACAACAATGTATTAATAGGTGCTGTAGGATTCTTTAAGTCATGTTGACTACTAGATTGATATGCAGAATAGGTTGGCTAATTGTAAATATAAGATGTCTTGTAATTCTGTATAAGTGAAATAAAGTCAAGTGATAGAAAGGCTCTCGACGGATGATTTACAAAGGCTCCCGACAGATAATCAACAAGGCTCCCGACGGATGACCAACATAGTCCCGACGGATGATCATAATTCAAAAGAGCAGTTGATACTGACAACACAGTCACATGCATCGGGTGTTTATAAATGGAATGTGGCAGCCTAATTGCAAGATTTAGAGAAAAAAGAAGCATTACCATTTCCATGCAATTATGAAGACATTCAAATATGCTGGATAGAGTAATGAAGTAGCATGGAATTAGTCTAGAAACAACTTTTGCTTTACTTATTTTTTTTTTTATCATGTAACTTGGTAGTATATAAACCAAGTGCAGCAAGTAGAACAAATTAATGAAGTAAGCATTATTTTCAGAGAGATAGATAAAGTTGTATCTGTTAAGCATCTCACTGTAATTCTGTAAGTTCACTTATAAGCAGCTGTGTGCTATTCAAGCATCACAGAGTTCTCATCTTTATATATATATCTCTGGTGGATAAGTTCAAATCCACCAGAAAGTTTTAAAGCCTTGTGTTTTATTACTTTATGTTTTGATTTCCACTTTACTTTCATTCCGCACTACTTGCAAAATCAAACACAGTTATATATCAAGTAAGAACATTCTTAAAATTAGAAAAAGAAGCCATAATTACATTCAACCCCCCCTTCTGTAATTCTTGTTGCATTGATTAGGAATAACATTAATAATGCATAAATTAAATTTGTGAGCCCAGTTTGTCGAGGTCGTGAGTTAGCTTTGGACAGGTTTCTACGTAATAGTTACTCAACATGAATCGTACTGGTCTGGAAAATCCAGGTATTCTATATTTGCAACATATCTTAACATATTACGTAGCATATAATCTTTTTTTGTTGGATTTTCCATATCCATTTATTATTATGCAGTTCAATCAGCAGTTACAGATAAAAGAGAATTTTGCTTCAAATATCATGGGTATGTTTCTTGACGACATTATGTTACCATATATATTATGTAAATTATTGATGCAACTAATCTTTGATCTTATATCATTCTTCAACTATCAGGTTCTCAGCAAAGTGATATAAGAACAAATTCTACATCTAGCAGAACCTCTACTATAATGTCATCGAGATCTCACCTTGCCAGTAGCCGTAAGTTATGTAGACAACATGTAGTTAACATTTATTATTTTACATTGATTTATAATGTTTGTTTTTACTTTGTTTTTTTATCAGGCTCTGGTAAATCTCAACTGAATTATAGTCCAAATTACAATAACAGCCCAATATTATCCTGTATAATTAATTGTGAGTGTTCAGTTGTTAATCCTTTATCAATCTAGATAACTTATATACAAATATATATTATACTTAAGTTGTTGTTATGGTTTACGAATTGATATTTGTAGAATCAACTCCTACCAAGAATATCTCAGCATATCCCGCGTCAAGCAATAATGCACCAATTATGTTATCGAGATCTCACAATGCCAGCACCTGTATGTTAGTTTCAAACTTTATTCATACTCCCCCCCCCCCGATTTAAGATACGTTATTTAACCATGTTTGCATAACACCTTATGTGGTTGTATGCAAATAAAGATACAGATCATGATTTATGGGTTTGGTTTTCTAATTAATTAGATTTTTTAATTGATTTTGTTTTGCTTAGGCTTTGGTCAAGCGATAATAAATCACACACCGCTTTTCAATAACAGCCCAAACATATCATGTTTATCTAATCGTAAGTTTTCAGTTCTTATTCCGTGATCAGTAGCAGTCCAATATTATCCATTATTATGCCATATTTGAATAATGAATTCATTTTTTTAGGTACCACTCCGCCTTCAAGTGTCAAATCATATATTCCAAAAAAACAAACGTCAAAGGCTCATGCTGAATCTGACATATCAGGTAATAGTGTTCTTCCGTTTTTAAACACGATATATGAGATAAGTAATTATGACGACAGATTATATTTTGGAATATATTTATATAAAATGTTGACGTCTTTTCAATAGAATCGAAGAGACGTTATAGAGGCCTTAACATATCTACAATACTACGTAACAATGAAAAAACTAAGGAGAATATTGATCCTTCTTCACAGAGTATGAGAAATTGAATTTTGTCAAATTCATCTTATTTCCAGGAATGGCCATCATTATCAATATTCTGATTTTCCAATTTAATTGCAGATGTTTCACTTAGGCAGAACTCCGATATGAACGACAGTCGATTACCTTCTCCAATGGCTACCAACCTAATTAAAAATTTTGATGACGCATATGATGGAACACATATGGAAGAACAACTTTTTGACGAAGGTATTTTTATCATAACTTTGTTCAAAATTATGCAGGTTTGTCGCACATAATTAAATAAATTTAATTAATGCACTTTTTTATTTTGGTAATATTGCAGAAGCTGAACCCGTGGATTTTCCTGGGATTGATCTTTGGGATGGTTATGTTAATATTGGTCCGCCAACCTCAACATGTGTTAAGTGTGGTGCCCGTATGTGGAACATGGAACGGAACAATAAATCCAACAAAAATAGTTCTCCTACCTTCTCTCTATGCTGCAAGAATGGACAGGTCCAGCTCCCACCAGAGAAACAACCTCCTGAGCCACTAAGATCATTACTATATGGAAACGACAGGACAATCTACTTCAAGTTAAACCATCGTCTTTACAATTCATTATTTGCGATGTGTTCTAGTGGTGGTAAAATAGATCACAAAATTAACTGTTAGGTCACACTTTCACTGTAGAGGGGGTGAATACAGTGTTTATTACAATCAAATCAAACTTCAAGAACTTATGTAACAGAAAACAAACTTTATTGAAACAATAAACTCTGTTATAATCTGGAACTGTTATCTCTCAGTGATGAACAAAATATCACGAGAGCTGCTAGGGTTACAGTAAATAATATTCTCGATAATGATAACACTTATAGTGTAAACCCTATGTCTGTGTTTATATATTACACAGTTACAAGATAATCGCTAATTGATATGGAATATAATTCTGCTTCCTAAAATATATCAATCAGATATCTTCTATTCCAAGTATTCCATTCTTCACGGAATTCCTTCTTCATGCATATCTCTTCTTATGTTTATCTTGATCTTCTTAACTTTAATCAGCTACTGTCCTTATCTGATCATCCTTCAACACTTAAGTTCCGATATCTATCTCCTGATGCTTATCTCCTGATAACATAAGTACTGATATCCCTTAAGTTCTGACGTCCAGTATAAGTACTGATCAGTTAAGTACTGATTTGTCCTGTTCAAATAAGATCTGAAATCTAAACATAAAACATATTAGCCATGACATTATCAAATATATCTAACAATCTCCCCCAACTTGTAAATTAGCAAAATATACAAGTTTAACAGATATTTGATGATGTCAAAAACATTAAGTACAAATGCATGAGAAATAGACAAGATAACTACAACTTACAGTCCTTAAAGCTTTTACCAATTCAACTTCTGATAACAACTTTAGTCTGTATACACATCAGAATTTAAGTAGTTGTAGATCTTTGACTTGGCTTCATCATTTTCTGATCTCTCTGATGTCAGGAGTTGTTCTGAGATAATTCTTCAACAAACATTTCTCAGCATATCTGAGTTCATCAATCATTCTCCGTTTGACATCTTTAAGCTCTGCAGTATCTTCACCAGTTTGAAATATTGCAGCTCTGAGATCATTAATCTTTGCTTTTCTCAACTCCCGATCTAGTCTTATGACATAAGCTTTGTTAGACTCTAGATTGAATTCAAGCCCCTTAATACCAAGATATGTTCTGATCTGTACAGTATTAGGCTTCATATCAACAATATCCCCATTGTGATCTCTGTACTTTGGAACATATCTGCTGTCAGACTTAACAGAATAAAGCCTTTTCTGTCTCTGAATCTGTTCTTTTAAGTAGTTTGCAGCAGTCTCTGTTATTCTGTCATCCACTTGAAGTAAGAAAAGTACATGCTCCAATTCTTCAAAATACTTCAAAGGAATGACATTTTGTCTTATATGATAAACCCTACCATATGTCATGAAATACAACATGATGTATTCTTTCAAGTAGGTATGGTAAACCATCTGTACAGATTCTAGTTGATTCAATCTCTCAGGAGTTGCTCCAATACCTGGTTCACTCAAGGAAGTTGGATCATCGGTAGTGTTGTGTACTCTTCTTTCATCAGCACTTCCCAATCCAGTTTTATCTCTAGCTTCCTTTCCAGTAACTACTCTTGCTTCAAAACCACTTGGAGTAGTCTTCAAAGATTGAGTCTGTTTTGCTTTAGTGAATCCTGGTAGGAGTGTTTTAGATTTATTTTCTGATATCAAGTTAACTTGAACACTGTCAGAGGTTACTTGCTTCTTCTGAATATCAGAACTTACAATTTCTTGACTCTGAACAACTTGAGCCATGTCAGAGGTTGTTTTAAGAACTTTTCTTGAAGTCAGAGCAAGATCATCTTTTCCATCAGTAATTTCTTCTTCCTCAGGAGGTACATAAGGCTTGATAGGTTCACCAACCTTTTCTTTACCCTTGGATCTTGGATCTATCTGTGGTTGTGATCTAGCCAAAGTTTCTTCAGTATGTATCCTTTCTTTGATCACAATGCCTTTAGGTTTTGGAAGTAACTTTTTACCAGAAGCTTCAGATTTAGATGTGACTTTCTCTGATTTAAGTCTGGCTTCTTCTTCCTTTAAACTTTCCAAGTCCATCCCTGGATTTTCTTGAAGAAATAACTGTCTTGACATTTCCTCATCAAGATCTAGAAGTTCATCAGAACTTATCCTTTTACCAGCAGCAGAACTTACTCTTTTCCCAGTATCAGAACTTGTTCTGTGACTAGCTTGTCTTGATGTAAACCTTCTACCTTGACTATGACCACTACCCATTCCAGAGTTTCCTTGGTCATCTTTTCCATCATCCTTTCCTTGCAGTGACTTGTTGGTTTTGCATTTGGACTTAATTACCTTCTCCCCCTTTTTGGCATCAGCAGGTAATAAAAGAGAGATAAGTAGTTCCACTGAGGTCTGGATTTCAGTAAGTTGCGATTGCTGAGAAGCTTGATTTGTCAGAATTTGATCAATCTGAGCTTGTTGCTTCTCTTGAGTTTTCTCAATATAAGCAACCCTGTCAATGGTAGGTTGGAAAAACTTTTTCTTATCAATTTTCCAAACTTGTTCCTGTTTGATAAAGTTCTCCTGAATCTTGTGTAGCTCTGCATGAGTGTTGGAATGAAGACCTTGTAGATGTTTAGTACTCAATACAGTGACTCTAAGCTGGGTTTTAAAATCATCAGAATGTAACATTTCATCAGCTTTAGTCAAGTGCTCAGCAAGATGTAAAGCATTTGGAACACATGAAACTGATTTCCATTCCTTAGTCCACTCCTGACCTGCAGGAGTTTCACTCCAAGGTACTGGTGCATCCCTGATAACAAACTCCTTTACCAGTTCAGACTTAGGAAGAGTCAGTGGAGGAGTATGTCCTGAAGGACCTGCTTCATCAGCATCTACAGTTGTAGCAGCCTCACCAGTATCTCCAACATTTGCAGCATCAGAACTTAGAGAATCAGTATCTTTTGATAAGACAACTGTGTGAGTAGCAATGGAGGCTTCAACATCCTCTAATTGCTGATCTGATACTAAGTTCTGATCAACAGCCATATCCTGATGCTCACCTAAAATCTGATCATCAGCATCTTGATGCAGAGAAGGTGTTAGTGATAACTCAGGAGTTTGAACAGCATCAGTAACAGGTGTTGTGGAAGGATTATTTGCTGTTGGAGCTTCTAAGAAAAGTATTTCAGGCACAACCAGGTTCTGAATATCAATTTCAGCACTTGTGCCTGGATCAACAAGAGACATAGAAGGTGAATTAGCCTTGTCAGATACAGGTTCCTGAGATGGAGTTGATGGAGAAGAAGTGACTGGAGCAAATTCCTTGTCTTGTGAGATCAGAGATTCCTGATCCCCTTCCTTAGCTGCTTCCTCCTCATCATCTGAAACTGGCCTTTGTGCCCTCTGTTTCTTGTACTTCCTTGTTGATTTGGATTCCTTGGGAGTTTCAGGAACCGTCATACGTCTAAGCCTCTTGAGAAGCCTAGAACCCCCAATTGCAGAATCCTTCTGAGAAGTTGCCTTCTCAGCTTCATTTACCACAGGTTCTGAAGAAGGAATCGGTTCCTCAGAATCTGAGTCATCTCTCAAGGTGATCCTCCTCCTCTTCTGAGATGTTTGAGGAACAGTCTTTGTTCTCTTTGGTTTAGAGGATGTAGGCTTCACAGTAGGTGCTGAAGAAGAAGGTTGAGCAGTCTGTGAAGTGGAGAGATAGGATTTGAGATAAGTTCTGAGGGTAGGTTGAGTAGAATGAGAGGTAGGTACTGAGGTTGATGGATTTTGGTTATGGTGAGTTGGTTGAACATTTGAGTAAACAGATTTGTAAGTAGCAGGATCAGCATTTACCAGAATCTGTTTCACAGACTGAGGAATCTGTAATTGTCTCACCATTGATTTCTTTGTGTCAGCATTTATCAGGTCGTTAAAGTACCTTTTTGCAACCTTAAAAGGTGGGGTTTGAGTGCTGACTAACTGGGGTTCAGCAGTACAATACGTATAAATAAGTTGACAGAATCTAGCAAAATAAACAACATCTCGATCCTCTGTCATCCTATCCCCAATAAAACCAATTATTCCAGTTGCAAAATCAAAATGAGTTTGATGGATAATAGCATACCCGATGTGCTGACTCAGAATTGGGATGGCATCAAAATTTGAACACTTGTTGCCAAAAGCCTTGGTGATGCAATCGAAGAAGAAACTCCATTCTCTTCTGATATTAGCCCGTTTCAACTGTCCAAGTTTCGTCAGACTCTTTTCATATCCCAAATCAGTCATTAACCCCCGAAGTTCTGATTCCTCTGGTATAGAGAAGGTACAATCTTCTGGAAGATGTAATGCTCTTCGTACTGTACCAGGAGTGACTACATAGGATGAATCACCCACTTGGAAGATAATACTGGGAGTTCCTCATTTACCACCATCATCAAAAACTCCAGTCCTCCAGAACCGCAGAACTTGTTGACTTGAAAATAATTCAGGCTGAGTTAAGGCGTACCCAACCTCACTATGTGCAAGAAGATCTTGCACAAAATGCAATTCAGATGGAGCTTCAGCATGATCAAGAATTGCAGCATAGTTGTTTGGAACAAACTTTGCTCCATCAATGATTAAATCCTTTGGTGCCATGTGAAAAAATATTGAAATTCAAGTATGCCTGTTAGGTGTTTGAGATAATGTCTGTATGAAAAACCAACGTGAGAAAGAATGAGAAAGAGAGTAAAAGTAAGAAGAGAGATAAAGTATAAAGAAAATAAAAGATTAAAGAAATCTTCTCTCTGTTGTTCTTATACTCTGAAAAAAATGTTACCGTTGGACACCTGTCAGACATGCAGTAATAACGGATAGTTACTGGGCTCGAGAAAACAGGAATGATTACTTACCCAGTTGCCTTGTTTCAAGGAAAAACCATTTCAGTTATCAAGAGACACAGTTTTAATTCAAAATTGAAACCGTTAGCACTGATTGAATTATTTTTCACTGCAACATTAATATTCTGAAAATGAATCATGTTAAAAATGACCGAGATAATTTCGATGAATAAGTGTTGACAAAGAATCAGAACTTAAATAAAGACAAAATTTAAATGGTCATCAGAATATCAAGCAGGATTTAACAACACAAGATAAAATAACTCAGAGACAAAATCTTGAAGTAAAAACAGTTTTCATTAATATATCAAATCAATACATATATGAAATAGAAATTACATCAATACAAGATTTTCCCTAAGCTTCTAAATCTAACATCAACAGCCTTAGTCCTAGCTAAGAAGCCTGACAAAGCTGAGGATGAAGAAGAACAGGAAGAAGACGAGATTAAGTCATCTTCCTCTTCCTATCTTCGACGAACAAGATGGCGAGTCGTATGATTCGCTCTTGCTGACGGATACGACGAAGGTGAAGGTCTCTTCGAATGGCCACCAGATCACGTTTGATAACCTCTGGAAATTGAATCCAGAGATTGTGAGGGATGTTGGTGATAGGGTAGGGAGTTGGAATTCCATTCAAAAAGACATGCACAGTCTCATCACCGTAATTGTAGAACCAGCCAAATTCAGCCATTTGTGATAGTAAATGAAAAACAGGACTGAATTTGTGATACAAGCGTGATGAGAAGACTAATGTGAAGTGGCTGTGTATATAGGCAAGAGAATGCCAAGAGACGCAAAGATATTTAATGCTGACAGGTAGAATTAATTCTACCTTGTCTCCCTAGACTTTGAAAAAGAATAACAGTCATTGGAAAGAGGAATCATGGTCTAGACCGCACAAGACACAAGAAACAGTGGACTGTTCAAGTACAAAACCATTAATCCTAATCATAGTGACTATTAATCTTCCACTTCAACATTTCGAAATTAATCTGAGACTGTTACCAAATTTTACTCACAGATAAGTCAAGTAAAGGGTTAGACTGAAAAATCAGAACTTAGACCTATACCAGAACTTAACAGTCATCAGAACATAATGTCTTAACTCGAACAAGGAATATCTATCTTAGTAAATACTCATACAAGTTCTTAGTTATGAACGTCAGAACTTAATCATTAGAACGTGTAACTAGAACTTGTCCTTAGAATTTGTGCAAAAATGACACAATGACTGTTTATCTAAAATAACATAGACCACCACAGAAATTTTCATCATCCAGATGGAGTGATTAGTGTGTGCATTAAGCTAAATAACAGACAAAGAGTAAAGTCTGATCTACTTCAGTACATCTTAGAAATAAGTCATAATTAAAATTTTGCTAAAGAGCTGTCATTATCCTGAAACCTACTGATAAATGAGTTCATGCATGAGTCCACCTCAACTGTTTTTGTGCTAATTTTATGCATCTTTAAAATTCTCTTTTACAGTGGCTTCTCAGTGTAAGTGAGTCACGACTGCTTATCAGAATTTATGCTATTATCAGAGTATTTCTCCAGTAATCATAGAGTGTGAACAGTCACCAAGAAAAATATTTTGCTTTTCTAATGCATATTTACTTAATACCAGCTATGCACTTGGGTCGTCCCATTCACAGTTTTACTCTAGATCTCAAAGGAGTACCTGATATTATTCTTTGATTTTTGTTCTTCTTCTTTTGATAAGTGAGGTTTATCAGCACTTAGTACATTCAGCAGCTTTACTAGAATCAGAACTTAAACAGATGAGTAGCATTATTCTAATTTGGGACTTAGTAATAAGATGAACAAAGTAAACTAAACTAAGCTCAAGTATCAGAATTTGCTTGTGTCATAAGATTTCCACAGAAATAATTACTTCTTTCATGGGATCATTTGTTTATTGAAGACTAGTAGGTCAGTATCTAGCACAATTATCCTCATAGGATAGAATGATTACTTAAACAGATATATCACTTATGAGAGTTAAGAGATATGTATCAGACAACAGTCAGTACTTAAAAACATTTATCAATTAATGCACAGAATATACAAAGAGATTAATTCTGTAAATACTGATCATAAGGTCTGATAACATAGAACAAGTTTAAGCAGATTTAGAGAAAGAACCTGAAATCATTCCAAGTTCATTTACCAATTTTGTAAAGGTAGCTTCACACAGTGGTTTTGTGAAGATATCTGCTACTTGTTGATCTGTGGGAACAAAATGCAATTCCACTGTACCTTCATCCACATGTTCCCTGATGAAATGGTACCTGATGCTGATGTGCTTTGTCATAGAGTGTTGAACTGGATTACCTGTCATAGCAATAGCACTTTGATTATCACAGTAAATAGGGATTTTGAAATATGTTAACCCATAATCCAGTAACTGATTCTTCATCCAGAGAATCTGTGCACAGCAGCTTCCTGCAGCAATATACTCTGCTTCTGCAGTTGATGTGGAAATTGACTTTTGTTTCTTGCTATACCAAGAAACCAACCTGCCTCCAAGAAATTGGCAGCTACCACTTGTGCTTTTCCTGTCAATTTTGCAACCTGCAAAATCTGCATTTGAGTAACCTATTAATTTAAAATCTGATTCTCTAGGATACCATAATCCTAGATCAGCTGTTCCTTTAAGATACTTAAAGATTCTTTTTACAGCTGTTAAGTGAGGTTCTCTTGGATCTGCTTGAAATCTTGCACAAAGACAGGTAGCAAACATGATATCTGGTCTACTAGCAGTTAGATAGAGAAGTGAGCCAATCATACCTCTGTAATCAGTAATATCTACTGAATTACCAGTATCCTTATCCAGTTTTGTTGCAGTGGCCATGGGAGTGGATGCACTTGAACAGTCTTGCATTCCAAATTTCTTCAGCAAGTTTCTGGTGTACTTAGATTGACAAATAAAAGTTCCTTCTTCACTCTGCTTGACTTGAAGGCCCAGAAAATAACTAAGTTCTCCCATCATACTCATCTGATATCTTGAATGCATTAGGTTGGCAAACTTTTTGCAAAGTTTGTCATTTGGAGACCCAAAAATAATATCATCAACATAAATCTGAATCAAAAGTAAGTCCTTGCCATGGTTGAGATAGAACAGTGTTTTGTCAATTGTTCCTCTGTTGAATCCACTTTCCAGAAGAAACTGAGCTAAAGTCTCATACCATGCTCTAGGAGCTTGCTTAAGTCCATAAAGTGCTTTATCAAGCCTGTAGACATAATCTGGATGTTTGGAATCTACAAAGCCTGGAGGTTGTTCAACATATACTTCATCTTCCAATTCTCCATTGAGAAAAGCACTTTTCACATCCATTTGAAAGACAGTAAACTTTTTGTGAGCAGCATAAGCCATGAATATCCTTATGGCTTCTAACCTAGCAACTGGCGCAAATGTTTCATCATAGTCAATTCCCTCCTATTGAGAATATCCTTTTGCAACCAGCCTTGCCTTGTTCCTTACAATTATGCCATCACTGTCAGTTTTATTTCTGAATACCCACTTTGTACCAACAACCGATCTATTCTTAGGTCTTGGTACTAAGGTCCAGACTTTGTTTCTTTCAAATTCATTCAACTCTTCCTGCATTGCTTGCACCCAATCAGCATCTTGAAGAGCTTCTTCCACTTTTTTTGGCTCAGACTGAGAGAGAAAAGAATTGTAAAGACATTCATTCGAAGTACCTGTTCTAGTTCTGACACCTGCCTCAGGATTTCCAATTATCAAATCAGGTGTATGTGATTTTGTCCACTTCCTTGCAGATGGAAGATTTTCTCTAGAACTGGATGCTCCCCCATGATTCATGCTGTCTTCGGTTTCATTTTCTGATGCTCCCCCTGAAACTATGCTCTCTGAGTTGGATCCTTCAGTATTTAGATTTTCAGTACTTGGCTTATCAGAACTTGACGAATCAGAATTTGAAGAGCCAGATGTATGTTCTGATGCTTCTTGAGATGTGATAATATTTTGAGTATGCTCCCCCTGCATTGGTGCATCTTCCTTTGACGTAGTCACCACAGTTTCAATAACATCAAAGTTTAATCCATCAGAATTTACAGTATCAGGACTTAGACTATCATGACTTGAGGTATCAGAATATGAATCTTCATTTTCAAATCTCAGCTGATCATGATCAATGCAATCTTCAAGTCCAGTGATCTTCTTGTCATCAAAAGAGACATTGATAGATTCCATGACCACTTTTGTTCTCAAGTTATAGACTCTGAAGGCTTTTGTAGAAAGTGGATATCCAACAAAGATTCCTTCATCAGCTTTTAGATCAAACTTGGATAGCTGTTCAGGATGAGTCTTGAGAACAAAACACTACATCCAAATACATGAAAGTATTTGAGATTTGGCTTCTTGTTCTTCACCATCTCATATGGAGTTTTTCCATGCTTGTTAATGAGTGTTGCATTTTGAGTAAAACAAGCAGTCTGCACAGCTTCAGCCCAGAAATAGGTTGGAAGCTTTGCTTCTTCAAGCATTGTTCGTGCAGCTTCAATGAGAGTTCTATTCTTCCTTTCAACAACTCCATTTTGCTGTGGAGTTCCAGGAGCAGAAAATTCCTGCTTTATTCCATGATTTTTGCAGAACTCTTCCATTATCAGATTCTTGAATTCAGTGCCATTATCACTCCTCAAAATTTTCATAAAATCTTTGATCAATTTATCCAGATGTTTGACATGATCAATCAGGATAGATGCAGTTTCACTTTTTGTGTGCAAGAAATACACCCATGTGTATCTGGTGAACTCATCTACTATGACCAACGCATATTTCTTCTTTGCAATAGACATGACATTCACTGGACCAAATAGATCAACATGAAGCAGATAATAAGGCTCAAGAATTGATGATTCAGTCTTGCTCTTGAACAAAGATTTTCTTTGTTTAGCCTTCTGACATAAGTCACAAAGACCATCAGGAACAAACACTGATTTTGGCAGTCCTCTCACAAGATCTTTCTTGATCAGTTCATTTATCATGTTGAAGTTTAAATGATAGAGTTTCTTGTGCCAATTCCAGCTTTCTTCAGTTGAGGCTCTACTCACTAAACAGATTGCAGATCCATCAGAACTTGTTGAAAGCTTAGCTTCATAAATGTTACCACGCCTGAATCCCTTCAGAACAATTTTTTCTTTAGATTTACTAACTATTTCACAATGTTCTGCAAAGAAATCAACATGATAACCTCTGTCACAGATTTGACTTATACTCAGTAAGTTGTGTTTAAGTCCTGAGACCAGAGCTACATCTTTAATGATGACATTCCCAAGATTGATATTGCCATATCCCAAAGTTTTTCCAATGTTGCCATCTCCATAAGAAACACTTGGGCCAGCTTTCTCCACAAAGTCTGATAGCAGGGCCTTATTTCCAGTCATATGTCCTGAACATCCACTGTCCAGAACTAAAATATTTTTCCTGTTGCCCTGCAATCAAAAAGACCACTAATTATTAGTTTTAAGGACCCAGACTTGCTTGGATCCTTTGGCCTTTTTAGGTTTGTTAACATTTGCAGCGGATTTAGCATCAGATTTTATGTTAACAGTTTTCTTATCAGAACTTATACTACCAGACTTTGAATCAGAACTTACACTAGAAGGAACAACAGAAACTTTCTTTAAAGAAGGTTTTATTTGATAATAATCATAGTACAAACTATGATATTCCTTACAAGTATAAATGGAATGCCATAAACTACCACAATGAAAACAAGGATTTTGTGGTTTGTATCTAACAGACTGACTCTTAACTCCTGATTTTGAAGATAAGGAGTTAATATTCTTATTTTTCCTGCAAAAAGAAGCCAGATGGTTAGAACTTCCACAGTTATGACACGCTTTCCTAGGAGCATCAGGAACAGATTTATAGTTATTGCTTTTATTCACACCTTCCTTTCCATTCCTGTTTTTCCTAGGTGATTTTACCTTGTTTGCATTCTTAACATCTTTCAGCTTATGCTTAAGCTGCTTCTTTGTCATTAAGCCTATGTTAACTTCAGCTGTCTTTTCCTGTTTTAGTTTGTCAGAAGCTAATTCCTTTTTAACTTCTGATTTCTCATTTTCAGATTTTTCAGTTACAAACTTAACAGGTTTTAACTTCAGCTTTTGCTTATCAAGAGGCTTAATTTCTACAGTTCCTTTTTCATTTTTATTTTCTCCATAACCTAAGCCCTCTTTCCAGTTTCCACTGCTTAGCAAATTTTGAGTTGTTTTGCCAGAGTTAGTCCAAGTTCTGATAATCTCTCTCTCCTTTTCTAACTCAGTTTTTAGAGATTCATTCATTTTTAGCACTTCATTCCTAACATAAAAAGCATCATCTCTATCCTGCTGAGTTTGATGGAACATGACTAACTCTTTTTCTAAGAAATCATTTCTTTTCCTAAAAGCAAGATTTTCAGAAGTTAATCTTTCACATGTTAAAGTTTGATCTCTATAACTAACAAACATGGTTTTAAGATATCTTCTCAACTCATTAATATCATCAGTATGAAAAGCATAAGTAGTCTGAGGTACCTTTGTTTCAGCAGCTTCAGAACTGCTCTCAGAACTTGATTTATCAGCATTTGCCATCAGTGCATAGTTCTCCTCACTTTCAGAGTCTGAGGTGTCTGTCCAGCTTTTCTGCTTTGTGACAAGAGCTTTGCCTTTGTCACTCTTGGTCTTCTTGCAATCAGGAGATATGTGGCCTTTCTCACCACAATTATAACATTTAACATTAGCGTAATCTCCTCTGTCAGACTTTCCTCCTCTTCCTTCAGATCTTCTGAAATTCTTCTTATCAGAACTTATGCCTTTTCTGGAAAACTTCTTTCCCTTCCTGAACTTCCTGTATGCAATCTTTGTGATTCCTTTCACCATAAGAGCACACAGCTTCATCATCTCCTCATCAGCATCAGTTTCAGGCAAGCTTTCAGAATCTGAGTCATCATCACTCTCAGAACTTGATGACTCAGTATCAGACTTTATGATAAGAGCTTTACCCTTGTCTTTCTTTGAGGAAGGTGGTTTGGGGGATTCCTCTTCAGCCTTGAGAGCAACTGTCCTTGACTTTCCTCCTTTCCTCTTGCTTCTTTGTTCCATCTCAAGTTCATGAGTCTTGAGCATTCCATAGATTTCATCAAGAGTTGTTTCATCAAGATTGTAGTTGTCTCTTATTGTTGTTGCCTTCAAATCCCAACATTCAGGAAGAGCTAACAGGAATTTAAGGTTTGTATCTTCAAGATCATACTCCTTATTAACCAATGACAAGTCATTCAAGAGTTTGACAAATCTATCATATACATCAGTCAATGACTCATTAGTCCTAGAGTCAAAGTGTTCATACTCTTGAGTGAGTATTGTCTTCCTGTTCTTCTTGACTGTTTCAGTTCCTTGACACCTTGTCTCCAGTGCATCCCATATCTCCTTAGCAGTCTTGCAGTTGATTACCCTGTTTGACATTACATTATCAATGGCACTATGCAATAAGTGTCGTACCTTGGCATCCTTAGCAATAGATGCTATATCTTCAGCAGTGTAATCACTCTTTTCCTTTGGTACGGTCTTTGCTTCACCTGCAACTACAACAGCGAGCTTGGTAGGTTTGTGAGGCCCTTCCTTGATTCTATCAAGGTATTCTGGATCTGTTGCTTCCAGAAACATGGTCATCCTTACCTTCCATATGGGATATTCAGATGGTCTCAATATGGGAACTCTGATAGTCTCATATCGACTCTGAGTTGATGTCTTTGATGATTCCTCAGTTTTGGTAGGCTTAGTTGGAGTTTCTGTGTCAGACATGATTGTGTTTGGATCTTTAACTGTATGTGTGTTAACAGAAGGCTCTGATACCACTTGTTAGGTCACACTTTCACTGTAGAGGGGGTGAATACAGTGTTTATTACAATCAAATCAAACTTCAAGAACTTATGTAACAGAAAACAAACTTTATTGAAACAATAAACTCTGTTACAATCTGGAACTGTTATCTCTCAGTGATGAACAAAATATCACGAGAGCTGCTAGGGTTACAGTAAATAATATTCTCGATAATGATAACACTTATAGTGTAAACCCTATGTCTGTGTTTATATATTACACAGTTACAAGATAATCGCTAATTGATATGGAATATAATTCTGCTTCCTAAAATATATCAATCAGATATCTTCTATTCCAAGTATTCCATTCTTCACGGAATTCCTTCTTCATGCATATCTCTTCTTATGTTTATCTTGATCTTCTTAACTTTAATCAGCTACTGTCCTTATCTGATCATCCTTCAACACTTAAGTTCCGATATCTATCTCCTGATGCTTATCTCCTGATAACATAAGTACTGATATCCCTTAAGTTCTGACGTCCAGTATAAGTACTGATCAGTTAAGTACTGATTTGTCCTGTTCAAATAAGATCTGAAATCTAAACATAAAACATATTAGCCATGACATTATCAAATATATCTAACATTAACAATGGAGGAGCACCCTATTGCTTTAAGGTCAAAGGTCAAAATCTTCATCTTCTTGGTAGTATGCTTCCGGACGATGGTGAATCTCCCAAGTTTTGTCAAGTATACATCTATGATACTGAAAATGAACTGAAGAATAAGATGAATCTGATTGGTGGATGCAGAGATTGACGAGAGCATTGTTGAAGCTTTGAGGACATGTTAAATCAACATAATGAATTGGTTAGGCAGTTTCATACTGCATGTGAGCACTTCAAAGACAATGAACAGGATGAGTTTAGATTGGTTCTCTTATCTTCGCAATCAGCGAGTGGTCGTCCCAATATAATTGGACCAACAGATGAGGTTGGAGGTCTGATAGTAAGTACTAATGGAGATTCATTAGGTTTTCGAGATACAATTGTGGAGACGCGTATAAAATCGCTTAAGAGGGTTTGGGAAACTGACATTTTTTATGCAGCTCCAGTATCCACTTTTGTTCCCCCATGCAGATGAAGGTTTTCATACAAAGATTTTATTGAATAAAACAAAAATGTCGAAATCAACCGATATAAATCCCGATGATAATGATTTTGAAAAGAAGCATCGAGAATATGTTTCCATGAAAGAATATTATTGCTATAAGTTGATGATTCGCCTTTCTGAAGGTATACTGTAACCTCTCATATGTTTAGTTTTTTCCAGGATATGTTTACTAGCTTCATGAAATTGATCAGAATTTGTCATATACCACATTATCTAAATCATTTTTTTGTGTGTTAGGGTTGACTCTGCATTTATCAGGTCATTTGTGGCAACAATATGTCATTGATGCCTTTTGTGCAATTGAACAATATCAGTTGGATTGGGTTACTTCTCACCAAACAACTATAAGGTCAGATCTGTATACTTTCATCCGAGATGCTTTGCGTAAAGGTGATCATGATCCCAATTATGTTGGGAAAGCTATTGTATTACCCGCATCCTTCACAAGTTCACAAAGGTATATGTCACAACATTTTAAGGATGCACTTGCGTTATGTAGGTCTATTGGACACCTTTCTCTTTTCCTGACAATGACATGTAATATAAAGTGGCCTGAAATACAAGAGATGATGAAATCTTTACCGGGTGTTGATGTGTGCGATGCACCTGACATAGTGTCCATAGTTTTTAAACTCAAGTTGGATCAGCTAATGCATTTGATAAAGAAGAAAAACTACTTTGGAAATTGCATAGGAGGTATTTTTTTATTAACCTTTCCTCTTATGACAATTTAGAAACTCTTTACTCTGAGAATTTAACTCTAACGCATTATACAGTTATGCATGTAATAGAATTTCGGAAACGGGGTCTTCCACACATGCATATGTTGATTTGGCTACACGGATGCTAGGCCCAAAACAGTTGCTCAAATGGATGCTCTTGTCAGTGCTGAAATACCTGACAGAGATATAGATCCTGTTGGTTATGCCGCTGTCAGCAATTAAGGATATGCATATGAGCACGAGTATCATATGTTAACAATCTATTAGAACATCCAAAATAGAAATTTATTGGGACGGGGAGTATCATATGTCATTCAGTGGGTAAACTTACAATACTGACGTCAATTGCCTATATAGTATGACTCTTCAATCACATTTCAACACATTAAATAATTTTTAAAAAAATAATAATTATTTTATATTTAGAGTGATTGATATACATCGTACACACATAATTAGTTGTATTTATTTTACTTTCTAAGTATTAACATATTACAAATACCGTTTAATTATGAAGTGGCAAAAAATGTATACTAACATAATTTATTATTTCCTGTGAATGTACCATTGCAAACATAACGCAATCACTCGTGCTCATATGCATATGTATACATATGTACTACGTTTAATTGTCTGTCTCGAGATATCAGATAGGGTACGAGGATGGTCTCATATATAATTAAGGATGGATTTGAGTTCTATATATTTTTCTTCCCTTTTTTGTGTGTATAAAATTACAAAATAAAAAAAAATTAATAATGGGATATGTCATACGATATACTTGTATTACTAGTTATGGTTTGAATTACTGCTGCGTGTTACTAGATTTTACTGCCACATTTTTAGCTGTTTTAGTAACCTAGTATTATATTCAGAAGGTAACTTTTTGCTTTTAATTACTCGCATACGTGCACGTTCACCTGCACACTCACTCACATGTACTACCCGTTTATTTTTATCCAAATGATAAATTTTATGTGCAAGACTAAATTATAAAAATAATGTTAAATTGACTTCGATTAATTTTTGATTAATTATTTCAACTTATTTTTAATTATTTGATTAATCCGCGAACATTTTTTGGATTGCTTAATTCCAACTCAACTTTAACACCATATATATTCAACAATTCCTTTATCGATTTTTAAATTAGTTATTGTAAATGTTTAACAATAATTAGTATAGTACGTGATTGATTAAATTTGTTAGGTCCCGTAAAAGGGTTATTTTAAGCTAGAAGGGGGGGGGTTGAATAGCTTAATTACCAATTTAAAAACTATTATGGCGTTTTAAAAATATTTATCCTGTTTTAAATATTTTACCGATGCAAATTATATATGAGAAAATAAAAGACAAGGAAGAAAATGCCACACGAGAGATTTATCCTGGTTCGCGATGACGCAACTTCTAATAGATTCGCTCACCCCTACGTCCAGTCCCCGAGCTCCTCTCCAGGACCCAAGTTTTTCCCTTAAAATAATATTGCTCCTTACGTAGGCGGAGAAGCCTTTACAACCCCACAAATATATGTCTTGGTGCGTAACTCCGGGTTACCACCTCAAAATAAATGTGCAAACCTACACAACCTATCTTAAACAATAACACCCTGATATTTCTTTAAAGTTGATGTAGAACCCTTGGTGTAGTCTTTGTCCTTCTAAGCTTTTGCCGGTCTTGAATCTCAGTAGTTGGCCTTGGGTCTTTCCTCTTCCTCACGGTGCGAAGACTAGTAACTCCCCGTTAGTACATCTAGGACTTGGGTCTTAGAACGAGAATCACCTCACTATACTTCACCTTACTGCAAAATGAAGAAGACAATATCTACAAAATAATACTCGTCGTAGATAAAAAGAGTTTGGACTAGTGATATACTTAACTAGACCGGATGACGTATAAATATTCTTAAAAGAATATTAATGTATACTTTTCTTTAGATTAAATGAATGTTGAAGTATACTTGGTATTACTTCGTTTTGAATAATATATCTTATTTCCGAAGTAATAAATATATCAAGTCCTTGGTGAAGCGTTATAGCTTTCGGATCTTTGATAAAATAATTTCTCGTTTAATATAGTCGTGTGGAGACTTTTATAAATCGAGAACGTTACACTTATTCTTTAACTATTTGCACTTATAAAATATTTGGCCGAGAGAATAAAATATGCGTAATTTAATCAAATTATATCACAAAATATAAGAGCAGAGTTTAAATTATATTAGCACAATTTATATGTGTATATATATAATACGATATAAGCTTTAAGTTTTTTCCACGAAATACTGAAGATGCTAGTAAGGGAAATCGCTTAATTCTTATACGATCATGTACATACTTATATTTACTTAAAAGCTTTAAGATCTTCCCACGAAACACTAGAGGTGCTGGTAAGGGAATTCACTTAAATCTTTTAACTAAATATAATAAATATGTATATATATATAAGCCTTAAGTTTTACCCACGAAACACTAAAGGTGCTAGTAAGGGAAGTCGCTTAAGTCTTGTTAAACAGTTATAACAAATATATCAATATATGGCTAAAATAAATGCGTTTAAGTTTAAAGAATAAAATGCTATCTTGGTAATTTAATTCCCACGAAATACTAAAGGTGCTAGTAAGGAATATAAATCAAGCGTTGTGTGAAATTATCACTTCGTGCTAAAAATGTATAATTTGTTGAAAACAATCCTTGTACGGATTTGTTTTTCTTCAAGTTATTCAATATAAAAGCTTGTAAAGATGAAGAGAAAGTGCTACTAAACTTCTTATATGAATATTGAGAGTGATCGGTTGAGACTCGGACAAAAGCTAAGAGGTTTACCACTTTTAAGAGATGAATGGAAAAGTTCGCCGAAAAAATTCGTCGGAGGTTCGGCCGGATTTTGGATTGTTGGTCGAACTTGGGCAGCCCTTCGGGAGGTAAGAAAGTGGTATGGATGAGCTTTGCTTGGGAGATAGAGCTTGGTTGGTGGAACTAAGCTTGAAGATCAAAAACCTTGAATATATGATATATATTTGTAAGAGAGAAGGTTTTTGAGATGAAGTATTTGGGTTTGGATTTTAGAGAGTTTGTAGAGAGAATACTTCTTCAAAATGCCCAAAAATTAATTAGCTCTTAGCTTGTGTGAAAAAAATGTTGGGGGTGGGTGTTTATTTATAGAAGGAGTTAGGTGAACGGAGTGGTTGAGATTGAGTTAAAATGAATGGTGGATGAAGATAGTGGTGTGGATTGATGACATGGAGGATAAGGTGTGTTTGTTTGCAACTTGCATATAGGACAAACAAGAAAAATTCCAGCAACTATTAATTATATAATAATGGTTTTTAGCTTTTTCAATTAATCATTAATTACTTAATTAATTACGTAATTAGCACCATTAAATATAACAACTTTGAAAACCCTTTAGTAAATACAACCAAAAATATGATAATTATCTAAATATCATAAAATGATGATATGCAAGTTTTGGTCAATTTTGGTCAACGGTAGCTTGGTCAAAGTCTTGGTCAACACCCAGAAAAATCACACCCAGATAAAATTTCTCAAAATTACGAAACTTTAACCATGCATAGAAAATACCATTTAAGTGATAAATCTTAAGTTTCAAAATTTTCTAGCAAGTGGAAGTATTTTATTTGGATTTAAAACGATTAAATCAAGGTTTGATTCCAAATAAAATATGAACGATCTTTTATGAAAGCAGATAAACCTTGTTGGCTCAGTTTGGGCTAAAATAAATACTTATAATATATTTCCCTAAATATATAATATTTTGAGAGTGTGGAAAATATTTTTAAGTATTTAAAAGTATTTTCTCCGATAAATAATATATTTGAGATGCGAGAAAAAAATTATTTTGAAAAATATGAGGAGGGGGATAAAATGATATAATAATATTCCTATATCAAATATTATTTATAAGATTTTAAAATATATCTTTGGATTTATAAATGTTTATGGAGTGAAAGATATATATTTTATCCCTTTTAAAAGCATCTGTTTTTGAAATAAATTTAGCACGAGCCTTCTAAAGAATATCCAAGTTCTAATATCCCTTTTTAAAACTTGTTGCCTTATTAATATTGCAAGATAGCCTAAGAAAGATCATATTTCCCATAGTTCTTTTACGATCTCATTGCTTTGGAGTATATTCCTTTAAAAATATATTTTGATTTTCAGCAAATTGGAATATCTCTTATATTTATATTAAAGAATATAAATACACTTTGAAAAAAAAATTGAAATATTTTTCTAGATATGGCTTTTCACTTTTGATTATGTCAATTAAATTCATGCCTATTTGGAGAGGATATACGTGTTTTAAATTTTATGTTAAATTATGTAAATACCAAAATAAATAATTAATCGAAGATGTCCTTTCAATTTTCCCTTTTTTGGTATTTGCCAAATAAAACATAAAATTTAAAATTTTCAAAGTGTGTGCTTCCCCTAAATGTATGCATGTATTTTGAAAAAAAAATTCACATAAATATATAACAGGTGGAAGTATTGTCGTATATCCCTTGAATTTAATTCCTGCAAAACTTGAACAGCTTATTTGATGAATAAATTTTGATGTAGAATTTATGTCATTTTAGCAAGAATATTTTAAAATTTTCAAATTGGGGGTCTAATTTTTTCTTCCCCTTTTATTTGGATAATATCAAAAAGAATAGTCAAAAGAGTATATAAATGGCTTTCCCTTAATGTATTATAACCTTTTTTAACAAGAAATTTTAATTTTATTGAAAATGTGAAGAAGTGATATATTTGATTTTAAGAAATCACTATATAATTTTTTTCTTCTTCCCCTTAAAAGATCTTTCCTTTAATAGAGTTTTTACTGTACTTATTTACTCATGTTTGTTTGATTTAAAGCAAGTACTTTGGTTTATACTATCTCAGATTATTTTCTAATATTAATGAGAGTATGTATATTTGTAAACTGATTTTAATTTGATCTTGTTTGATCATTTGTATGAATCTGAAAGAAAATATATATGCTAGTTGTAATAATCTCAATCTAAAAGACTTGCTATGATCAAAACTGTTGATAGTAATGTAAAAGTATAGTCGAGTTCTCAGTTTTGATTAATTGTAACTAGTTTGAACAATGTCAATTGTTAGAAAAAAATCATAGCTTATTCGATTCACTTGAGTGATCCATGTTTAAAAACTTTCCGCCCATATGTTATTCAGATGAAGATTTCAGTTTTTAATACAAGAAAAGAAACAAATCGTGATATTCTTGATTCAAAAATCTCTTGGTAATCATTTTCGAGTTTGTGTATTATATATCTTTATTTTGATTTTAAAGTTTCACCTCTTTTAATGCATATGTGATCCAATTTTCTTTTTAGTTTTATCATATTAATCCTAAATAATCGAGAATCATTAATATAATATGTCAAGTAAATGATCAGAGGACAAAATGTCAATTCAATGAAGGATTAGTGTCTCATCTGAAGCAGGAAGGTTGAGAAGCTTGCTCTTCTTAGAGTAAGGGAATGATATGCTCGTGGCTAGACTGGAATCTCAGGAAAGGTAAAGTCAATGGTTTCTACCGTAAAGTTTCATCTGACAAAAGTTTAGCTCTGGCATTAGAAGCTCTCACCCTTGAACATCAACTCAAGGAACTCTTTTGTAAAAAGGGGTTAGTGAGAGGACTGCCTCATCTGGAATTCAGAAGGATGATAAATGTAAGGCATGTCAGAAAGAGAAGTCAAAGACAACATCACATTAAAGCAAAGATATACCTTAGTGATGAGTGATGTCTACTCTTAACACAAAGTTGTTGTTTGTGCATTCTCAAGACAAGACATCACAGATGGTGATTGATCATATCAGAAGATCAAGCTGGAAGCAATTGTAAAAGAAAGAGACATATTCAGCACTAGGAACTCTATGTCAGAATGGAGTGGTACAAAGAAAGAACCAGAACTTGATTAAATCTACAAGGGAAATATCAAGATACTTAAGACTTTCTAAATACCAAAGAGCTGGAGCAGTCAAAATAGTTTGCAACAAGTAAGATCAAGCCTCAATCAGGGTGGATATATAAAGACCACTAATGAGTTAATGGACAACAGGAGCAAACACTGGATAACCTGAAAGTGTTTTTAGTTGTTTGAAGATCTTGGAATTTGCAGCTAAGACTAGTTAGGATATTTTCTATGGCTACTCAGTGGAGTATGCAATCTACAGGGCATTTGTGGTTGATCAACAGAAGATGATTGAAAGTCTAAGTGCATAGTTCAACAACTCCATGCTCTAAGCTGTTACAGGAGAAATTAATGGTATTGATGATTCATATCCAAGCAGTGGAATGACAGTGTAATACAAAACTCATTATTTCAATGAAGCCAGTCAGCAAGGGTAAGGATTTTCAGGAAATCCCAGCAACAGCTTAGGGGGAGCAAAAGAAGGATCAACTAGTCAGACACAAAACCACATTGAAAATCAAGAGGACACTACAAGAACATATCTGCTGAGAAAAGGGTTCGATATCAATATTATTCCTAGAGTCTAGTTCTTAAGTGATCTAGATTTTGGAGTAATGATTAGCAGAGCTACTGAGTATGAATGATTATTTCTCTAGTTTTCTATCTGAAGAGGAAACTAAGAAAGTTACAAAAGCTCTGATAGATCCAGATTGATTGGGTGATTGCAAAGCAAGATGAGCTCAATCAGTCAGAAAACAGATTATAGGGAAGCTGGTATCCAAACCAAATAACAATTTTGTAATTGGTACAAGGATAACCAAAAGTTAAACTGGATAACAATGGCATTGTTACGAGGGACAAGGCCAAAATGGATGCTAGGTTATTAACTGGAAGCAGTATCTGACAGAAAGCACCAATGACGAGACTTGAGGATATTAAGACATACCAGACACCTGATGCACATTCAAACTTGGAATTGGACTCTAGTAGATGTGTACAAGTGTACTCCTAGTTGGTGAGTCAAAAGAGGAAGTCAATGCATAATAGTTCATGGACTTTGCAGTTGCAGATATATTGGACTATATATATCTCTTATTCACAAGCTCACTTCAGGTTGGTATGAACTAGTATAATACTTAAGAAATCGTCAAGGACATGGTATGGCACTCTAACTGAAGTTACAGTTAAATATGAACTAGTAGAGTCATCATATTAATAACTCTATTATCACTAGGCATAAACATAATGTTATATATGTGCAGTGATATAATGATAATGTTATATGTTGGTCTACTAACAAAAACTTGTGCAAGATTATTTGCTAAGTAATTACAAAGTAGGTATGGAGGAACATGTTAGAAATGTTGCAATTCTTTTTGGAATTACTTCAAGCAAGCCATTAAAATAATTCTTTTAGGAGCTCAAGCAAACCAAAAGAACAATTCTTTTAGGAGCACAAGTAAACCAAAAGAATGATGGCAACACAAGTAAGTTAAGGATCTTTTAAAGATACAAAATTTTGGAAGTTTCTGAACATGCCAAGACTACTTACCAACAGAAACCACTAAAGCTTGATGAATGTAACTCGGGTATAATGACAAGCTATAGAGTTATGACAAGCTCACTCTTTTACTCAAATGCTAATAGACAACATGTAATATTCTCAATATGCCAATGTGCAAGGTTCTAAGTAGATCTGAGAGAATCCAATCTTATAGCTATTAACAAGATTTCTAGATATCTTAAGGGACTACCAACTCTTGGATTAAAGTACCCTAAAGATAATGTGCTTAACATGTTTGGCTAAATAGATATAGATTATACAGGTTGTAAGAAAGACGGGAGAAGCATCTCTGAAGCTATAAACTTAAGTGACAGGAGAAACATCTCGGGAAGCTGTCAACTTCATGGAAGATGTTTATTTCTTGTTATGATAAGAGAGAACTTCATATCCAACAAATCCGTGGAACACTCTATGACAAGGCACCTTCACACCAGGTATCATTTATTTCGAGAGCATGTCTTTTAGTCAAAGAGTCACTTGCAGAAACATGTACTAAATCACTTGATAAAGTTAATTTTTCAAGACTGGTTTGTAAGTGTGGGATATCATTCATTATATATCAGTTGGAAATATCATCTGTAAGGAATTCCTAATATAAGTTCACAGATATTAAATTTTCAATATTTAAAGGACTTGTGAATTTATCAGTAATCCAGTACCTCATACTTAGTGCTACTATCTTGGTTATCATGATTACAATATCATATACATTTATGGCAGTTAAGTATTATAGAATTAAGTTTGAATATTATTTTAATTGATTTAAATTATGATTGTAGACAATTTCATTCCATATCAGTCTCATTATTTAAATTATATTAAAATAATATGCAACATAGTTATTTGTATCTTGTATGAATAATTATGGTACTTTTAGTGTTAGTGATATTATTTAGAATTTTTATTCTAAGTAATCAATACTTATTTGTAAAATCACTAATATTGAAAGTTGAAGTATTTTCTAAGTTATGTGTATAAAGCTCTCAATATTTTTTATTCTTAGAAAGTATTTCTACAATTACTAATTGTCCAGAGAGTGATTGCCATGTATATAAGTCATATATCCTATTGGTGATTATTCAAGGATAATTATAAATATCTAAGTGCTAGTATCTAACTCATAGATATTTAGTATTTATTTATTTAATATTTATTTTGGGTAGTTAGAATTATGGAAATTGAAGCAATTCAATGATTTTATTTGCTCCATAATTTAAACTAACTTAAAATAAATAAACAGCATGATTGATTATAACTAAATCTGTCAGCAATTGATATCTAGTATATTGATTGTAACTTATGTGTTATAAGTTAATTATGAGATTTTGGTTTTAGTGAATTTAGCAATGCTTATATTTCCAGAATTCACTGAAATCATAATCATGATTGTAGCATGATTAGTTGTGTGCTAATTCTTGACTTATATCAATTAATGATACTTTGTTAAGAGTTTAACTATGAACTAATTGTGAAGTATTAGTATTTGTGCCATTACTTAGAACTCCTCTAAGTAATCAATGTTTATCATCAGTCAATTATACTAATATAAAAAGTGTGAAAATTTCTTAAGTACAACTATGGTCAATGTGGATATTGCTTTATTAGAAGTTACCATATGTTGTCAACTTAGAATAATTTTTATACTTATCTGCAAATTCCTAAACACTTTGATAAAAAATGTCATACTCAATGGATCAAAGTATACGGAACTTAGAATATCTTTCTAAGATTGCAAACAAGATAATGCTTGTTAATGTTGCTTTATTTATCGAACCAATATTATTTGAGATATTACAGATGTGAGGAGTTAACAATTGTATGATATGAAATTGAATGCTAATGTCTATTTGATAGATAATTGGTATTTAATTCATTGATATCTTATTTTAATATTTAAAATAGGGTGCAACATAATTATTGGTATCTAAAATACTTGACAAGTATCAATCAATGATATGTTGTTAATATTTTGTTGCAGATACTCGTAAGATTTTAAGTTCTAGTGAATTTATATGAGTTGCTATATCTGAAAGATTCACTATAATTTGAAATCAGCAGCATAGTCATTCTTATTAAGATTATTTATCAATAACAATGTTATTGGTAATAATTTTATAAAAATAGATTATGGAGTTTTTGACATGAATGAAAATTGCTTAGACTTTACCCTAAGTGATCAATGCTTTTACAAAAACTCGTTCATATTAAAAGACAAAATCTTTCTTTCTCTTCTTAATACTGATTATTTATATTTTATGCATAAAAACAGACTCGTGCACTCGAACAGTTTTAAGAGAAAAATCAAACATATTTTTAGATTGGTGATTGATTATTTCATGAAAATCTTTGTGAAATCACTATTGTACATCATTTCTCTCAAAAGATAAATGCATAATTTTCATTCATTATAGATCTTAAGTGCATATTATCTCTATATTGTCATATGTTCTGTGATGCAGGTTCAGCCTCCAATGGACTTCTTTCATTTGATAGTCATGAGGTTGAAAACCCACAACTTCTATCCCGAACTGTAAAGACAAACACAGAAACAGAATCAACCAACACTCTCTTACCACTAAAATGAAGTATGAATGAGCGTGAAGGAGATAGTTCCTTAGTGCAACACATAAGGAAGGTTCTGAAGTCAACCCAGCAGCTCCGTCTCCTACAAAGATGAGTAGTATTTAAATCGAGGCAACTGCTACCCCCCATACATCTTCTCAAAAAGATGTAATGGCTGAAAAGACACAAAACAGTTACTAGATTCATCCTCTCAACATGGTTCATCTATTGAAATTCTCATGTCGTCCAGGGTTTCCGATGTAGTGTCGCCACCTCAAACATAAAATTTTTTTAATGCACAAGGATATGTTACACACACAAAGGAAGAGTTGACGAAAACAAGAGTTTCGACCATTTTACGGTCAGATTCGATTGTTCAAGGTTCTTTAATGGACCAATTGCCTTTACAGGTGTTAGGAGAGGATACTGATCCAATAGCCATATATGTCAGTGGTCAGTGTCTACCTCCTCAGGATTAAATCCCCTGGATGCATCTGCGGATAGTGGATCTGACATAGGTGCAGACCGGCAACTTGTTGACAATGATTTAGATTTACCTGATGAGTCACAAGGAAATGTCTTCACAGACATTAGAAGGGAACTTTGATATTTATACTAAATTCTTTGGATCATTGTTTACCTTCCCAGAGTTCAAATCTGGAACCCTAAAAGGGAAACTAGCAACTTGTAGATTATGACTCAGATTCATCTGACAAGTCTAACAAGGATGGGGATTTGCGAACTCGCATTGCACCACCTGTGACCTCCTTAAGGATGGCTAAGGTGATTTTCCTTGCAGGTACAGCTGGACTTTGGAGCTATGATGATAGGAGTGATACACTTATGAAAATGAGTGTAAACACGAGTGGAAAGAAGAGTGAAACACTTGTGAGGTACACGAAACAGAATCATACACTCACAGTGAGGAAGAAAGAGAAACACCATATCCCATTCCCTATCCCTAAACATGGTTCTTGATACTTCGGGTCTCGAATCTGTTTATGATTGGAAGCTAACTCTTAGGGACCTAACATTTACATATTAGATTAGAATACTTCGGGACCTAACCAGTTGGGAGCTAACAATTTGTAACAATTGGTGATCTCACATTTGGGAGGTATAAGGAGTTGGGAATATTGGTTAACAGGATGATCAACGGTGAAGCCATTTCTACAGCATTTAAAGGGACATGGTTGATCAGACTATGACTTTTTATTTCTTTTCCAGCCAAGTAAAATATGAGAACTCCTTCAGATAACATCATACATTCCTTCTCTAGGGGGAGATAAAAGCTTATATAATGGTTTAGAGGATTCTTCAACTAAGGGGGAGAAATAGCAGGCAGAAGGGAAAAGGTAAAACACATGTACATTACACAATATCAGAAGAAGTGGATTGGTTCATCACTATTCTTTATAAGGGGAGAAGCTGTTTTCCAAAAGGGGAGTACCATTGGTTTTTATCTGCGGATCCTATTGTACGGGAGAGGTGGTAAACGAAGGTGATCTCTTTTAAGCAGTTGATTCTCATAGGGGGAGAAGCAAGAGAGATATGTGCTTCTCAACAGGAAATGTGGTTGTACAAAGGAAGTTGTTGATGATTACTTCAAGTCTGAGAAGTATTATCTGGCAGAGAATTGAAGAACCAAGGAAATGAAGGTGAAACTACTTGAAGATCAGTTCAGTGCTAGAGGAACAAGCATCTTTCATTTCAGTTACTCAAGAAATCTGGAAATGCAGAATTTGATCCAGAAAACCAGTAGCATTATTTACAAGTCCTGGCACTTTACTTTTTCTAGTTGTTTATCCTCTCTATTTAATTTGTTTGTTAGGTTTAACAATCAAATAAGGGGAGATTGTTGGTGAGACTGCGTAGGTGTATGAACAGTTACGTGATAACTCAACACGAGAACAACACTAGAACATGACAGGTTAATAATACTACGACTACACAAGAAATTAGGAAGAAATGAAGATAAGGCAAATACAAAGAATAAAAAGATTAGAAGAAAGCTTGAAGTCTGTTTACAGGTCACTGAAAGAAGCTCATTAATATGTTCATGCCTCAGTGAAGAATAAAGGTTAAAGACTTTCAGGGTTTCAGAAATGATGAAGATTCAGTGTATAAGTGCTACTAGAAGATTTCAGTGTATTAATATTGAATGAAGATAGACAATGTATAAAGCAAAGGAATCTGAAGAATTGAAGACATGGTATAGACAGAGGTTAAAGAAGACGGCTGCAGCCTTGAAGTTATACTCGCTGACATGAGTTCATGTATATGTTCAAGCGTCGGTGAAGAACAGTGAATGAAGTATTCAAGATTGTAGTGACAATGAAGATGTTGTCTAAAGTACCAGACAAGATTCCAGTGAAAGTACAGTTGTTTATTGATAGTCAGTTTATGAAGCGATAAAGTTATTGCAAGCTTAACAATGTAATCAAGGCTATAATACGAAGACCTGAATCGGAGTTAGTCGTCTGTGAACCAGACCAGTTGCACTAGGCATCAACAGCTTGTGAAAGGAATTTGAGTATTATTTATAGAAGAATTGTTAAGTTGAGGAACATACTTGATTGAACGTTTATCTGTTAAAGTACGAGAGAGTTGCGCGGGGTATACAGCTAAACTGCTCGAGGGATTGGCGAAGCTCAAAGTTTAATTGTTAAATTAAATAAATTTATTTAATGGACTTTAATATAATTTATTTAATAAACTTAAAATGATTTATTTTATAAACTTTAAATAAGTTTATTTTATAAATCTAAATTAGTTTATTTATATAAATTATATTTAAGTCCATTTTATAAATTTATTTAGTTACAATTTAAACTTAAATAAAATAAAAAAGAATGGAATAAGAAAAAGAAAGGAAAGGAAAAACAAAAAGAAAAAATAAAGAAAAGAAAAGAAAAAGAAAAAGAAAACAAAAAAAGGAAAAAGAAAAAAGAAAAAACAATAAACAATAAACAAAAAAAAGAAAACAACAAGCAACCATATATGGTCGCAAGTTGTAAAAATAAATTAAAGAAACCAGACCATGTAAATGGTCGCAAGTTGTTTTTAAGTCGCAAGTTGAGTACCCCCTCCCGTAGTCGCAAGTTACCTGTAATTTTTGTTAGCCGCAGGTTACAAGGAATATTCCTGGTCGTCACTTACTCCTCAGCCATAACTTTGTTGAACAATCAATTAAATTTTATGGTTCAATTATAGCCGCACATTTTAATTGAATATAAAGTCTACACAAGCAGCAGAAGCATCAAGCAGTATAATTGTTCTGTTCATCTTCTCTCCCAAGAGAGCTGAAGAATTGAAGCAAAGAGAAACAGGGGAGATATACACCCAAATCTATATCCGTTAATCTTCTCACCGGAGTAAGTTACCTGTAATTGTGACTATGGGAGATATACCCCCTCCCGTAGTCGCAAGTTACCTATAATTTTTGTTAGCCGCAGGTTATAAGGAATATTCTCGGTCGCCACTTACTCCTCAGCCATAACTTTGTTGAACAATCAATTAAATCATGGGGTTCAATTTTAGCCACACATTTTAATTGAATATAAAGTCTACACAAGCAGCAGAAGCATCAAGCAACATAATTATTTTGTTCATCTTCTCTCCCAAGAGAGCTGAAGAATTGAAGCAAAGAGAAACATGGGAGATATACACCCAAATCTATATTTGTTAATCTTCTCACCTGAGTAACGTTATAATGCCCGATTTAACTCTTTTATATTCATAGGGGCATTATAATCGTTACCCGATAATTAAATCCTTAGACAAATAAAAGCTAGAATATTGTATAGGATTTAATTTGTTGATCTTTGTAGTAGCTAGGAACTTTGTTGTTCTTAGATTGTAACCGGTTAATTTATTTACCGGAGTGTAGCAACACCCCTCGCGAATTTATATATGAATATAAATTTCCCCGAATATCTTGTGTTCCTCCTTTTATATCCCCAAACACTATTCATCTCAAGAACACGAAACCACTAACCGAACACTAAATTTTATATCCGCAAAATATTCGAAAGAATTTTTTAATTTAATGATTATCGTATTCAACCCCCCTTCTACGATAATTCGGGACCTAACAAAGTAACACAAATATTGAAGCACATGTTGAGGGGGAGCAACATGATTCACATCAAGGTTCAAGTTCAAGTGATTCAAATCAAGATACATCAGTAAATACTTTATCAGACTCTGATTCCTCAAAAACTGATGAAGTAAATACGGATAATTCTGGAAGCACTGATTCAGGGGGAGTATCAAGAAATAATCATGGTGTAAATCAAAGTGGAAATAGAGACATCATAGATCAAGAGGTAGGATCTTCTTCAAAGAGTCAATTTCCTTCTGCAAGAAAATGAACTAAGTCACACACTTCTAACTTAATCATTGGAAATTGTGATAGTGGTATAAAAAACAGAAAAGCCACTCAAAATGAATGTCTTTATCATTATTTTCAATCTCAGACTGAACCAAAGAAAGTGGATGAAGCTTGTTGTGCAAGATACGTCTGTATATAACAAGACTACGTCACTTTAACAACCCTAAGAATTAGTTGTATGATAATCTTATTGTATTTTGTATTTATATTTCTTGAGTCTGTAAAAGTGTTAAGGAGATTAAATTGGACGATTTTTCTATGAACAATCATCAAGATAAGGAATAAACTCTGGAAGAAGATCAATCATGATCATGCCTCAAAGAGAAGTGTAGAAGCTTGATATTGAATAATGTTATTTTTGGAAAAATATTATAAGTCACATATCGAAAAGTCATAGATCAAGATGTATAGAGATGTATGGAAAGATGTCAAAAATGACTTGTAGAGAAATCCAAAGAGATATCGACAAGTCAATCTTCTTGTAGAAGACTGAAGATATCGACAAGTCAAAACTATATGTAGAGAAGTGGAGATATCGTTAAGTCAAAATTCTATGTGGAGAACTCGAGATATCGACAAGCCAAACTGCATATAGAGAAATGGAGATATCGACAAGTCAATCCACTTGTAGGGAACTGGAGATCTTGACAAGTCATAATACTTATAGAGAAGTAGAGATATCGATAAGTCATTATACATATGTGACTTCTCTATACAGTAAAATAGACCTCGACAACAGCTTTAAAATTCAGAATACATACAACTTGAAGATCTAAGATTATCAGTCAACAAACCATTTTATCATTGAATTGGAAAGTCTACAAATGCAATTTGAAGAGTGCAAGATCACGGGCCAAGATGAACTGGACAAATAAGGGTCACAGACTTGGAAGATTACATGCAGATATGCTGCACTCAAAATGGAAACAAACAAATAGACTTTAGAATACATGTTAGTCCATTTTAGTGTAATCTTTGTAAACTCTGCATGTTGTTCTATAAAACATGTCACAGGTCCTTTGTTTATACGTAATAAAATTGATCTAGAAATCTTGTATTCTCTCAAAAGAAGTAGTTGAGTTCTTATCATTCAAGAACACAGATTTGTAGCACAATAAATTTGATTTAAATATTAATCAAGTGAGTTTTGATAGATTACTTATGTTTTTTACATTCAGTTTTTTATCTTTATAAATTAATATCTAGTTGTTGAGTTCCAAAGCCTAAACACTATATGATTTTCAAGAAAGTAAAATCAGGAAAATCAAGAAAACGCATTCACTCCTCCAGTGTTGTACTTCATACCTAACAAAGCTCTTTAAGATGCTGACTGGGTCACAACAATGCAAGAGAAGCTCAATAAATTTGAGAGGAACAAAGTATGAACTTTAGTACCAAGGCCAAAGGACAGATCAGTGGTTAATACTAAATGAGTGTTCTGAAATAAAACTGATAGTGAGGGCATTATTACAAGGAATAAATCAAGGTTGGTTGCAAAGGGATATTGTCTGCAAGAAGGTATTGATTATGATGAGACTTTTGATCCTATTACAAGACTTGAGGCCATTAGAATTTCTATGGCCTATGTTGCTCATATGAAATTCAAGACGTTCCAAATGGATGTAAATAGTGCATTTCTTAATGGTGAAGTTGATGAGGAAGTTTATGTTGAACAGTCTCATGGTTCATTGATCCAAAGTATCCAAATTATGTCTACAAGTTGGATAAAGCATTTTATGGACTAAATCAAGCTCCAAGAGCCTGATATGAAACACTTGCATAGTTTTACTGGAAAGTGGATTCAAAAGAGGTACCATTGATAAAACTTTATTTTATAAGAATGATGGTAAGGACTTGTTATTAGTTCAGATAAATGTTAATGATATCATTTTTGGCTCTACTAATGATAAACTCTGTGGGAGATTTATCAAGTTAATGCAGTCTAAATATCAAATGAGTATGATGAGAGAACTGAGTTATTTTCTGAGATTACAGGTTAAGCAGACTGAAGAAGGGATCTTCATAAATCAGGTTAAATATACCCGAAATTTGTTGAAAAGGTTTCGAATGCAAGATTACTCAACTACTGCCACTCCCATTGGCCATTGCAACCAAGTTAGATTTAAATACAGGTTCATCAATAGATATAACTAACTACAGAGGTACGATTGGTCCACTCCTTTATTTGACTCCTAGTAGGCTTGATATCATGTATGCTACTTGTCTGTGTGCAAGATTCCAAGCTGATCCAAAGAAACCACATCTTATAGTTGTGAAAAGGATTTTTAAATATCATAAGGGAACCATGAATCTTGGTTTGTGGTATCCAAGAGACTCAGACTTTAATATGATAGGATACTCAGATGATGATTTTGCAGGATGCAAAATAGACAGGAAAATCACTTCCGGAAGCTGTCAATTTCTTGATGGCAGATTAGTTTCTTGGTTTAGCAAGAAACAAAAGTCAATTTCCACTTCAACTACAAAAGCTGAGTACATCGCTATAGGAGGTTGTTATGCACATATTTTTTGGATGAAGAATTAGTTACTGGATTATGGGTTTGAGTATCCTAAAATCTCAATATATTGTGATAATCAAAGTGTTATTGCAATGACAGGAAATCCAGTACAACACTCAATAACAAAGCACATCAGCATTACGTACAATTTCATAAGGGAACATGTGATGGAAGGTAAATTGGAATTGCACTTTGTGCTTACAAATCAACAATTAGCAGATATCTTCACCAAACCACTTTGTGAAGCTACCTTTACGAGACTGGTGAATGAGTTGGGAATAATCTCAGGATATTTCTTAAATATTAACGAATAAATTATTTTCTGTAACAAGCATAAGTTATCAAAGTTTGGCATATATTTCTTAGTATCAGTATTTCTTAAATTTTGGTGTTTGTATTAAACACTGATGCCATGTATTCATGCTATTTGCTCTATAAAAGTTGAATAGGGTGTCTCTACAATACGTGCATGAATAAACTCTGATAATAGAAATAAATACCGATATGAGTCAAGCATGTGGATTGACTATTAAACTCTAATGATTTTTAAATTTATTCAAATATTGCTAGTTGGTATTTATTATTTCAATTAGTGACTGTGATTTAGCTTGTGGATAAATGTAAGGATTACAGCTGTGTGATTAATGGCGTGTAAAAAGGGATAAATAGTTCGATAATTATAAACATTACCTTGTATAACTGTGCACATCTTTACTGCTTCTAATTATCTGTTCCATGATTATTTGATGAGCAATAGAATTATGCCACGTGTCCTACTAAGTCGAACTGTTTGTAAGAAAAAGAGTACAGAGTTATACAAAATCAATTTTTGATTTTAAAATTATCACTTTATCTTTTCACCAAACTCTTTCTACTCTCTTTCTTCTTCAGTCTTGATTAAACTCTCATACCCTAATCAGTTTTTGAGCTTTTTTTAAACAATTTACAATGACTTCTCCACTTACAACAAAGGCTTTCAATTACAATGATGCTAATTTTGTGCCTAACAATTATGTAGCTATCTTGGATAAGACTGGTGTCCATCCTGATTAACACATCTTTCAGGATTTGCTTGCTGCAAGTAAAGTAGGGTATGCTCTTACAAATCCTGTTGTTATTTCTAGAGATTATATTCTTGCTTTATGGAGAACATGTGTCTGGGATGATGGTGGTGAGAATAGTACTTCAAGCATCATTTTTTAGCATGATGGGCAAGCTAAGGCAGTCACACCTCAGAATGTCACGGAAGCTCTTCACATACCCACTAATCAAAGCTATAACACTTTTATTCGTGATACTAAGATGAAAAGGTTCTTGAATCGGATTGGGTATGACAAAAAACTGAAGAATCTAGGTTAGCTTAAGAGGTCACAACTTCGAAAGGAAATAAATTTCTTTTTTGATTGCATCACAAGGGCATTCAACAATAAGTGTACAAATTTTGATGCTCCGTCAATGATGTCACAACAAATTGGGTATTCCCTAATTCATAATTTTAATTATGATTTTGGTATAATAGTTTTGTGCTTCAGAGGTGATAGATTAAAAGTTGATGCCAAAGTAGTATATTATGCTAGATTTTGTCAGTTGATATTTAATCATTATTTTCCCAATGAAAGTATTCCAGCCAATCAGATTATAGTAGTTATTAAGCTAGCAAAGAGAGCTTTTTCTGATTTAATTTCTAAAGACAAAGAGAGTGAAGTTCTTCACCCTCTAAGGCTGTCAGTTTCTGCCAGGGCCTTGCTCATTGCAAGAATTCCTGAGACTTATACACAACAAAATGTGCAAAGAGTTAAGCTGTAGGAACTTACAATTGGGAACCCCCTTGTAGCTAACCCAAACTCTACAACCCAAATAGCATCCCAAACACAAGCCACAAAAGGTAGCAAAGTCTGATTTTCCTCAAGGATCAGGACTAAGGCCTTCTCAAAAACCACATTCAAAATTTATAGACAAATAGAGTGGAAAGCAAGCAGAAATTTCTCAATTTCTTAAAACTTCAACTACACCAAAAAGAAAATTTGTTGCTTCTATCTCAAACACTGATGAAGAGGACATAGCTCCCATGTCATCTAAATTCAAAAAAAATAAAGTATGAGTCAGTCACAGTTGGATAGGGTTTTTAGCAAATATGCCAAGCTGGTAAATACTGATGATATACAGGGCATAACTTCTTCTTAAAAACAGCCAAGTAGTGATAAGGGTAAGACTTTCTGATTCTCCAGTTAAACACAAGAAAAGAGTGAGGGAGGTCACTTATGAACAAGTTGACAAAATCATGAAAGGAATTCTGGAAAGATGTACTACTGTCTCCTCAAATAGAAAATTGCAGAAGAAAAGCCAACAATCAGCAAAAGAGAAAATTGTTGAGTCTCTCTTTGCAGTGGACCAAGCCCACAAGTACTTGTGTCTCAAAGTGATACAACAACTACTCATGCTTTAGTTCCACAAGAACCTTCAGCTCAAAGGGTTGAAGAAGACATAAATGCTGATCTTGATACTGGTGAAGGTCTGTTTGCAGATTCTGATGAGTTAGTAAAGTCTGATACTGCACCACAATCTCCAATTGCAGCACAATGACTTTATCACTATTCCTGACTCCAAGGAGAAGAGGTTTCTTTAAACAAACTTAACCCATAGAATCTGATAACTCCTGGAAAACAAAATTTAAATAATTATTAAACCATAGTTTGAGCAAAAGGACTGCAAGTATGCAATTTACATATTAATATAGTGGAAATTAATTTGGAAATAATGACTAGCCTTGACTTGGTTTAGTATGCCATTTATTAGAACAGAGAGTTGTAGGTATCATCATTCAAGTACAGTTCATGCCGAACACAAGTAACGTGAATCATGAATCGTACGATCTCTGATACCATGTTAAGTAAATAATCGCTCTAAAACCTTAAGATAGTAAAGAAAGGTCCGAACATGATTTTATACTCTTTAACAATAAAAATTGTTATTACAGATGGGTTACATTCCAAAGAAAGGAAACTTTGTAGTACTATGAAATCTGTGTGGAAGGCCTACAAATTTGAGTGACCATTCTTGCACTTTGACAGGGAGCTATCTAGGTATGGCATTTTGCTATTAATTTTTCATTTTTTGTTTAAGATGCCGGTCTTGTGATGTCACATAATCATGTATACTTTACTTCTTCAGAAGTTTGGCTTGGATTTGTGGCAACAATAAGATATTTCATAGACACATATGCCGTCATGCATGTTGTTAACTGTTAAGTAATGTTACTAGTTGGTACATATTTTCTTGTGTAATTCTAGCAAGTTATGCAGGGCAGAGGCACTTGGTCTGAGAAGTTGATATATTTAAAATCAGTTCTGCGGGTTGTGAATATTTCAGAGAAGTTACTTCTGTTATCATAAAAATAAGAAAAAATGACTGCTCATCACTTTGAAGAATTATAGATTGCATGTCTTTTGTTGGACTCCCTAAAACTAAAAAGTTATATAGCTTGCAAATACATATAAAAAACAACTATCAAGTATTAATTATGACACTTGCACACCAGAAACCTATGATACTTAGGCTACATTGTAATTTGTAAACACTGAACACAACTATAATTGATGTATTTGAATAGAGGAAAAATAGGTGGATCAATTATCCCGAAAACTTGTTATTCATGCTCCGATTGTTAATCAAGTCATTGTGTTGAGTATATAAATCATACTTTTAGTAATAGTACCATAACAAGGCCTAACTTTCAGTTATAATTTTGTTTGCTGAGATATTAGGCCTTGTTCTTGTTGATTACTTGCATTGAAATTTTATATTGTATGCGCGGGTTGGTAGATGTTTGCATGCTCTTGACTATTGAAGTTCCAAGTCATTGATGTAAGGTTTGGGGAGGTTCTTGGTTAAGTTTCGCTTAAGAAGTCATAAATTGCTCTACTGAAGTGGATTTCTTTCTTTCCTTTTCTCTAGTTTTGCGAAATCATTATGACATCTTTCTTTCTGTGCTTTGTTGTAGGGGTTTGTTGGGTGTTTTTGCTAAAAGTTGTTAACAGTTGTCCGTTTGATGTGGCAGAGACATGCCAAAGATGGACCCTGTATGGGAAGGGTGGATATTTCTAGCACAGTTGGTATCTGGTATGTTTCTTTTCAAGGGATCCAGTCAAGGTTAGAGACTCATAGTACTGATTACACATAAGCTTTCATCTATAATGTTGATATCCATAAATACACAGACGCGTAAACTTAGTGGAAAAAATTCTGTTTCACTTTCAAAGTACAGCTAAGGTGGCTCTGGACGCGATTTTCAAAAAAAGGGAGGCCCGTGCTGCTAAGGGCTCTAATATTGAGACTCACCATGACAAGCGGGTTAGGATTGGTGACGGCCCTTCGGTTACAGTCCAAGAGACTGTCCCTACCTTCATCTCTGAGAGGCCCCTTAGCCTTGATGAGGATATATCTCCCTTTACTGTGACATGGGGCCTGCAGAGGAGGGACACAGTGGTGGGGAGCTCTGAGACGGCCGCCATATGGTCTGGGAGCATGGTGATGCCGCGAGACCGGGCTGAGATTGTGGAGTCTTCCGATGGCCTCCAGATTGAGCATCTCGGTTCTCAGGATGTGGCCTCGATACGCTTCTTCCTTTTTCAAACGTTTATACTTTTACTATTTTTATGCACACAACTTATCGTTTTTAAACATATTGTTTGCAGATGAACACCTACCTTCAGGCTACCCTTTATAACCTGAAGGAGGTGAGGACTAACCTGACTATCACCGAAAGGGATAGGGACAGGTATCTTAAGGCCTCAGAGGCTAACTTCACTCGCTTCCATGAGGTGGAGAAGGAATTGGCTGAGGAGAAGGAGAAGGAGAAGGAGAAGGAGAAGGTTCGTAAGCTGGAACTGGATGCTCAGAGGACTCGAGTCGAGGTGATAGCTGATTACAAATCAGCTCAGGACTTTCAGGAAGTCCTGAATGCCGAGTATGATACTAACTTTCCCAAGACCTTTTCCAGTTGCTGGGAGCAGATGGTGGAGAAGATTGGGAAGAAGATCCCGGAGGTGACCCTTGCAGCCTACCTAGTGCCTCATGTTCCCGGGTTAAGACCTCTTGTTGAGGATATTCCTCTTTCTCCTATTCTGACTACTTTTGGTGAGGCCACAGCTTCTCCTTCTCAGGATGCTACTCCCATGGAAGACGAGCATGTTCCTCCTTCTACTGCTATTGATGGGGGAAACGACGATGATGATTTGTTTAAGGATCTAGATTAGTTTCCCCTTTTTATTGGCCCATCGTGGATTTTTATGTATTAACTTATTGTACTTGGAACTTATTACCCTTCGGGGTTTATTTATGCTATTCCCTTTTTCATAACCTTCCCTTTAAGTTTTTTAGCACTTTCTAAGTGTTATAATTTTAAAGAGGATGATTAATAACTTGAACTACTCAGTTCTAAGAGTCATGCATCGAATATTCGGAACAAGACTGAAAAACAAATGGATACGATAGACTCGCCAATGCTGCTCATGGCATTCTTATAATGGAAGAATTCTTGAAGTTTTCTTCCTTTAGTGATCAAAGCATGAATCTTGCTAAAATCAAACAAAGTACTATCACAACTTGGATATCCAAAGATTAAAATAATTTCAACTCAATAATATATAGTCTGGTTTTCCAAAACCTTACATAACATGGGTTAAACCCTTAACAGTCACGAACTAAAATACAAATCCTACTGAATCGAGATATAAAATCCTAAGCAAGCAAAGCTTCAAGGTGATTTTGAACCTTGTTACCACTATAGTAAGTATAATCTATAGGTAGTAAACTTTCAGGTTTTGAGTGTGCCAAGTCCGAGGTATTTCTTCTCCATCCATGGTTTCCAGCTTGTAAGATCCCCTTCTTTGAATGCTCTTAATCTTGAATGGTCCTTCTCAATTCGGGGCGAGCTTTCCTTTCTGCCCTACATCAGAGGCTTCCACCTTCCTTAGGACCAAATATCCTTACTTGAAGAATCTCTCTTTTACCCTTAGGTTGTAATAAAAAGAGGTTGTCTTCTGACATTCCATTATCTTTGTGTGCGCCGCATCTCATACTTCATCTATTAAATCTGGGGTTAATCTTTGCCCCTCCTCATTTTCCTCAGCATTGAAAGCTTGGATTCGGGGAGATGAGTGCGATATTTCTACAGGAATAACTGCTTATGCCCCATATGCTAACATGAAAGAGTTGCTCTGGTAGTGAATCTACAAGTAGTCCTGTAAGCCCAAAGTATTGGAAGTATTTCAGCCACCCAATTATTCCTGGATTTTTCAATCCTCTTCTTCAACCCATCTAAAATTATACGATTTTCCACTTCCGCTTGCTCATTGTCTTGTGGATGAGCTACGGAGGTGAACCGTAACTCGATCTTATTCTCCTCGCAGTACTTTCTGAACTTTTCGTTGTTGAATTGTGTTCCATTGTCGGTGACTAGGATACGCGGGATTCCATATTGGCACATGATATTTTCCCACAGGAATTATGCAACCTGCTTAGTTGTGATCTTGGATAAAGGTTTAACTTCAATCCACTTAGTAAAATAATTAATAGCTATAATCAGGAACTTCTTTTGTGTCGTGGCCACGGGGAAAGGCCTAAGTATATCCATTACCCACATGGAAAAGGGGATGGGAGAGTTGATGGAAGTATATCAATGCTTCATGTTTTTAAAACACGGAAGTATACACTTCCTGAACTGTTCTCTATTTTTGATGAAGCGAACTTAGATAATGCATCTGCCTTAGCATTTTCCTCTCTTGGAATGTGCCCCACATGGCATTCATCAAATTGAGTCATCACAGCCCTTACTAGGCGGACATACTTAGCCATTGTTTCTTCTCTTGCCTCGAACTCTCCCTTGACTTGGGATATGACAAGCTTGGGATCCCCATAAACTTTCAAATTCTTGATCCTCAATGTTCCTTCTAGGCCAAGGCCAACTATCAGATCTTCATACTCAGCTTCATTATTTGTGGTTGGGAAGTCTAACTTCATGGCATATTCAATCAAGAACCCATATGGGCTTTGTAAAATAAGCCCTGCTCCACTCGAATTTGTTTTTGATGTTCCATCAAAATAGAGAACCCGGTATTCCTTCTCTTTAACACCCTTTTCTTTGTCTCCTTTATTACCTTCCGTGTCTTGGGGTATAGTATCTTCCTGCCCCCCAACTTCTTGGTTGGGTATGGTACACTCCGCCAAGAAGTCAGCCAATGCCTAGGATTTTATTACCATTCATGGCTTGTACTTGATGTCAAATTATCCCAACTCTATTGCCCATTTAATCAGTCTCCCACTAGCTTTGGGACTGTGAATGATGTTTCTCAATGGCTGATTTGTTAGCACTTCAATTTTATGAGCTTGGAAGTAGGGATGCAACTTCCTTGAATCCATCACCAGGGATAAAGCAAACTTTTCAATAGTTGAATAATTCAATTCAGCTTGTGCAGAATCTTACTGACATAATATATGGGTTTCTAAACTTTAAGTTCCTCCTTATCCAATACAGCGCTCAAGGCATTTTCTGAATCAACCAAATATAAGTACAAAGTTTCATTCAGAGCTGGTTTAGCCAACAACGGGGCTTGAATCATGTACTTCTTCAATCCTTTAAACGCCTCCTGACTTTCCTGAGTCCATATGAAATCTTTTACTTTCTTCAAGGACTTGAAGAATGGCAAGCACTTGTCCCTGGATTTGGAGATGAATCGGCCGAGAGCCGCAACTCTTCCAGTGAGTTTTTGAATGTCCTTTATGGAACGCGGTGGCTCAATATCTAGGAAAGCTTTTATTTTATCAGGATTGGCCTCGATTCCTCACTTGGAGACCATCAATCCCAAAAACTTTCCAGATCCCACTCTGAAAGCACACTTTGCAGGATTTAGCATCATTTTGTGATATCTCAGCACTTCGAAAGCTTCCTTTAAATGGGTTATGTGATCATTCCTCACCAGACTTTTGACTAACATGTCATCAACATAAACTTCCATAGTCTTGCCAATAAAATCCTTGAAAATCTTATTTACCAACCTTTGATAGGTAGCTCCTGCATTCTTGAGTCCAAACGCCATAACAAGATAACAAAAAATGCCAAAGTTAGTGATGAATGATACCTTTGGGATGTCATGTCATCCTTATGCATCTTAATCTGATTGTATCCACCGAATCCATCCATAAAACTCAGCATCTCGTGACCAGCGGTCGCATCCATCAACGTATCTATCCTTGGCAGTGGGAAACAATCCTTCAGGCATGCGTCATTCAGATCAGTGAAATCCACGCTTATTCTCCATTTTCCATTAGCCTTTTTCACCATTACAGGGTTTGCTAACCATTTCGGAAATTGTATCTCTTTTATACTTCTTACTTGATCGCCTCCTGCCTCTCATGGGCAAAGCTTCTTTTCTTTTACTTTACCATTTTTTGATTTGGATCCACGTTCAATTTGTGAGTGATCAGTTTTGGGTCTATGCCAGGCATATCGACTGCTGACCATGCGAACACATCACTATTCTCTTGCAAAAAACTTACCAACTTCCCTCTAAGGGGCTCTTTTAGTGATGCTCCAATGAAAGTTACCTTTTCAGGATCCTCGGGAACCAATGGGATCGGGACCAAGTCCTCTGCTGGCTTACCTCTTTTCTCGTCGTTCTCAGGGACATCCAGATCTTCAATAGGCAATACTTGCCCCCCAACTCCATCAGCCCCAAGAGAGGCTACATAACAACTCATTACCATCTTTTGATCTCCTCTCTCTTCTCCAATCCCGTTTCGGGTGGGAAATTTCATTACTGAATGGTAAGAAGAGGGGACTGCCTTGAAGGCATGTATTCCCGTTCTTCCCATGATGCATTGTAAGTTGATCCAGCCTTTACTACGACAAAGTCCAACATCTGTGTTGCTTTTCTTGGTGCATGCCCTATAGTTAGGGGCAACTTGATTATTCCCTCCATGGGGCACTCGACTCCAGCAAAACCATATATCGGCATATCCATTGGGGTTAATTGAGAATCATTGTAACTCATCCTTATAAATGTATTATAGAGTAAGATGTCCACTGAAGCTCCAATATCTACGAGGACCCTCTTCACCGGGCTGTTCCCTATTATCGGTGTTATGACCAGAGGATCGTCATGAGGAAATCTCACACCCTTTAAGTCAAAATCATCAAATGTCATTGTTACTCCTGTCCTAGCCTTCTTCGGGGTTTCTTCGATAATATGCATTACTATTCTAGTGTATGCTTTCCTCAAATTTTTAGATGAACCAGCAGCAGTTGGTCCTCCGAATATTGTATTTATCACTGGCCCTCGGGGTCGTGGACCTCCAAAGATCGTGTTAATCACCGGTCCCTTAGGTTGGGGATTTCACCCCTGATCGTCCCGATCCCTTTTGCGATCACTAAAGTTCCTTCTTCCATTATTATTCCTTTCTCCTCCATCTCCAGTATACTGGCTTAGCCTTCCCTTTCGAATAAGGAATTCTATTTCATCTTTTAGTTGCCTACACTCATCAGTGTCATGATTAGCGTTCTTATGAAATCTACAATACTTGCTCTTATCTAGCTTAGTAGGATCAACTTTCAGAGGTTTAGGCCAACAGACTTCCCTATCTCTTTCAATTTCCATCAAGATCCGACTTCTAGGAGCGTCCAATTTAGCATATTCGGTGAACTTTTGTCCAGGTCCTCCCTTCTTCGGGGTTGAATCAGTGTTTTGCTCAGTTCTAGGATACTTATCCTTAGCATTATATTCTAGATCAGTCTTTCGTTTCTTACCACCAGAAGACTCATTATTCACTATCGTCTTCCTCTTGCTTTTCTCCACTTTGATATACTTCCCGACCCTATCTTGGAGCTGCAACATGCTCTCGGGGGGGCTTGGCTAATGACATCCTGAAGAACTCATCTCTAGTTCCTTGCTGCAGTGATATCATAGCTACCTTGTCTTCAAGATCTGGGACCTTCAAGGCTTCTTTGGTAAAACGGTTTAGATAGTCTCTCAAGGACTTCTTAGCTCCTTGCACAATGCTCATGAAGGATGCTGAACTTTTTTCATGCACTCTCCCACTGATTAACTATTTGATAAAAGCTTGACTTAGATCTCTAAAGGACTCAATCGAATTCGGGGGCAAGCGGCTATACCATCTTTGTGCCATTCTCGACAGGGTCTGAGGAAAGGCCCGATACTTGATAGCATCGTTCACGGGCTACAATAATAGTGTATTAGAGAACGTCCTAACATGATTAACGAGATCTCCAGTGCCATCATAGGCTTTGATGGTGGGCATCTTAAATTTCCTTGAGATGTGGGCATCCATTATCTTTTCAGTGAATGGTGGAGTTGGATCATCAGGATCTCCTGGTGACAGAAGATCATTCAGGCCAGCCCTTGGGATAACAGCCCTTCTCGGTATTGGACCATCCAGGTCTATAATTAGAGGAGGATTTTTCCTCCTTAGGGGAAGTGGGGGCCTTAGATGCGCCTCCAGATCGCGCTTTAACCTTTGGATCTCAGCTTCATGAGCCCTGATCCTCTCTTGTACTTCCTGGGTATTAGATCCTTGTGTGGTTCTGGGGCATCGATTAACATCGATCATTGGCTCTTTACTAGCACGCCTCCTCCTAGGAGCCACATCGTCATCCGAAGATTCAGAGTCCCTTTCAGTATATGGTCCAGAGAATTCTTGGTCCTCCGGAATAGGAGCCAAACCGCGTATGTAGAGGGTGTTTGCCCCCGTGCTTCACTCCGTCCAGCATGTCCACTTCCTCCAACCTCGGGGTACAGGGGCATCCCCCAGGGGGGATTAGTGGTAACAATAGTTGAATATTCATACCTTACGGGTTGAGAGTTCACAGGTGCATGTACCTATTGTAATTAGGGATTCGTCCCTTGAGGAGTCGGGGGATTCGTCCCTTGTAGAGCTAGAGGATTTGCCCCTTGTGGCTGAGGCTCGGTTGCCCCTATCGGGGTTCCTTCCTAATACGAGTGTGGGGGTATCTCCACCGTTGACAAAATTGTTTGAGTTGTTCCAGTTGGTGTTCCTTCAGGGACGCTGTTTACACTTCGTGTTCTCGCCATGGTTGTTATTATGCTTTCTCACAGACGGTGCCAAATGTTATGGATAGAAAACTAGGGTGTATTAATTGCTATATTTATCACTGGGGTTCGAGAACTTAAGGCCTTTAATGGCTGTTCTCGTATTTCGTAGCTTAACTCTGCCTTTACGAGATGCCTACGTATCTCTATGAATTAGAGAATCAAGCCAAAAAAAATGTAGTTCTGAAATGAGGGGTGAGACCCCTTATATAAATGTTGGGAGTCCTTGAATTGGACAAGGGTTATGAGACTTGGGGGATAAGTCTCAGAATTTGGATAGACTTTGGAGTCCTATAATAAAGGAATCAGACTCCTTGTTGGTTTAGGTGCCCTCCAGGCTATCTTCCATAGAGTTAAATTACTGATTAGACTCATTTAATGAGCTGTTAATCCTCCCTATTTATTAATTACAAAATTAATAAATATTCAGGGCTATTGGGCCTTCTTTGTTCCATCAGGCCTGATCGATGTGTTGACCTCCTTGGGCATGATCAATGTGTTTAACCTTCTTGGTCTGAATGTCATATATATGGTGCTCTTTAATGGGACGTGTATCCATAGATGTAATTATTGCAACATTAATGACGTAATCAATGTTTATTTTTATCCCTTATCAGTATACATGTGATCCTTAAGTTGAAGCATTCGTGTGGATACCGATAGAGCGTAGATATGTGTGGTGAAGGAACAAGTTTTGGATCTTTATTAGTCAACAAATTTTTAAATTTTCTTCAGGTAAACGGTTTAATTAACGAATAAAATATATGTTTTTTGTATGGATCATATATAGGGTTTCGAAAATTCTAATTTTTACGATTTTTAATTACAGTTTTTGTTGCATTTTAATATGTTATGTAATTTGTGTGCTATATTTTTTTATTTTTATAATTATAACATGTTTTATATATTTTTGTGAATTTAATTTTTTGTTTTATGTTTTGTTTACTGCATTTCTTATTTTTTGTATACTATGTTTTCTCGTGTTCTTTAAATTTTAATGTGTGCTATATTTTTTTAAATTTTCTGTTTTATGTTCTTTATTTTTGTTAGATATATTTGTGATGTCATGACTAATCCGATGTGTTTAGTTTCAGAACTTAATATCAGGACTTAGCTGGGAATCAGGATTTACTGAAGACAGGAAGATATCATAACTTAAGGTATCAGAACTTGTGATATCGGAACTTAAGGAAGGATATGCTTCAGGAGTAAAGTGCGACTGATTTCTAGGAGAGGATCTGGACTAAACAAAGTAAAGATATGCATGAAGAATTGGACAACTATAGGACCGCAGTAGATAATCTCTGATTGATATATTTTAGGAAACAGAATCATTATCATATCAATTAGGAGATATCTTGTAACTGTGTACTATATAAACACAGCTTAGGGTTTACACTAAATATGTTATCATTCATGAGAACATTATACATTGTAACCTAGCAGCTCTTAGTGATATTATCATACATCACTGAGAGAGTAGTTTAACCTACTTTGTAACAGAGTTTATTATATTGAATAAACTTGATTATTGTTACATACTTGTGTTCTAAGTCGATTTGATTATATAAACATTATATTCAACCCCCTTCTATAGTGTTGTGTGACCTAACAAGTGGTATCAGAGCCTTTCTGTTAGATCACACAAACACTGTAGAGGGGGTGAATACAGTGTATAATACAATCAAATCGAACTTTTATAACTCAAGTAACAGAAAACAAACTTTATTGAAACAATAAACTCTGTTACAGTATGGAATTGTTACCTCTCAGTGATGAACAAATATCACGAGAGCTGCTAGGGTTACAATGAATAATCTTCTCGAATATGATAACACTTATAGTGTAAACCCTATGTCTGTGTTTATATACTACACAGTTACAAGATAATCGCTAATTGATATGGAATATAATTCTGCTTCCTAAAATATATCAATCAGATATCTTTTCTTCCAAGTATTCTATTCTTCATAGAATTCCTTCTTCATGCATATCTCTTCTTATGTTTATCTCGATCTTCTTTCCTTTAATCAGCTGTTGTCCTTATCTGAACGTCCTTCAGTACTTAAGTTCTGATATCCATCGTCTGATAATTATCTCCTGATAATATAAGTATTGATATCCTTAAGTCCTGATTTCCAGTAAGTACTGATTTATCCTGTTTAAGTAAGATCTGAAAACTAAACATAAATCATATTAGCCATGACATTATCAAATATATCTAAAAATCTCCCCCAACTTATAAATTAGCATAATATACAAGTTTAACAGATATTTGATGATGTCAAAAACATTAAGTACAAATGCATGAGAATTAGACTAGATAACTACAACTTACAGTCCTTAAAGCTTTACCAATCTTTAACTTCTGATAAAAACTTTAGTCTGTATTCATATCAGAATTTAAGCAGTTGTAGATCTTGACTTGGCTTCATCTTCTGATCTCTCTGATGTCAAGAGTTGTTCTGAGATAGTTCTTCAACAAACATCTCTCAGCATATCTGAGTTCATCAATCATCCTCCTTTTAGCATCTTTAAGTTCTGCAGTATCTTCACCAATTTGAAAGATTGCAGCCCTGAGATCATTAATTCTAGCTTTTCTTATATCCTGATCTAGTCTGATCAAATATGCCTTGTCAGACTCAAGATTGAATTCCACAGCCCTGTAACCCAGAAAGGTAGTTATAATCTTTGCAGTGTTGGGCTTCATTTCAACTATATCACCCTTGTGATCTCTGTACTTTGGAAGATATGTGATGTCAGACTTAACAGAATAAAGCCTTTTCTGTCTTTGAATCTGATTCTTCAAATAGTTTGCAGCACTTTCTGTTATTTTGTCATTCACTTGAAGTAAGAATAATACATGCTCCAGTTCTTCAAAATACTTCAATGGAATGGCATTTTCCCTTATATGATAAACCCTACCATCTGTCATGAAGTACAACAAGATGTGTTCTTTCAAGTAGGTATGGTAAACCATTTGCACAGATTCTAGTTGATTCAATCTCTCAGGAGTTGCTCCAATACCTGGTTCACTCAAGGAAGTTGGATCATTGGTAGTGTTTTGTATTCTTCTTTCATCAGCACTTCCCAATCCAGTTTTATCTCTTGCTTCCTTTCCAGTAACCACTCTTGCTTCAAAACCACTTGCAGCAGTCTTCAAAGGTTGAGTCTGTTTTGCTTTAGTGAATCCTGGTAGGAGTGTCTTTGATCTATCTTCTGATATCAAGTTAACTTGAGCTATGTCAGAGGTTACTTGCTTCTTTGAAATATCATAACTTACTATCTCTTGACTCTGAACAACTTGAGCCATGTCAGAGGTTGTCTTAAAAACTTTTCTTGAAGTCAGAGCAAGATAATCATCTTCATCAGTAATTTCTTCACTCACAGGAGGCACATAAACCTTGATAGGTTCACCAACTTTCTCTTTGCCCTTGGACCTTGGATCTATCTGCAGTTGTGATTTAGCCATGGTTGCTTCAGGATTTGTCCTTTCTTTTATCACAATGCCTTTGAGTTTTGGAAGTTTCTTTTTACCAGAAGCTTCAGATTTAGATTTGACTTTTTCTGATTTAAGTCTGGCTTCTTCTTACATTAGACTCTCCAAGTCCATTCCTGGATTTTCCTGAAGAAATAACTGTCTTGACATTTCTTCATCAAGATCTAAAAGTTCATCAGAACTTATCCTTTTACCAGTAGCAGAAGTAATTCTTTTTCCAGCATCAGAACTTATCCTGTGACTTGTGATTTCAGCTTTTCTTGATGAGAAACCTCTACCTTGACTATGACCTCCACCCATTCCAGAGTTTCCATGGTCATCTTTTTCATGATCCTTCCCCTTCAGTGTCTTATAAGGTTTGCATTTGGACTTAATTACTTTCTCCCCCTTTTTGGAATCAGCAGGTAAGAGAAGAGAGACAAGCAATTCCACTAAGGCTTGGATTTCATTTAGTTGAGATTGCTGAGAAGCTTGATTCGTCAAAATATCATTAATCTGAGATTGTTGTTTCTCTTGAGTCTTCTCAATATAAGCAACTCTGTCAAAGGTAGGTTGGAAGAATTTTTTCTTATCAATCTTCTGAACTTGTTCTTCCTTCATTAATTTTTCCTGAATTTTATGTATCTCTGCATGAGTAGTTGAATGAAGACCTTGTAGATGTTTAGTACTCAATGCAGTGACTCTAAGCTATATTTTGAAATCATCAGTGATTAACATCTCATCAGCTTTGGTCAAGTGCTCAGCAAGACTCTTTGCAGATGGAACACAAGTAACTGAGTTCCATTCCTTAGTCCACTCCTGTCCTGCATGAGTTTCACTCCAAGGTACTGGTGCTTCTCTGGTAACAAACTTCTTAACTAGTTCAGATTTAAGAACAGTTTGTTGAAGTGCATGTCCTGAAGGACCTGCTTCATCAGCATCTGCATTTGGAGCAGCATCACCAGTATCTCCAGCATTTGCAGCATCAGAACTTACAGAATCAGTATCTTCTGATAAAACAACAATATGAGAAGCAATTGAGGCTTCAACATCATCCTCTAATTGCTGATCTGGTTCCAAGTTCTGATCAACAGCCATATCCTGATGCTCACCTATATTCTGATCATCATCATCTAGATGCAGAGAAGGTGTAGTAGATAATTCTGGAGTTTGAGCAGTATCAGTAATAGGTGTTGTTGATGGATTAATTGTTGTTGGAGCTTCTAAGTAAAGTATTTCAGGCACAACCAAATTCTGGATATCAATTTCAGCACTTGTGCCTGGTTCAACAGGAGATACAGTCATAGGAGACACAGATGGTGTGTTAGCCATTTCAGTAGCAGCTTCCTGAGTTGGAGTTAATGGAGAAGCAGTGGCTTGAGCAGATTCCTTTTCTTGTGAGATCAGAGATTCCTGATCTCCTTCCTTAGCTGCTGCTTCCTCATCATCTGAAACTGGCCTTTTAGCCCTTTGTTTCTTGTATCTCTTTAAAGGTATGGATTTCTTGGGAGTTTCAGCAACAGTCATTCTTCTAAGCCTTTTGAGAAGCTTAGATCCCCCAATTCCTGAATCCTTCTGAGAAGGAACTTTCTCAGCTTCTTTAACAACAGGTTCTGAAGTAGAAACCTGTTCCTCACTATCAGACTCATCTCTCAAAATAATCCTCCTTCTCTTCTGAGGTGTTTGAGGAACAGTCTTTGTCCTCTTAGGCTTGGAAGATGAAGGCTTCACAGTAGGTCCTGAGGATGAAGGTTGGGCTGTCTGTGAAGTTGAGAGATATGATTTGAGATATGTTCTGAGGGTAGGTTGAGTAGTATGAGTGGTATGTTCTGATGGTTGTTGTGGTGTTTGGGATGTGGTGGTAGGTTGGACATCAGAATAAACAGATCTATAGGTTTCAGGATCAGCATTTACCAAGATCTGTTTTACAGACTGAGAAATCTGTAATGGTCTAACCACCCTTTTCTTAAGATCAGCATTTACCAAGTCATTAAAGGCTCGTTTTGCAATTTTAAATGGTGGAGTTAAGTTAGTGGTAGGTTGGGGTTCATCAGCATAACAGAAACTATATATAAGCTGACAGAATCTAGCAAAGTAGACAACATTCCTATCCTCTGTCTTCCTATCCCCTATAAAACCTATCACAACAGTTGCAAAATCAAAATGAGTTTGGTTAATGATAGCATACCCGATGTGCTGACTCATTATTGGGATGGCATCAAAGTTGGAACACTTATTCCCAAAAGCTTTAGTGATGCAGTCGAAGAAGAAGCTCCATTCCTTTCTGATATGAGCTCATTTCAACTGCCCAAGCTTAGCCAAACTCTGCTCATACCCCAAACTGGCCATTAACTCCTGAAGAGTTGATTCCTCTGGGGTTGAAAAAGTACATCCTTCTGGAAAATGTAGGGCCTTGCGAATTGTACCAGGAGTTACCGCATGTATAGAATCATCCACTTCGAAAACAATACTGGGAGTACCATGTGTACCACCATTATCAAAGTGCCCAGTCCTCCAAAACGTCAGAACTTGTTGGCTTGAAAAGACTGAAGGCCGGGTCAATGCATACCCAATTTCACTGTGTGCAAGAAGATCTTGCACAAAATGCAGCTCAGACGGAGCTTTAGCATGATCGAGAATTGCAGCATAATTATTTGGAACAAACTTAGCTCCATCAATGATTAAATCCTTAGGTGCCATGAGAATAATTGAGATTTAAGAGCGCCTGTTAGGTGTTTGATAAAATGTCTGTATGAAAAACCAACGTCAGGAGATGAAAGAGAGTAAAAGCAAAGAAAGAGAGATTAAGTGTAAAAGTAAATAAAAGATTGGAAAATCTTCTCTCTGTCTTACTTATACTTGAAAAAAAATATAACCGTTGGACACCTGTCAGACATGCAGTAATAATGAATAGTTAATGGGCACGGGAAAATAGTAATCATGACTTACCCACTTTCAGTTTTTCAAGGAAAAACCATTCCACTTACCCAGTAATTCCATTAATCGAGGTAAATCAGTTTTAATTCAAAATTTAAATTGTTCCCACTTATTCAATTATTATTTTTTTATACTGCAACACCAATATTCTGAAAAAATAATCGAGTGAGAATGACCAAAATAAATCAAGTAAACAAGTACTGATATTGTAAGATCAGAACTTAATTTAAATCAAAATAGATATGGTCATCAGAATATGAATATTTATCAGGATTTATCAATGCATTACAAAACATCTCAGAGACAAGAACTTGCAAAAAAATAGAAATTTCATTAATATATTAAGAGAATACATTCATGAAATTTAAATTACAGCAGAACTTTACAAGATTGTCCTAAGCTGCTAAACCTAACATCAACAGCCTTTATCCTAGCTCAAGAAGCAGGGCAAGGCTGACGATGAAGAAAAACAGGAAGAAGAAAATAAGTTATTTCTTCTTTCTACTCTCTACAAACAGAATAACGAGTCTGATGATTCGCTTTTGCTGGCAGAGACCTTCCAGTCTTTCCTCCTCTAATCGCTCCAGATGGCGATGGTAGTCCATGTAGAAGAACAGGAGGTGGGTGAGTACCTCCTGGGGAACTGAGTCTCATATCTCATCAGGAATGGCAGTGACGTGTCATTCTTGCTGTCAGGCTTCACAGCTCAGCTCCATGTTGAATGTTTCATAGTTTAAAAACATATTGTAGTTAACCATGATGTTGTGTATGAAGAAAATGAAGGTGAGTTTGTGAGAAAAGAGTTGATGTATAGGCTGATGTGAAGTGGTTGTTTATATAGGCAAGAGAATTCCAGGAGACGCAAGGAATTTAATGCTGACAGGTAGAATTAATTCTACCTCGTCTCCCTAAACTTGGAAGACGAAAAACAGTCATTGGAAGTGTAAGACAGGGTTTAATGCGCACAAGTAACAAGTAAGAATTATTGTGCATGCACGTGGACCACTATCCATAATTATAGTGACTGTTAATATTCCGTCTGAGCATATTCTGATTTAAAATGAGACTGTTTTTAGATTTTATCCACAGATAAGTCAAGTAAAGGATCAGAATTTAATATCAGAACTTAGACTTATATCAGAACTTACCAGTTATCAGAACATGATTTCTTAACTCGAAAAATGAGTGCCTATCTTTGTAATTCTTCACACAAATTCTGATTTAGATTCTTCAGAACTTAATCATCAGAACGTTCATCAGAACTTGTCCTCAGAATTTATGCAATGTGACACATAAACTGTTCATCTAAAATAACATAGATCACCACAGTAATTTTCATTATTCATATGGAGTGTTTAGTGTGTGCATTAAGCTAAATATCAGACAAAGAGTAAAGTCTGATTCACTTCAGTACATCTTAGAAATAAGGCATAACTAAAACTTTACTAAAAATCTGTCATTATTCTGAAGCCTACTATTGAATGAGTTCATGCTTGAGTCCACCTCAACTGTTTTGTGCTAATTTTGTGCATCTTTTAAAATTCCATTTTACAGTGGTTTCTCAGTGTAAGTGAGTCACGGCTGCTTATCAGAATTTATGCTATTATCAGAGTATTTCTTCAGTAATCATAGAGTGTGAAAAGTCACCAAGAAAATATTTTGCTTTTCTGATGCATTTTACTTAATACCAGCAATGCACTTGGGTCGTCCCTTCCACATTTTTACTCTAGACCTCAAAGGAGTACCTGATTTTTATTTCTTTTTCTTTTTTTTTTCTTTTGATATGTGAGGTTTATCAGCACTTAGTACATTCAGCAGATTTACTAACACCAGAATTTAACAGATGAGAAGCATTATTCTAGTTTTTGACTTAGTAAGAAGTAGACAAAGTAAACTTAACTAAGCTCAATATCAGAATTTGCTTGTGTCAATGGATTTCCACATAAATAATTACTTCTAACATGGGATCTCTAGTATATTGAAGATTACTAGGTCAGCATCTAGCACAGGTATCCTCATAGGTTAGAATAGTTACATAGACAGACATATCACTATCAGAGTTTAGAAAGTCACTGATTCATCAGAACAAAACTAAGTAGATTTAGAGAAAGAACCTGAAACCATTCCAAGTTTATTTACCAATCTTGTAAAAGTAGCTTCACACAGTGGTTTTGTGAAGATATCTGCTAGTTGTTGATCTATTGGAACAAAGTGCAATTCCACTGTACCTTCATCCACATGTTCCCTTATGAAGTGGTACCTAATGCTGATGTGCTTGGTCATTGAGTGTTGAACTGGATTACCTGTCATAGCAATAGCACTTTGATTATCACAGTAAATAGGAATTTTAAAATATGTTAACCCATAATCCAGTAACTGATTCTTCATCCAAAGAATCTGTGCACAACAGCTTCCTGTAGCAATGTACTCTGCTTCTGCAGTTGATGTGGAAATTGACTTTTATTTCTTGCTAAACCAAGAAACCAATCTGCCTCCAAGAAATTGGCAGCTTCCACTTGTACTTTTCCTGTCAATTTTGCAACCTGCAAAATCTGCATCTGAGTAACCTATTAGTTTAAAATTTGATTCTCTGGGATACCACAATCCCATATCAGATGTTCCTTTAAGATACTTGAAAATTCTTTTCACAGCTGTTAAGTGAGGTTCTCTTGGATCTGCTTGAAATCTTGCACAAAGACATGTAGCATACATGATATCAGGTCTACTAGCAGTTAGATAGAGTAGAGAGACAATCATACCTCTGTAATCAGTAATATCTACAGATTTACCAGTATCCTTGTCCAATTTTGTTGCAGTGGCCATGGGAGTGGATGCACTTGAACAATCTTGCATTCCAAATTTCTTCAACAAATTTTTGGTGTACTTAGTTTGACAAATAAAAGTTCCTTCCTCATTCTGCTTAACTTGAAGGCCCAGAAAATAGCTAAGCTCCCTCATCATACTCATTTGATATCTTGACTGCATCAGTTTGGCAAACTTCTTGCAAAGTCTGTCATTTATAGAACCAAAGATGATATCACCAACATATATCTGGACTAGAAGTAAGTCATTTCCATGGTTGAGGTAGAACAGTGTTTTGTCTATAGTTCCTCTGTTAAATCCACTTTCCAGAAGAAACTGAACTAGAGTCTCATACCATGCTCTTGGAGCTTGCTTAAGTCCATAAAGTGCTTTATCAAGCCTGTAGACATAATATGGATATTTAGTATCTACAAAGCCTGGAGGTTGTTCAACATATACTTCTTCCTCCAATTCTCCATTGAGAAAAGAACTTTTTACATCCATTTGAAAGACAGTAAACTTTTTGTGAGCAGCATAAGCCAAAAATATCCTTATGGCTTCCAATCTAGCAACTGGTGCAAATGTTTCATCATAATCAATTCCCTCCTGTTGAGAATATCCTTTTGCAACCAGCCTTGCCTTATTCCTTGTAATTATGCCATCACTATCAGTTTTGTTTCTGAATACCCATTTTGTACCAACAACAGATCTGTTCTTTGGCCTTGGCACTAGGGTCCAGACTTTGTTTCTTTCAAATTCATTTAACTTTTCCTGCATTGCTTGCACCCAATCAGCATCTTGAAGAGCTTCTTCCACTTTCTTTGGCTCAGTCTGAAAAAGAAAAGAATTGTAAAGACATTCATTTGAAGTACCTGTTCTAGTTCTGACACCTGCATCAGGATTTCCAATTATCAAATCAGGTGTATGTGATTTAGTCCACTTCCTTACAGATGGAAGGTTTTCTCTAGAACTGGATGCTCCCCCATGATCCATGTTGTCTTCATTTTCATTTTCTGATGCTCCCCCTGAAACTATGCTCTCTGAGTTGGATTCTTCAGAATTTAGATTTTCAGACCTATCAGAACTTAGCTTATCAGAACTTGTCGAATCAGAACTTGAAGAGCCAGATGTATATTCTGATGCTTCTTGAGATGTGGTTAGATCTTGAGTATGTTCCCCCTGAATAAGTGCATCTTTCTTTGGCGTAGTCACCACAGTTTCAATAATATCAGAGTTTAATCCATCAGAGTTTACAGTATCAGGACTTAGATTATCAGGATTATCAGTATCAGAATTTGAGTCTTCATTTTCAAATCTCAGCTGATCATGATCAATAAAATCTTCAAGTCCAGTAATCTTCTTGTCATCAAAAGAGACATTGATAGATTCCATGACCACTCTTGTTCTCAAGTTATAGACTCTGAAGGCTTTTGTGGAAAGTGGATATCCAACAAAAATCCCTTCATCAGCTTTTAAATCAAATTTAGATAGCTGTTCAGGATGAGTCTTAAGAACAAAACACTTGCATCCAAATACATGAAAATACTTCAGATTTGGATTCTTTTTCTTCACCATCTCATATGGTGTCTTTCCTTGCTTGTTAATGAGTGCTGCATTTTGAGTAAAACAAGCAGTCTGCACAGCTTCAGCCCAGAAATAGGTTGGAAGATTTGCTTCATCAAGCATTGTACGTGCAGCTTCAATGAGAGTTCTATTCTTCCTTTCAACAACTCCATTTTGCTGTGGAATTCCAAGAGCAGAAAATTTCTGATTGATTCCATGGTTTTTGCAGAACTCTTCCATTATCAAATTCTTGAACTCAGTACCATTATCACTCCTTATTATCTTTACTGAGTCTTTGACCAATTTATCCAGTTGCCTGACATGATCAATCAAGATAGATGCAATTTCACTTTTTGTGTGCAAGAAATACACCCATGTGTATCTGGTGAACTCATCCACTATGACCAACGCATATTTCTTCTTTGCAATAGACATGAAATTAACTGGACCAAATAGATCAACATGTAGTAGGTGATAAGGCTCAAGAATTGATGATTCAGTCTTGCTCTTGAATGAGGATTTTCTTTATTTAGCCTTTTGACAAGAATCACAAAGACCATCAGGAGCAAATACTGACTTTGGCAGTCCTCTCACAAGATCTTTCTTGACTAGTTCATTTATATTGTTAAAATTTAAATGAGAGAGTTTCTTGTGCCAATTCCAGCTTTCTTCAATTGATGCTCTACTCATCAGACAGATTGCAGAACCATCAGTACTTGTTGAAAGCTTAGCTTCATAAATGTTACCACGCCTGTATCCTTTCAGAACAACTTTGCCTTTAGATTTACTTACAACTTTACAGTGTTCTTCAAAGAAATCAACATGATAACCTTTGTCACAGATTTGACTTATACTCAGCAGATTGTGTTTAAGTCCTGATACCAGAGCTACTTTTTTAATGACGACATTCCCAAGATTGATATTGTCATATCCCAATGTTTTTTCAATGTTGCCATCTCCATAAGAAACACTTGGGCCAGCTTTCTCCACAAAGTCTGATAGCAGGGCTTTATTTCCAGTCATATGTCCTGAACATCCACTGTCCAGAACTAGGATATTTTTCCCGTTGCCCTGCAATCACAAAGACCACTAATGATTAGTTTTAAGGACCCAGGCTTGCTTGGATCCTTTGGCCTTATTAAGTTTGTTAACATTTGCAGCGGATTTAGCATCAGAGTTTATGTTACCATTTTTCTTATCAGAATTTACACTATCAGACTTTGAATCAGAACTTACATTAGAAGGAACAATGGAAACTTTCTTTAAAGAAGGTTTTATTTGATAATAATCATAGTACAAACTATGATATTCCTTACAAGTATAAATGGAATGCCATAAACTACCACAATGAAAACAAGGATTTTGTGGCTTATATCTAACAGACTGACTCTTAACTCCTGACTTTGAAGGTAAGGAGTTTATGTTCTTATTCTTCCTGCAAAAAGAAGCCAGATGGTTAGAACTTCCACAGTTATGACATATTTTCCTAGGAGCTTCAGGAACAGTCTTATAATCATTGCTTTTATTCACACCTTCCTTTCCATTCCTATTTTTCCTAGGTGACTTTACCTTGTTTGCATTCTTAACATCTTTCAGCTTATGCTTAAGCTGCTTCTTAGTCATTAAGCCTATGTTTACTTCAGCTATATTTTCCTGTTTTAGTTTGTCAGAAGTTAATTCCTTTTTAACTTCTGATTTCTCATTATCAGACTTTACAGCTACAAACTTGACAGGTTTTAACTTTGGCTTTTGTTTAACAACTACATGTTTAATACCTTCAGTTTCTTTATCATTCTTATCCTCTCCATAACCTAAGCCCTCTTTCCAGTTTTCACTACTTAATAAATTTTGAGTTGTTCTGCCAGAGTTAGTCCAAGTCCCGATAACCTCTCTTTCCTTTTCTAACTCAGTTTTTAGAGATTGATTCATTTTTAGCACTTCATCCCTAACATAAAAAGCATCATCTCTATCTTTCTGAGTTTGATGGAACATAACTAACTCATTTTCTAAGAAATTATTTCTTTTCTTAAAAGCAAGATTTTCATAAGTTAATCTTTCACATGTTAAAGTTTGATCTTTATAACTAACAAACATGGTTTTAAGATATCTTCTCAACTCATCAATATCATCAGTATGAAAAGCATAAGTAGTTTGAGGTACCTTTGATTCAGCAGCTTCAGAACTGCTTTCAGCACTTGCCTTATCAGCATTTACCATCAAGGCATAATTCTCCTCACTTTCAGAATCTGAGGTGTCTGTCCATCTTTTCTTCTTTGTGACAAGAGCCTTGCCTTTGTCACTCTTCACTTTCTTGCAATCAGGAGATATGTGGCCTTTCTCACCACAGTTGTAGCATTTGACATTTGTATAATCTCCTCTGTCAGACTTTCCTCCTCTGCTCTCAGATTTTCTGAAATTCTTCTTATCAGAACTTGTGCCTTTTCTGGAAAATTTCTTTCCCTTCCTGAACTTCCTGTATGCAATCTTTGTGATCCCTTTCACCATAAGAGCACACAGCTTCATCATCTCCTCATCAGCATCCATCTCAGGCAAACTTTCAGATTCTGAGTCATCATCACTTTCAGAACTTGATGACTCAGTATCAGACTTTGTGAAGAGAGCTTTACCATTGTCGTTCCTTGAGGTAGCTGCCTTGGGGGATTCTTCTTCAGCCTTAAGAGCAACTGTCCTTGACTTTCCACCTTTCCTCTTGCTTCTTTGTTCAATCTCAAGTTCATGAGTCTTGAGCATCCCATAAATTTCATCAAGAGTTGTTTCATCAAGATTGTAGTTGTCTCTTATTGTTGTTGCCTTCAAATCCCAGCATTCAGGAAGAGCTAACAGGAATTTAAGGTTTGAATCTTCAAGATCATACTCTTTATCAACCAGTGACAGATCATTCAAGAGTTTGACAAATCTATCATATAAATCAATCAATGACTCAATAGTCTTTGAGTCAAAGTGTTCATACTCTTGAGTGAGTATTGTCTTCCTGTACTTCTTAATCGTATCAGTTCTCTGACACCTTGTTTCCAGGGCATCCAATATCTTCTTTGTAGTCTTGTAGTTTATTACCCTGTTTGACATTACATTATCAATGGCACTATGCAGTAAGTGTCGTACCTTAGCATCCTTAGCAATTGATGCGATATCTTCAGCAGTGTAATCACTCTTCTCCTTTGGTACAGTCTTTGTTGCTTCACCTGCAATTGCAACTGCGAGCTTGGTTGGTTTGTGAGTCCCTTCCTTGATTCTATCAAGATATTCTGGATCTGTAGCTTCCAGAAACATGGTCATCCTCACCTTCCATATGGCATATTCAGATTGTCTCAATATGGGAACTCTGATAGTCTCATATCGGCTTTGAATTTGTGTCTTTGGAGGTTCTTCAGTTTTGGTGGGCTTAGTTGGAATTTCTGTTTCAGACATGATTGTGTTTGGATCTTAAACTGTTTGTGCGTTAACAGATAGGCTCTGATACCACTTGTTAGGTCACACACACACTGTAGAGGGGGTGAATACAGTGTATAATACAATCAAATCGAACTTTTATAACTCAAGTAACAGAAAATAAACTTTATTGAAACAATAAACTCTGTTACAGTATGGAACTGTTACCTCTCAGTGATGAACAAATATCACGAGAGCTACTAGGGTTATAATGAATAATCTTCTCGAATATAATAACACTTATAGTGTAAACCCTATGTCTGTGTTTATATACTACACAGTTACAAGATAATCACTAATTGATATGGAATATAATTCTGCTTCCTAAAATATATCAATCAGATATCGTTTCTTCCAAGTATTCTATTCTTCATAGAATTCCTTCTTCATGCATATCTCTTCTTATGTTTATCTCGATCTTCTTTCCTTTAATCAGCTGTTGTCCTTATCTGAACGTCCTTCAGTACTTAAGTTCTGATATCCATCTTCTGATAATTATCTCCTGATAATATAAGTACCGATATCCTTAAGTCCTGATTTCCAGTAAGTACTGATTTATCCTGTTTAAGTAAGATCTGAAAACTAAACATAAATCATATTAGCCATGACATTATCAAATATATCTAACACTTTCTGTTAACACACATACAGTAAGATCCAAATAATAATCATGTCTGATCAATCAAAAACACAAGACCCTCAAGAACCTGCAAAGGTTCAACCCATTCAAAACACCAGTAGATATGAAACCATCAGGGTTCCTATGCTCAGGGTGTCTGAGTACCCTGTATGGAAAGTGAAGATGGTTATGTTTCTGGAAGCTACAGATCCAGAATATTTAGACAGAATTAATGATGGTCCATACAAGCCCACAAAGCTTTATGTTGCAGTTGGGAATGAGCCACAAAAGATGATTCCCAAAGAAAATAGAGATCTCACCAATGAAGACATCTCTTCACTAGGCAAGGATGCAAAAGTTAGACAGTTGCTTCATAGTGCACTTGACAATGTCATGTCAAACAGGGTGATTGGATGCAAGTCTGCAAAAAAAATCTGGGATGCATTGGAAGTGATATGTCAAGAAACCAATGCCATCAAAAAGAACAGGAAGACAATACTCACACAGGAGTATGAGCACTTTGACTCAAAATCTGATGAGTCACTGGCTGATACAGATTCACAAAGTTGTTGAATGATCTGTCACTAGTGGATAAGGAATATGATCCAGAAGATTCAAATCTGAAATTCCTACTTGCTCTTCCTGAAAAGTGGGATTTGAAAGCTACTACAATAAGAGACAACTATGAACTTGCTGATATGTCTCTTGATGAAATCTATGGGATGCTCAAGACTCGTGAACTTGAGATGGAGCAAAGAAAGAAGAGGCATGGAGGGAAGTCTAAGACAGTTGCTTTAAAGACTGAAGAAAAGCCAATTGTCTCTAGGAATGCAAAAGGAAAGGCTTTCATCATACAGTCTGATTCAGAGTCATCAGATTCTGATGATGATGATTCAGAACCTGAAAATTTATCTGAAGTGGATGTTGATGCAGATATAATGCAACTGTGTGCTCTTTTGGTGAAGGGTATCACAAAGATAGCCTACAAGAAATTCAGAAAGGGTAAGAAGTTTTCCAGGAAAGGTGGAAGTTCTGACAAGAAAGGGTTCAGAAAGACTGAAGGCAAAGGAGAAAATCTGACAGAGGAGACAACTCAAATGTCAAATGCTACAATTGTGGTGAAAGAGGCCACATCTCTCCTGATTGCAAGAAAGGAAAAGATGATAAAGGCCAGGCACTTATCACAAAGAAGAAAAACTGGGCAGACACTTCAGAATCTGAAGAAGAGGTGAACTATGCCTCAATGGCAAATGCGGATAGCAGTTCTGATGCCATTGAACTAAAGGAACCTCTATCAACTCTTGCTTTTGATACAAAAGATATTACTGAGTTGAGATTATTTCTGAAAAACATTTATATTAGCTATAGAGATCAGACTTTAGAGAATGATAGATTAAAATCTGAAAATCTAAAGTACAAAAACAGAAATAGCTGTCTTGAAGAAGAGTTAGTTATATTTCATGAAACTCGGAAAGAAAGAGATGAGGCTTTGTATGTTAAAGATGAACTGCTAAAACTGAATGAATCTCTTAAAACTGAATTAGAAAAAGAAAGAGAAATCATCAGGACTTTGACTAACTCAGGCAGAACAACTCAGAATATTCTAAGTAGTGGAAACTGGAAAGAGGGGTTAGGTTATGAAGATGGTAAAAGTGAGAAAGGGACTTTGCCAATTAAGCAAATTGTTATCAAACAGATTAAAAAGCCAAAGGTAAATCCTGTTAAATTTGTTGTAAAAACTGTTGTGTCTAATTCTGAAGAGATGAAAGACTCTAAAACAGAAGTCAAAGAAAAGTCAACTTCTAATAAATTAAAACAGGATAAACCAGCTTTGGTAAACATTGGCTTAATGACAAAGAAGCAGCTTTAGTATAAGCTGAAAGAGATTAAAAATATGAAAAAGGTAAAGAAAGCTAGGAAAAATAGAAATGGAAAGGAAAGTGTGAATAAAAGTAATAATTATATGCATGTTCCTAATGCTCCTAGAAAGAAATGCTATAATTGTGGAAACTCTAACCATCTTGCTTTTTTTGCAGGAAAAATAAAGATATAAACTCTTTACCTCCTAGATCAGGAGTTAAGGGTCAGTCTGTTAGGTTTAAACCATAAAATCTTTTTTTTTCATTGTGGTAGTTCATGGCATTCCATTTATACTTTGTAAGGAATATCATAGTTTGTACTATGATTATCATGAAATAAAACATTCTTTAAAGAAAGTTAGCATTATTCCTTCTAGTGTAAAGTCTGATGCAAAGTCTGATATAACGTCTGATAAAAAGCATGTTAGCATAAACTCTGAAACTAAATCTGCTGCAAATGCTAACAAACTAATCAATAGTGGTCTTTGTGATTGCAGGGCAACATGAAGAACATCCTGGTTCTGGACAGTGGATGTTCAGGACATATGACTGGAAATAAAGCCCTGCTATCAGACTTTATGGAGAAAGCTGGCCCAGGAGTTTCTTATGGAGATGGCAACATGGGAAAGACTCTGGGATATGGCAATATCAATCTTGGGAATGTCATAATTGAATCAGTAGCTCTTGTCTCGGGACTTAAACACAATCTGCTAAGTGTGAGTCAGATCTGTGACAGAGGTTATCATGTGGATTTCTTTGAAGAATACTGTGAAGTTGTAAGTAATTCTACAGTCAAAGCAGTTCTGAAAGGTTACAAACATGGTAACATATATGAAGCTATACTTTCAACAAATTCTGATGGTTCTGCAATCTGTCTGTTAAGCAGAGCATCAATTGAAGAAAGCTGAAATTGGCACAAGAGACTCTCTTATTTAAATTTCAACAATATAAATGAGCTAGTAAAGAAAGATCTTGCGAGAGGACTGCCAAAATCAATATTTGCTCCTGATGGTCTTAATGACTCATGTCAAAAGGCAAAACAAAATAAATCTTCATTCAAGGGCAAAACTGAATCCTTAATTTTTGAGCCTTATCACTTACTGCATGTTGATCTATTTAGCCCAGTCAATGTCATGTTTATTGCAAAGAAAAAATATGATATGGTTATAGTAAATGAGTTCAAAAGATACACTTGGGTGTATTTCTTGCACAAGAAGAATGAAACTGCATCTACTCTAACTGATCATGTCAGACAGCTGGATAAGTTAGTCAAAGATTCTGTTAAAATAATAAGAAGTGATAATGGCATTGAGTTCAAGAATTCAATCATGGAAGAGTTCTGCAAAGAGCAAGGAATAAAGCAGGAATTTACTACACCTGGAACTCCACAGCAGAATGAAATTGTAGAAAGAAAGAACAAGACTCTTATTGAAGCTGCACGAACTATGCTTGATGAAGCAAAGCTACCAACCTATTTTTGGGCTGAAGCTGTGCAGACTGTTTGTTTTACACAGAATGCAACACTCATAAACAAGAATGGAAAAACACCATATGAGATGGTGAAGAAAAAGAAGCCAAATCTGAAATATTTTCATGTATTTTGGATGCAAGTGTTTTGTTCTTAAGACTCATCCTGAACAGCTGTCAAAATTTGATCTAAAAGTTGATGAAGGAATTTTTGTTGGATATCCACTTTCCATAAAAGCCTTCAGAGTCTACAATTTAAGAACAAGGGTTGTCATGGAATCTATCAGTGTATCTTTTGATGATAAAAAGATTACTGGACTTGAAGATTTCAATGATCATGATCAGCTGAGATTTGAAAATGAAGATGTAAATTCTGATTTTGTAAATTCTGATGACCTAAATCCTGATCATGTAAGTTCTGACGGGTTAAATTTTGATGTCATTGAAATTGTGATAAATACTCCAAAGGAAAATGCACCTGTTCAGGGGGAGAAAGCTGATGATCATATCACATCTCAAGACTCTCAAAAAGCATCAGAACCAGTCACTGGCTCTTCAAGTTCTGATGAGCCAAATTCTGACAATTCTGGAAACTCTAATTCTTCAATTCCTGAAGGATCCAATTCAAATTCTGGAATCTCAGAGAGCATAACTTCAGGGGGAGCATCAGAAAATATTGATGAAGACAGCATGGATCATGGGGGAGGATCCCGTTCTAGAGATCAACTTCCATCTTCAAGGAAGTGGACTAAATCACACACACCTGACTTAATAATTGGAGATCCTGAAGCAGGTGTCAGAACTAGGAAAGCAACAACAAATGAATGTCTCTATCATTCTTTTCTATCTCAGACTGAACCAAAGAAAGTGGAAGAAGCTCTTCAAGATGCTGATTGGGTGCAAGTAATGCAGGAAGAGTTAAATGAATTTGAAAGAAATAAAGTATGGACCCGAGTACCAAGACCAAAGGACATATCAATTGTTGGTACAAAATGGGTGTTCAGAACCAAAACTAACAGTGATGGCATAATAACAAGGAATAAAGCAAGACTAGTTGCAAAAGGATATTCTCAACAGGAGGGTATTGACTATGATGAAACATTTGCTCAAGTTGTTAGATTGGAAGCCATAAGAATCTTTTTGGCTTATGCTGCTCACAAGAAGTTTAAAGTCTTTCAAATGGATGTGAAAAGTGCTTTTCTCAATGGAGAATTGGAAGAAGAGGTATATGTTGAACAACCTCCGGGCTTTGTAGATCCAAAATTTCCAAATCATGTCTACAGGCTTGACAAAGCACTTTATGACCTTAAGCAAGCTCCAAGAGCATGGTATGAGACTTTAACTCAATTCCTTCTGGAAAGTGGATTTCACAGAGGCACAATTGACAAGACTTTATTCTACCTCAACCATGGAAATGACTTACTTTTGGTACAGATATATGTTGATGATATCATCTTTGGCTCTACAAATACAAAACTTTATGAAAGATTTTCCAAGTTAATGTAGTCAAGATATCAAATGAGTATGATGGGAGAGTTGAGTTATTTTCTGGGACTTCAAGTCAAACAAACTGAAGAAGGAACTTTTATCGGTCAATCCAAGTACACCAGAAATCTACTCAAGAAATTTGGAATGCAAGACAGTTCTACTGCATCAACTCCCATGGTCACTGCCACCAAGTTAGATAAAGATATTGGAGCATCAGTAGATATTACTAACTACAGAGGTATGATTGGCTCTTTACTCTATTTAACTGTAAGTAGTCCAGATATCATGTATGCTACTTGTCTTTGTGCAAGATTTCAGGTTGATCCAAGAGAACCTCATCTAATAGCTGTGAAAAAAAAATTTCAAGTACCTAAAGGGTATAGCTGATCTAGGATTGTGGTATCCTAGGGAATCAGATTTTAAGCTAATAGGTTACTCAGATGCAGATTTTGTAGGATGCAAAATAGACAGGAAAAGCACTAGTGGAAGCTGCCAATTTCTTGGAGGCGGATTGGTTTCTTAGTTTAGCAAGAAACAGAAATCAATTTCCACATCAACTGCAGAAGCAGAATATATTATTGCAGGAAACTGTTGTACACAGATTCTTTGGATGAAGAATCAGTTACTGGATTATGGGTTAGAATTTTCTAAAATACCTATTTACTGTGATAATCAAAGTGTTATTGCTATGATAGGAAATCCAGTTCAACACTCAATGACAAAGTACATCAGCATTAGGTACCATTTCATAAGGGAACATGTAATAGAAGGTACAGTGGAATTGTATTTTGTCCCAACAGATCAACAACTAGCAGATATCTTCACAAAACCACTATATGAAGCTACTTTTACAAGACTGGTAAATGAACTTGGAATGGTTTCAGGTTCTTTCTCTAAATCTGCTTAGTTTTTGTTCTCATGCATCAGAATTTATGATTAGTTTTTACAGATTGTCTTATCTCTATGTAATATGTGCTTAAACTGTAATATATTAAATATTGATTGTTATCTGATGTGATTCTATATACTCTAATAGTATTTTGGATGTTCTGTGACTATTCAATCCAATGAGGATTACTGTGCTAGATGCTGACCTAGTAGTCTTTAACATACTAGAAATCCCATGTTTGAATTAGTTGTTTATGTGGAAATTCATTAACACAAGCAAATTCTGATTTTGAGCTTAGTAAAATTTACTTTGTGTATCTTATTACTAAGTCACAAACTAGATTTTTGCTTCTTATCTGTCAAATTCTGATGTCAGTAAATCTTAATGATAAACTACATGCTTAATAAGCCTCACTTATCTGAAGAAAAAAAAGAAAAAAAAATTAAAGTCAGGTACTCCTTTGAGATCTAGAGTAATATATGTGAAAGGGAAGACCCAAGTGCATTGCTGGTATTAAGTAATATGCATTAGAAAAGCAAATACATTTTTCTTGGTGACTTTTCACATTCTCTGATTACTGGAGAAATACTCTGATAATAGCATAAATTCTGATAGCAGTTGTGACCCACTTACACTAAGAAGCCACTGTAAAAAGAATGTTAAAAGATGCATAAAATGAGCTCAAACAGTTGAGGTGGACTCTTTCATAAATTTATTCTATAGTAGACTTCAAGATTGAAGACATATTTTAAGCACTTTTCTTAGTTATGCCTTATTTCTAAGATATACTGAAGTTTATCAGACTTTAATCATTTTCTGATCATTTGCAAATGCACGCACTCTCACTCCATATGAATGATGAAAATTAATGTGGTGATTAAGTTATTTTTGACAAACAGTTAAGTATTATTTGCATAAATTCTGAGGACAAGTTCTGATGGAAGTTCTAATGATTAAACTCTGAAGAAAACACAAGTCAGTATTTGTGTGGAGAATTACAGAAACAGACATTCACTTTTGGAGTACAGAATCCATGTTCTGATGACCGTTAAATTCTGATAATAGTCAAGTTCTGCTGCAAATCCTGATGGAAATTATGATGCTTACGTGGCATTATTTAATTACTTGGCTTATTTTTAGTGTTTATTGTAACGGTTATATTTTGTCAGAAAATAATTAATTGAGAATAAAATAGTCATAATCATTTGGTTAGTGGGAAATGTGTTTGCCTTGACAACTGCATGTGCAGAATAATTACTGTATATTTCTTGTGCCCACTAACTACTGCTTTAACTATTTACTGGCTGACAGGTGTAAAGTGTTTGTTTTACTTCCACAGAGAGCTATTGAGTAGAGAGAGTATATATATGGGAGTTAAAAGATTTTACAATATTTTACCTACTTTCTAATTCTTTTCTTATCTCTATTATTCTCTCTCTCTTTCTAATATTCTCTGAAGCTCTAGTTTTCATAGGCATTTTATCAAACACCTTGTGTACACTCTATTTCTCACTTTATTTCTCACAGAAATGGCACCAAAGGACATTATTTTCAATGGAGCCAAGTTCGTTCCAAATAACTACATGACTATTCTCTCTAAGGATGAAGCTCCATCAGAACTTCACTTCATCCAAGATTTTCTATCTCAAAGTGAGATTGGGTATGCATTGACCCAACCAGAAGCACTCTAAGGAACTCAAGTGCTGGAGTTTTGGAGGAGTGGTGTGTATGATGATGGTGGTGCACATGGGTCCCCAAGTATTATCTTTACAACAGGGGAGGATGAGCATGTGGTGACTGTGTCCACTGTTCGACAGGCTTTACATCTTCCAGAAAATTGTGTTTACAGTTCATCAGTTGAAGAACCAGTTCTTCAGTAAATGATGGCAAATTTGGGTTATGAAAAGTCTTTGGCAAAGCTGGGCCAATTGAAGAGACCTCACATCAGGAGGGAATGGAGTTTCTTCTTTGACTGCATCACAAAGGCCTTTGCCAACAAGTGCTCCAATTTTGATGCTTTACCCATACTGAGTCAACAAATAGGGTATGCTCTCTTGAATCAAACACACTTGGATTATGCAAATGATGTTTTAGGATTCGTAGGTGATAGGATGACAGAAGTTAGAAATAAATTCTATTTTGCTATATTATGTCAGCTTATTTACAGATTATGTTGCTCTGCTGCACCCCAACTAGCAAGTGAGTTAATTGAACCATTTAAACTTGCTAAAAGAGCTTTTACTGACTTATTATCTACTGATAATAATAAAACTGTTTTGAGACTCCTCCAAATTCCACAATCAGTCAAACATATTTTGGTAAACTCTGACCCAATCACCCATTCTACCATATATCCTGATGTCCAACAATCCCAACCTCCATCAGCACCTACAACCACTACACAACCAACCACCTCTCAACCTCAACCAACTCAACCTACCATCATAACATACTTCCAACCATCTCAATCCCAACAACAACAACCATCAGCACCTGCCATCAGACCTTCATCTTCCAGGCCTAAGAGAGCAAAGTATGTTCCTAGATCTCCACCAAGGAGAAGAAGGATGATTTTAAGGGATGAATATGAGGATGATGAAGAAGCACATGTTCATGCATCAGAACTTGTAACAGTTGAAGCTGACAAGGTAACTTCTCAGAAAGAAACTGAAGCTGAGAATTCTGATATTTTGAAGAGAAAAAAAACTTCAAGTTCTGATGCTCAAGTAACTCCTTCACTATCAAGGAGATTAAAGAAAATGAGGGTAGGAAGGCATATGGATAAACCTCCATCTGAGGATACTGAAGAAGCTGAGGAAGGGGATCAGGAATCTCTGATCTCAAAGCCAATAGTAATTAAATCTTTGCCACCTCCAACTCAGGCTGAAGACACTGTTCAGGATACAGTGATCACACCTCATATATCTCCTCTTCATGACAAAGTTTCAGTTGAAGATTCAGGGTTAAGTCCTGAAATTGACCTTCAAAGGCTGATAATTCCAACTGTGCTCTATCTGGAAGCTCCATCTGCAGCTCAGCCATCTATTGTTAATTCTCCAATATTACAGGTTGAGATACCATCTTCATCAATTCTTGATCAGGAACCTGAAGATCAGATTTTAGATGAAGTTGTTCCAGAATCTCCTATAGCCTCACACACTCTTGTGTTATCAGAGGATAATGAGTCTTCTTCAAGTTCTGGAGATAGTGTTTCAGTAGATACTCCACCTCCCATTCTTGGAAAGGAAGCATTAATTAAAAAATTTGTTGAACAAGATGCTCCTGTTCCTTAGGAAGAAACTCACAGAGGTGTTGAGTGGACCAAGAAGTGGAATGAATCTAATTTCATTCAAGCTCTAAAGTTCTGATAGAGCATATTGCCAAAGCAGATGAGTTGCTGTCAAATTCTGATTTCAAGACTCAACTCAAGGTTACAGCTCTAAGTACTAAATCTCTTCAAGGTCTGCACTCTCAAACTCATGAAAAAGTTGACAAACTTCTGGAATCAGCTGAAAAGCTAGATATGACTCTCAAATTAGACAAGTCAAGACTTATAAGACCTATTCATGAGAAAGTTGAAGCAATTGAGAAGGTTCAGGAAAAGCAACATGCCCAAATTACTGAGGTCCTGGAGAATCAAGCTTCTCAACAAACTCAATTGAATGAAATTCAATCTTCAGTAGAACTTCTTCTCTCCCTCCTACTATCAGATGATGCCAAAAAGGGGGAGAAGGTAGTTAAGTACAAATGTTCTAATGATCAAGTACTGAAGAAAAAAGATGATGAGGCTGATGACCAGGGAAACCCTAGCAATGGTAGAGTTCAAGTTCAAGTTAAAGGGCAAAGCAACAAAGTGAAGCGAATTTCTTATGCTGGAAAATCTTCTTTACAGAAGAAGACAAGTTCTGAAGCTGTAGATGCTCAAGTTCTGAAAGCAAGTCCTGACAATCAAAATCTGATATCAAGTTCTGATGTTCTGATCCAAGCTGAAAGTCAAGACTCTCAGAAGTTCTTGCAAACTCTGAAGCTAAAGGGAAAGCAGATTATTGTCTACTACAAAGATCCTAAAATTCAGACACTTGATGAAGAAATTGCTAGAAGACTATTTCTAAAGCATAATCCTGGAATGGATTTGGAAACACTCAAGGAGGAAGAAGCTAAATTTGCAGCTGAGAAGACAAATCTAAAGTCTAAAGCTTCTATTGCAAAGAAACCTCCAAGGCCTAAGGCAAAAGGCATTGTTATCAAAGAAAGCTCTGAGGCTTCAAAGCCCAAAACAAGATCACAAATTGAGATTGATCCAAAAGATAAAGGGAAAGGAAAAGTTGATGAACCAACAAAGCCACGGGAGATGAAAATTCCTCAAATCTTGATGAAACCTGTATGCAAACTGGTACAAGTATTTGATGATGCTGCTGTTGAAGATGAAGATGTTCAAACTCTGAAAAGAAGAAAGATAACTAAAGGATCCAAGACAACCTCTGATAAAGCTCAAGTTGTTCAGAGTGAGAAACAGCAAGCTACAGAAGAAACAACAAATTTTGATCAAGTCATCAAGAAATCAACCTCTCCTATGGAAGAATGTCAAACCATCAGATCCAAAGAAAAGCCGATTGTTATCTGATTTCATGACTGTTGGATTGAAAGCCAGAGAAGCAAGGGACAGAGCCGGACTAGGTTCTGATGAAGCTAAGATCAAGACAGGAGTTGAAGTACTTACAAGAGATCCATTTCTATTGACTGACAAACCTCTTGAAGATGTTACACAGAAACACCTTGATAAGGTTATCTCTATTCAAGTGGTATTGGATGCTCATGACAAGCATAATGTCAAAGAAAATCTGATTCTATTTCTTGAAGATGGAAGGACATATCAAATGTCAAAATCAGAAGTGCTGAATAAATCTCTGAAAGAACTTCAATTCTTTCATTATCTTTTAGAGATAAAGTCTGATATTACCAGGAGATGGTCAAACTTCATCATAAAGACCATAAGAGATAAAGCAAGAATTTCTGGTTCAAGGGTTACAGAGTTCATTCCAAATATAGTTGAAAATGATGGAAGTGAAATTCCAATGAAGAAGGATTCTGCTAAACTTGAAGTCATTCTGAAAGAGAAATGTCTGTGCTACAATGAAGATTCTTCTCATCCAAGGGTGATCAGACTTGTTGACGGTTTAGAAAGAAACCATATCTCAGCATTAAGGTCTGCAATCTACCATATTGAAAGTCAGAATGAAGAATTGAAGCAAGTCAAAGCTACACTATCTCAAGTCCTGAGGAATAAAGAAGAAAAGCCGATATCAAACTTTGTCAAGAATCACTTTGGATTCAGATTGACTCAGTGAGATTGGTAAAAGCTACAAGGACTGTAAGTTGTAGTTAATTGTCAATTTAAACTCTTATTGCATTTGTACTTAAAATGTTTTTGACATCAAATCTATTAACTTGTATATTTTTCATAATTTACAAGTTGGGGAGATTGTTAGATATATTTGAGATGGCATGTCTAATCTGATTTGTGTTTAGTTTTCAGAACTTAACAACAGGACATATCAGAACTTACTGAAATCAGAACTTACTGAAGTCAGAACTTAATATCAGAACTTAAGGCGTCAGAAGATATATATCAGTACTTAAGTGCGGGAAGACTTCAGATAAGGAATGAGACTGATTTACAGGAGAAGATCTGGACTAAAATAAAAGAAGATATGCATGAAGAGTTAGAGGACTAGAAGACTTGTAGAAGATATCTGATTGATATATTTTAGGAGACGGAATTATATTCCATATTAATTTGAAGATATCTTGTAACTGTGTACTATATAAACACAGCTTAGGGTTTACACCAGATGTGTTATCATTATCGAGAAACATTATTCATTGTAACCTAGCAGCTCTTAGTGATATTTGTTCATCACTGAGAGAGAACAACAGTTCATATTGTAACAGAGTTTATTGAATATACTAGATATTTGTTACATACTTGTGTTCACATCAATTTGATTGTGTAAACACTGTATTCAACCCCCTTCTACAGTGTTGTGTGACCTAACATCACAAATTCTGATGATCAAGTTCTGACAACTACTTCTGATGTAATGATTCAAGTTGGAAGCCAAGATTCACAGAAGTTTTTGCCGACTCTGAAATTCAAGGGAAAGAAAGCAACATTCTTTTACAAGGATCCCAAAATTCAAACTATTGATGAAGAACTGGCAAAGAGACTATTCCTTAAGGATAATCCAGGAGTGGATTTATAGGAATTAATAGAAGAAGAAGCTAAATTTGCTGCTGAGAAGAGCAAACCAAAGTCAAAAGCTTCTGATGTTAAAAAGCCACCAAGGCCAAAAGAAAAGGTGATTGTGATAAAAGAAAGATCTGCCACAGAGATTCCTAGATCAAGGACTAGATCTCAAACTACTACCGATCCCAAAGACAAGGGAAACAGAAAAGTCGGGGAGACAGTCAAGAAGCAGAAAATGAAGATTCCTCAAATTTTGATGGATCCTGTGTGCAAGATGGTTCAAGTCTTTAATGATGCTGCTGCAGAAGATGAAACTGTTGAAACTCTGAAAAGAAGAAAGATGACAGAAAAATCTAAGACAACCTCTGACATAGCTCAAGTTATTCAGAGTGAAGAAGTTCAGAACTTGACAAATCCTGAAGAAATTTTAGAACAGCAAGCTACAGAAGAATCTGCAAATCCTGAACAAGTCATCAAGACATCAACCTCTGACAGAGCTCAAATTGATTTGGGCAAGATTACAATTGCTGATAAGAAGAAACTCCTATGAAAAAATGTTAAACCATCAGATCCTAGGAAAAGTCAACTGCTATCTGATTTCTTGACTGTTAGAGTGAATGCCAGAGAAGCAAGAGACAGATCTGGGTTAGGATCAAGCCAAGCCAAGAAGAAAACAAGAGTTGAAGTAACTATCAAAGATCCATTTTTATTAACTGACAAACCACTTGAGGAAGTTACACAGAAACACCTTGACAAGGTTATATCTGCTCAAGTGATAATGGATACTCATGATAAGAGTAAAGTCAAGAAAAAGCTGATTCTATTTCTTAAATATGGAAGAACATACAGAATGTCAGAATCAGATGTGCTGAACAAATCTCTTAAAGAACTTCAATTCATTCATTATCTTTTGGAGATAAAGTCTGAGGTTACCAAAAGATGGTCAAATTTCATGATGAAGACCATAAGCCAGAATCTCTGAATCAAGGGTTGCAGAATTTATTTCAAAGATAGTTGAAGATGATGGAAGAGAAATTCCAATGAAGAAGAATTCTGCTAAGATAGAAGTTATACTGAAAGTGAAATGTCTATACTACAATGAAGACTCCTCTCATCCAAGGGTAATCAGACTTGGTGATGGATTGGAAAGAAATCACATTTTTGCACTCAGAGCAGCCATTTATCAGATTGGTGATAATGAAGATGAAGAACTGATGCAAGTCAAAGCACAGTTAGTTGAAGTTCTGAGAAATGCTGAGGACAAGCTGGTAACAGACTTTACAAGGAATCACTATGGATTCAGATTGATCCAGTGATATTGGTAAAGCTACATGTACTGTAAGTTGTATTTAGTTGTTTAAAATAAATATTTCATTGCATTTGTACTTAAATGTTTTTGACATCATCAAATTTGTTAACTTGTATATTTTTCATAATTTATAAGTTGGGGGAGATTGTTAGATATATTTGTGATGTCATGACTAATCTGATGTGTTTAGTTTTAGAACTTAATATCAGGAATTAGCTGGGAATCAGGATTTACTGAAAACAGGAAGATATCAGAACTTGTGATATCGGAACTTAAGTAAGGATGTGCTTCAGGAGTAAAGTGCGGCTGATATCTAGGAGAGCATCTGGACTAAACAAAGTAAAGATATGCATGAAGAATTGGACAGCTATAGGACTGCAACAGATAATCTCTGATTGATATATTTTAGGAAACAAAATCATTATTATAATAATTAGGAGATATCTTGTAACTGTGTACTATATAAACACAACTTAGGGTTTACACTAGATGTGTTATCATTCACGAGAACATTATACATTGTAACCTAGCAGCTCTTAGTGATATTATCATACATCACTGAGAGAGTAGTTTAATCTACTTTGTAACAGAGTTTATTATATTGAATAAACTTGATTATTGTTACATACTTGTGTTCTAAATCGATTTGATTATATAAACACTATATTCAACCCCATGCTATAGTGTTGAGTGACCTAACAATTTTTAATTAAATGTATCTAGTGTCTATTATGTTTTATTTTACTTTTTTTATACTCATTAATTATAATTTTATATGTTCTTTAATTTTGTTATGTGCTGCATATTTTTTTTGAATTTGCTTACGTTATAATTTTTTCCTAAATCTATTAGTTTTATTGAATTATAATTTTTATTAATTTGCTATTTGTAATTTAAGTTTTTCAATTTAGTTTATATGTGCTCTTATTTTTATGTTATTTTTGTGAAATATATAGATTTTAAAAAAAGAAATATAGTTTTGTTATTTGCGTTACATATGTTCTGTTATTGTTTATATTCTATACTTATTGTTTTTGACAATATATTTTTTAGCAATTGTATTTTGTATTACTAGCCTAAAACCCGTGCGATGCACAGATTATTTTTAATATTACATAATTTTTTAAATTTAATTTGAAGTAAAAATTTTAAGTTTTGAAACTTATTTATTTGAAATTTTAATAATATGATTTGATAATGCTTATTAATATACACATCGCTGTATAAGCTAGTTATATTACAGTTTTAAAAATAACGTACTGATTGAAATTTATTTTTATTGATAGTTATAGGCGTGTTTACAAAAGATTATTATATTTAATTAAAAGGTAAATTTTAGATGAGATCAATAATATGTGAATTGTCATTACTCTGTTCACCGATCAAATCCAACTAACTATATTCAGATTTATGTTAATTTAATATGTTAAAACCCGAATCCATGTTAAAATTTTATTTATCAATGACAAAAAATTTATGTTAGCTTGAGGCCCGTTATATTAACTAAATCGAGCTAATAATATTTACTATTTTATTTTATTTTTTTATCCCATGTTGATTATTATTTTATTTTAGACCGAATGGATAATATGTATTATTTTATTTTAGTTTGATGACATTATATCGACTCCACAAATTTTCTTTCAAATTTTTATTCTTGTTAAGGTCTGGTCCAATAATATAATATTTTAGTGAGATCAATAATATTTATTATTTTATTTTAGCCCGATTCTTCAAATCCAACTAACTATATGTAATTTTTTTAATATTTTATTTAAAATTTGATCAATAGTATAATTTTGTTTAGCCCGGCCGGGTGAATTTTATATATTATTTTTGTTTTAACGAAAATCATTAGACATATTATAATTTTGTTATGAATATTTTTCTATTTATGAAAGTGTTTTATTTTAAATATTACTATAATTACGGTTACCAGACCGACTACCCACAAAACTTAGATTGTTTCGTCTTTAATATAATAGTATAGACAATATAGAAGATAGATAGATTGATAGATAGATAATCAACATATATTTAAAAGAGTTGTACATAATATTTTTAGAGAAAGAGGCGTTTTATTTGAAGAAAATAGAAAAGACAACATGTTTTACTAAAAAATGTATAGATTAAAAAGAATTATCTAAAATATTTGTAGAAAAAGAGTTGTTTTAGTTGGTGAAAATAAAAAAAAAAGCAACATGTTTTACTTATAAAGGTAATTGGTTAGATATTAATTAAGGGCATTTGAGTAAAATATTAATTTTTTTTAAGAAATGGAAATTATGTAATTGAAGGAAGTATCGTAAAGTTTTGTATTTAATATAATAATATAGATAGATAAATAATTCTACTTCAAAAATCAAATATTTTTTTTCCTATTTTGTTTATGTAATTTAATATTAAGATAATAGTTACTTAAGTATATTTGTCTTTTCATTAATACTAAAAATTATATAAAACTGCAGATGATTTTGACTTTTGCATTGTTTTAAGTAGAGAGGGTTTGCATTATGAGATGAGATTGTTATTGTTGTCGAGGAATATGGATGATGATGCTAAGTTATTCTTGTAAACCAGTTAGGAATTTATTGATTGCTAAAGCCAAGGAGTTTAACAAAATCTTTAAGTAAAGTAATAATTAAATTAAATAAACAATTAAGTAGCTGAAAAAGGTAATTTATTAGTTATTAGCGGTTATAATATTATTATTATATTTTATTAAATAAACTTGTTTGTGATATTTAGAGAAGTTGTTTTAATTAAGAGAAATAAAAAGGTAACGTGTTATAGTTGGTAACGACTTTTATTTCTTTTTCTATTATAATTCGATTACCAAGGGAATGATATTTAAATAAGTTGTTTTAATTTAGAGAAATAAAAAAGGTAACGTGCTATAGTTGAAAATGAATTTTATTTCTTTTTCTATTATAATTTGATTCATAAAACTAATAAAACTTTTAAGTAAAATAAGGTTAATTCAGTAAATTCTTTTACATTATTTTAAGAAGAGGGGGTTTGTAGTATGAGATGAGATTGTTATTGTTGTCGAGGAACATGGACGATGATGTTAAGTTATTCTTGTAAAATAGTTAAGAATTTATTGATTGTTAAAGTCAAGGAGCTTAACAAAGTCTTTAAGTATAATAATAATCAAATAAAATAAATAATTAAGTAGCTAAAATAGGTAATTTATTAGTTACTAGCGGTTATAATATTATTATTATATTTTATTAAATAAAGTTGCCTGTGATATTTAGATAAGTTGTTTTAATGGAGAGAAATAAAAAGATAACGTGTTATAGTTGGTAACGACTTTTATTTCTTTTTGTATTATTATTCGATTACCAAGGGAATGATATTTAATAAGTTATTTTAATTTAGAGAAATAAAAAAGGTAACGTGTTATAGTTGAAAACGATTTTTATTTCTTTTTCTATTATAATTCGATTTCTAAAGCTAATAAAACTTTTAAGTAAAATAAGGGTAATTCAGTAAATTCAGCGTGTACCAAAAAACAGGTATCGTACGAAAACTTTCAATGTTTCATATTTTATATAATACTAGCCCAAAATCCGAGCAATGCACAAATGTTTTTAATATTATATGATTTTTGAATTTAATTTTAAGTGAAAATTTTAAGTTCTAAAATTTATTTGTTAGAAATATTTAATAATATGATTTGATAATAATTTTAAATATACACGTGTATAATTTAGTGATATTTTAGTTTTAAAAAAATAAGACCGATTGAAAGATAAATTTCTATTGATATTTATTGGCGTGTTTATGAAATATAATTATGTTTTAATTAAAAAGGGTAAATTTTAGCTCACATCAATAAAATACGAATTATCTAATATCGACCATATCCAACTAATTATATTCATATTTAGTTTAGTTTAATTTGTTTAATTTTAGCGCATAACAATATTATATATTATTTTATTTTAGTCTCAGGCCCATTATATCAGTCAGCAAATTATATTTAATTTATTTATAATAATATTCTTTTTATCGTAGAGAACTCGCAGCTGTTACCATTCGGGTGCGCTTTACTCACACAATAACCTGTAAATCACGTGAACCAAGGTAAATCGCATTTAAGCGACAGGCTCGAGTTCAGGAGGCATAATTATAAAATCTCCTTCCGTGGGATTCGAACCTGTGACCAAGATGATAGTTATCCCCTTTTAACTAACTGAGTCAACCCTTGCGGGCTATAATAATATTTTAGATCTGGATGAATAATATTTTGTTTTAAACAGAATAAATAATATATTTTATTTTAGCGTGATGATATTATATTGACCAACTTATTACATTTCAAAAAAAAATTGTTTTAAACCGGTTCAGTAAATACTTTATTAGCTTGATAGGTAATATTTATTATTTTGTTTTAGCTTTATATAGTAATATTTATTATTTTGTTTTAGCATGATATAGTAAATTTTGGTTTTAGCCTCCTATTATATCAACTAAATCTAGTTAATTATATTTAGTTTTTTGTTTAGTTTTATTTTAACGCGGGATAATTAGGTAAATATTATTTTCTTTTAGACATAACGGATAATATATTTAATTTTATTTTAGCCTGATGAAATTAAATAAGCTAAACAAATTTTCTTTCAAATATTTATTTTTGTTTTAGCCCATTTATTATTTTTTTTCAACCTGATGACATATATCGATCAAATGAATTTCCTTTCAAATTTTTATTGGTCTTTATTATTTTGTTTTAGTGTGAGACTATAAATCCATCTAACTATATGTAGTCTATTTTTAATTTTTATTTCAAATTGGATCAATTTTGTAATTTTGTTTAGCCCGGTCCGGGTGCATATTATATATTGTTTTGTTTAAATCAAGTTCATTAGATATATTATAATTCTATTTGTATTTATATAATTCTATTATAAATTTTAATCTATTTGTGAGAGTGATTTATTTAAAATATTGTTATAATTAAGGTGAGCAGACCGACTACCAACCAAACTTTCATTATTTCGTCTTTAATATAATAACATAGATAGTATAGATAGATAGATAGTATTGAAGATAGATAGATAATCAACATATTTTAAAAAGAATTGTCCATAATATTTTTAGAGAAAAAATTGTTTTATTTTGAGAAAATACAAAAGACAACATGTTTGCTTATAAAATGTACTAGCCTATAACCCGTGCGATGCACGGACTGATTATAATATTTGTAATTTTATTATTTTATAAAAATAAATAATAAAATACCATAATTATATATTATTCAAATTAACGAAATTAAAATAATTTTACATATTATTTTGTATGTATTATATTATTGAAAAATTCAAAATTTAGATAAATAAAATCTTAAAAAGTCCTTATACTACTACAGTCTATATCGGTCGCTTGAAATATTGAATAATAATGGTGTATGTGGATTTGGTATTTTTTTAATATTTTCTTGATTTATTAATTATTTTGTTATACTATAATATGAATTATTAAATTTAATTTTAGAAGTGTTTGGTTTCTTATAAAAAAGGTAAGAAAGAAGTTGAGTGCAATTAGAAATTATGTTGAATAATAATTCGAGACTGTAGTTATATCAAATACATGATTTATTTTTGGAAGATGTTAACATACATTTTAGGAAGGTGTTAACCAACCGACCAAACGATTATAAAATACCATAATTATATATTATTCATATTAACAAAATTAAAATATTTACGTATTATTTTGTATGTATTATATTATTGAAGAATTCAAAATTTAGATAAATAAAATCTTAAAAAGTCCTTATACTACTACAGTCTATATCGGTCGCTTGAAATATTGAATAACAACGGTGTATGTGGATTTGGTATTTTTTTAATATTTTCTTGATTTATTAATGATTTTGTTATATTATAATATGAATTATTAAAATTAATTTTGGAAGTGTTTGTTTCTTATAAAAAAGGTAAATAAGAAGTTGAGTGCAATTAGAAATTAGGCTGAATAAGAATTCATAGAGTTCGTAGTTATATCAGATACATAATTTATTTTTGGAAGGTGTTAACATACATTTTAGGAGGGCGTTAACCAACCGATCAAACGAAACCTTGTTTCGCTTATAATAATATAGTATAGATAGATTAAAAAGAATTGTATAAAATATTTGTAGAGGAAAAAATTGTTTTAGTTGGTGAAAATAAAAAAGGCAACGTATTTTACTTATAAATGTAATTGTTTAGATATTAATTACGTAAGGGCAATTGAGTAAAATACTAAATTTTTTTAAGAACCGGCAATTATGTAATTGAAGGAAGCACCATAAAGTTTCGTATTTAATATAATAATATAGATAGATAGATAGATAAATAATTCGACTTCAAAAATCAAATATTTTTTTATTTTGTTTATGTACTTGAATTGTAATATAATGCTTACTTTGAGTATGTTTGTCTTTAAATTAATGGTAAAAATTATATAAAACAAATATTTTTTACCGTGAACCCGTACAAAATATATTCGCAACAGTTACTAGTCAGAGATGCCACTGGTTTTGACTTTTGCATTGATTTAAGAACAGAGGGTTTTTGCATTGTCTTAAACTACGATGAGATAAGATGAGATTGTTGTTGTTGTCGAGTAATAAGGATGATGATGTTAAGTTGTTGGAGCTTAACAAAGTGTTTAAGTAAAATAATAATTAAATAAAATAGACAATTAAAAAACTGAAAAAGGCAATTTATTAGTAATTAGTGGCTATAATATTATTATTTTATTTTGTTAAATAAACTTGTTCGTGATATCTAGAGAAGTTGTTTTAATTGAGAGTAATAAAAAAAGATAATGTGTTATAGTTGAAAACGATTTTTATTTTTTTTTCTATTATAATTCGATTACTAAGGCTAATAAAACTTTTAATTAAAATAAGTGTTATTCACTAAATTTAATGTGTGTCAAAAATCAGGTACCGTACTAAAATTTTCAATATTTTGTCTTTTATATAATAGTAATAGATGTCCTTAACGTTTTTGGTATTTTATTAATTTTTATATGTAGTCTATTTATACCTACTACTCCCTTCATCCCACTCATTTATTTACATATTTTTCACTCTTGTTTGGCACACATTTTAAGGTTATTATAAAATATACTTCTATAATTTATTTTTAACTTTGTTTTCTGTATAAAAATTTAAACATTAAATTTTTATTTAAAAAAATATTTAAAATGATTTAGGAAATCATATTTTACGAGAATTTCAAAATGCGTGTCAATCTCCCGTCCTTAAATGTAAAGAACATAAAGTGACGGAGAGAATATATTTTAAAATTTATTAATTTCATTTTTCTATAATTACCCTGTAACTTATCATGTACAAGTAGGTGTACCCAATACCAACACCCGCAATTATCACAAGTTAATCTGATTTTTTATTTCAGAATTTACCAATTCTCTGCTAAAAAGTATTTTGTTATTTTTATTAATTTTCACCAAAAAAAATGATTACTTTTAATATTCTTTCTCATTGTAGAACCCCAATCTAACAATCGCTATTATCTCAATGTTGTAAAACTAGATGGGGGACCGGTTTGGGTACCACCTAGAGCTTTATCAACTAGAAGAAATTAATCGAGTCATTGATCGTTTATTATATATATTATTTAATTTTATTATTAAAATTTTATATTTTATATAAGTAAAATATAAATACCCTCATTTTAGTATCATATATAAATATATATTGTGTAAATATTCTTGTTTCATATATTAAATTTATTTTATATTAAAAATTATGTTTTATAACTTTACCGTTAATTTGACTTTTTCTTCTCTTTTTTTTTTATTTATTTCTGATCGATCAATTCCACCTAATTACCTATTAATCAATCTCTATTTTGGTCATCTAAGCTGTTTGCCGATTATGACGTTATAAAATCGCCTAATTAATTGTATAGCCTCGTCTCGGGGCATTTTGCTTACGTCAACGTCTAGGCGACCACCAAAATCGATTTTTCGAAGACCATCTAATCCGGCTGTCACTTTGTAAGTCCCCATTCCCCGCTAATTAGGGGTGTTCATGGGTTGGGTTACCGGGGTGGAGGTGTTTATACGACCCAACCCAATCAAATCGGTTTGAAGTTTTTCGACCCAACTAGTAAAATATAAAATTCTAACTCAACCCTATCCGTCGTACATCGGTTTGGGTCGGGATGGGTTGGTGTGAACGGATTGAATGATTATATAAAAAAAGTTTCACTACTACATATAATTACTAATTTCGAATAGTAGAACTTACGATTATAGTACAATTTTTTAAATATGATTAAATTGAAATTTTAGTAATGTATATCATGCCATAAATCATATATACATACGTGAAATGTAATTATAAATGAAAATATTTATATTGTATAATGTACAATTGCATATACTATATAGATTATATTAAAATGATCAAACGAGGTTCAAGTTAAATCGGGTTGGGTTGGCCGAAAAAATGTTGAACACGTACCCAACCCATTTAATGCGGTTTGAATTTTTTTTAACCCAACCAAGAATCGGGTTTTTTTAAGACGGTTTAATCGGCCTAGAAGAGGGTTGGGTCGGGTCGGTTTGAAGAACCCATGAACACTCCTCCCGCTAACCAAACAAAGCCTAACCCGTACCCGGTTTAATATTCATAAAACCCGACCCAAATCCACTACAAAACCCCAATTAGGGTTTAAGCCTTCCAATATCATCATTTTCATCAATTACGCTTCAATTACATTATAATTGTATCAATTAAGCTTCAATTTAGTTGTGCAATGGAGCAAAGATTAGCTAACACATGGCGTATGACAATCAATGAGAAGAAATTTATCGAAACTTCGTTGCTTTCTGACATAAGAGTTGATGGTCGCCGCCCTTTCGACTACAGACGTCTAACCATCAACTTTGGAAGGTATACATAGAGTTACGCTCCAATGAGAACTAGTTTATAATAACCGATAACCGGTTTTTCGTGTTTCAGAAACCGGTTCTCGGTTTTTTAATATTGCAATTTTTGCTTTACTTTTATGAAATTACAATGTGCCTTACATATAAAGTTCGCTCCCATGAGAACCGAGAACCGGTCATTCGGGTTTTTGAAGTCAGTTATCGGTATTGTTAGATTGCATTTTTTGCTTAAGTGTTATGCAATTATAATGTGCCTTACTTATGTAATATTTAGAGTTATGCTCCAATGAGAATTGACTTAAAATGATTATTGAGAACCGGTTATTTGTGTATATGTAACTGGTTCTCGAACACTTGCCTATTTATTTATAATGAATTTATAGTGTGAAGAAGCTGTGTTTTATTTTATTTTGTTTCGGGTAAGGTTTTAGGTTATGATCTTAGTAATGTAGCTGGTATGGGAGTATTATTGTGTATGTTTTACTTTGTAATGATTTTTTTAGAGAAGATGGCTCGTCGGAGGTGCAACTGGGGCAGACTCATGTTATGGGAGTTGTGACTTCCCAACTTGTTCAGCCGTATCGAGATAGGCCTAATGAAGGAACACTTTCTATTTATACTGAGTTATCACCAATGGCTGATCCTTCTTTTGAAGCTGGGAGGCCCGGAGAGTCTGCTGTGGAGTTGGGACGTATTATAGACCGTGGATTAAGGTATTATTTCATTTGTTTTGTCCTTGATACACCCTTGAAGTAATATGCATAAATCATAATTAAACATGTTTTTTATTAATATTAGGGAAAAAGAAAAAGTTTTTTTTTGTTGTGTAAATGACGGATCAAAGAATTGACATACAAGACTTTTGTCCATTATCATGTACAGCGACGACATTTATTCCTCGTCGTCCATATCTCTATTTTAATTGTATCCACCAATATATTGCTTTTAAAATTGCTTCAGGCGATTACTTATTTTTAACAACATAGTCACTGTAGATTCTTTGACCGAGCATACATATTTTCTGTTTTAGTTATTTTTTAACGAGGCCTGCTTATATGAGTAGATATTTTGTAGGGAAAGCTGGGCAGTAGACACAGAATCACTTTGTGTTGTTGCAGGGAAGGTAGTGTGGTCGATTCGCATAGACATTCACATTCTTGACAATGGGGGGTATGTGGTAAAAGTGACATTTCCTATCCAGTAATTTGTTTTTCTTCAACGTTTTTTACAAGTTACTTTAAATTAAATTTATTTTTCTCTTGTTGCGACGAAACAGAAATCTTGTTGATGCTGCCAATATTGCCGCTCTAGCTGCTTTGTCAACATTCCGGAGGCCTGAATGTACTCTAGGTGGTGAAGATGGTCAGGAAGTAATAATACATCCACCAGAGGTGGGCTCCCGAATGTATAATCTTTTGTACGTAAATAAGTAAAATAGTTGATTTACATGTTTCATTGGCAAATACGTAAACCTGATTTGTCGATATTCAGTTGCCAACACTGAAATAATTTTGTTAGATAATGCCCAACCTTAAAAATAAGGTTTATCACTTCATCTAGAGCCACCTAGTATGGCCTGAACTCCGAAGTTCCAGTCACATTCAGATTCAAAATGCATCCTTCCATTTCTATGTGACAATAATATTAAGGACGTCCTTTATTGCTGGCCATATATCTTAAGTGGATCCATGCTTTTGCTGCATAAGTTTCAGTGTTAAGATGATTATGGTGCCAAATCTAGTCTCATACTTTTCAAATTTCATTTCGTAGTTACATATATTTTTGGCCATTGATAGTTATCCTTCTATGTGAGCAAGTAAACTAGTAAACCAAACATGTCCATTGTTTCCTTCTCATTGTATCAGTTACCAACTTGATACTACTGAGTGACTTTAGTGACTTGTTTGATAATTAAACCTAATCTAATTATAACGAGGCTTGTTATGTTGCTTTTGGCAGGTAAGGGAGCCAGTTCCATTGATAATACACCATCTTCCTGTAGCAGTAACCTTTGGTTTTATTGGTAAAGAAAATACAGTGGTAGGTTAACTGCCCTAAGAGTTTGTTTCTTCTCCCTATGATGTTGCTCCATGCTCAACAAAAGATCTTCTTTCACTCTGATTAAAGCTTATACTGAAACTGTGGCTTCTAGGTAATTGATCCAACACACTTTGAAGAGGCTGTTATGGGTGGTAGTATGACTGCTACGCTTAACACAAATGAGGATGTTTGTGCTATTCAGAAAGCGGGAGGAGTGGGTGTCTTGCCGAGTGTTATAATGCAGTGCTTGCGGATAGCCTCTGTGAAGGCAGGCGACATAACAAGTAAAATAAAGAATGCTGTGAGTTTCTGATTTTGTAGAACTTTTTCTTTCCATACTGTAATAGCGATGCTCAGCATCCGTATAAGCGGATTTTATCCCGTGCTTAATACTGAATTCTGCAGGTTGAATCTTTCAATACTGAAAGATCACTAAGGAAGATCAAACGTCATACATCATCAGATGTTGTTGATGTAAGTGAAACAGCTCGGAAAGTAGACATAGAATTGTCTACTAATCATATGGATAGACTAAACTTATTGTCAGAGGATAGAAGGGTCGCCCAAAGAAATGATATGAAAGTTGATTGCCAAATAATACAAGGAATTAGTAAGAGAAAAAGTGATGCTAAGAGCTTCAGTGGTGGACCCTCCAGCTGGTATTGCTTTTCCACATATTACACGCTGCTAATATCTGAGCTAATATTTAAGCAAACTTCTAGCAGATTTAATCTATTGTCTCTTATCTTACCTGGAATTCTACATTTTACTTTGAGTACATATGTTTCGCACTCAAACATTTGGATACATGGACTGATGGACATTTCATTAGGGCCCTAAACTGGCAACAATATCAATTTTTTTCTAACTTCGACACTTCCATCCAAGTGCGGGTGACAGGTCGTGTTAAGTAAAGAAATGTTAGGACATTATATAAAATAGAAAAAAATAATATAATGAATGAGAGATGACACTAGTCGATGTAAGCATTGTATCCTTCGAGTATTTTATAGGGTTCGAATTATTATTAATTAAATTGATGCAGTTTTGTGGTTCAATTTAACTGCTTGTGCATGAATAGGAGTTGGTTTCCCAATTTCAGTAGGCTTGAATGCAAAAAGTATGCAGAGGAGAAGAATTTTATCCATCGTAGAAAATATAAATGTGAATAGTTGTCAACATAACTAGTTCATGTGCTGAAATCAGAACTGCGTAGCTTATTAAGTGTTAACGATAGCAGATGGACAAGACAAGGATATTGTTTTGGTTAATTGCATATTACAGGAGAATGTTATTGATCTTGATGAGGATATAAAGGGGGAGTGTCTTACGTATAGCTCAAAAACATAAAAAAATCTACACAGGAGATCAAGTGATACAATCCTCTTTAGAGGACCATCATTTAAACATTTATGAAGATTGAAAAGGTTAATGAGGGCATTTTAAATAAAGGTAAAGAGTTGAGTTGTTGTATACTTGTATGCTTCATTTGGCTCTGCATTCGTGTATACATGTAATATACCTCTATTTTGATTGATCTTGGTGAAGATCCTAGGGTGAATTTTCTAGTGATGTAGGACGGGATAGAAAGAATTAGTGATAAAAAGGTTTGGTATAGACTCAAAATTCCGCAGATCTACTCTCAATCTCAAACATTCTTATAGTCATAATATTCAGCTTTATCAAATTTATAAAGATATCAACCTTTTTTATAATATTCCTGAAATTTAACAAAGTAAAATCCAAATAATAAGGAGATAAATCCGAATTGAAATCTTCTTCCTGATTCCTAATCCTAATTCACTACCCCAAGTTAAATAGATATAGACAACTCAATTTGTAACTTCAATACCATACATCCAAAATGATATTCATAATTGACCTACACCTACCTTATATACTTAAACTACTTCAGTTAGAACTGATATAATCTCTCGATTTTGATCTGTATATGTGCATTTCATTAAGATATTTATTATTGTTACTGTTTCTCTTATCAAAGCTGATGGGATTAACACTAAAATTGCAGTCTTCCTCCTGATTGTTGTTATGCTGTCACATGTTTGCTTATATATCTATCTATAACTAACTTTTTGTATCTCCTTTTAGGGACCCATACTCGAAGGGCGTTGATTCTGATGCATTGAGAGCTTCCTTTGCTTCACGAGGTACATTACCTCTACTAAAAAGAAATTATCTGCAACCATCGGCAAATCTCCTTTACCATTGTTCATATAGGCCGATGTTTCAAGTTTAGAACATAATTTCATTTCTTCTTTAAGGTCAGAGTTAATACAGTTTAACATTTTCCTTAAGCTTCCTGCCTGGCTACGTCTTATTACTATTTTTTGACATATTGCTTTTATCATGAAAGAATTATCCTTCACATTCCATGTATAATGACTAATTTGGTGTTTCATACATAATGTACAAAATGGTGAAATCTAATATTCTTATTGTTGTGATATGATGTGCAGCAGTTATAGCACCTATGAAGAAGCTACAAGACACTAAAGTCGACCAGCCGATTAATAAGGAACTGAAACAACCAATCACCGAGAACAACTCATACGTACCACCAATTGAACCAATTGAAGTAACAAATGCAAAGTTACAAACGAATGGAGAGAAAACTTTGATAGATGCTATAAAGCCCAAGCACAGGAGGAGGAAGGCATCCTCCCAGAAGTAATTCAAGGGAAAATGGGAAATTTTTTCTGCCAACAGACTTCAATGCAAGTTGGGTGGGCAATTATGATTCAGTTTGGTTACATAGTTGTATGATGTGAAGTAGGTTTAGCAATGTTATCACAATGTAATGTGTGGAAACATCTATATCGCAGCATAGATTTTTGGCAATTTCTATCTACCCGAGTGATATATATTGGGGTTTAGTGTTCTAAATGAGTCGTGGTGGATAACGGGTAGTCACTTGAGAGTGTTTGTTGAGATGGGTGGACAATTTGATATAAACCCCTTCTCTGTGTAATGCGTGTGTAATGAATGAGTGGGCTTGTCCTTTGTCGTAACTTGCCGGTTTTGACTCTACTGGTACATCGATTGAATTATAATTAGAAATCGCTGAATTTGTAAAGAAGGTAATAACCAGAGCGTCTGATAAGTTAAAGTTCATGCTGTAACATCAACAAGAGAAAATATAATTGCTTTTGACTGACAGTTCTTAAGACAAGGAAAAGAGGTTTCTTTAAACAAACTTAACCCATAGAATCTGATAACTCTTAGAAAACAAAATTTGAACAAGTATTGAACCATAGTTTGAGCAAAAGGACTGCAATTCTGCAATTTACATATTAATATAGTGGAAATCAGTTTGGAAAGCATGACTAGCCTTGACTTGGTTTACTCTGCCGTTTATTTGATAGAGAGCTCTAGGTATCAGCATTCTCGTAAATTTTGCCCTGTAACTCCTTGTCTGTACCATGCAGAGGTTGCTTGACTTGGTTCCTGGATAACCTGCAAGTACTAGGTTCAGTTTATATCGAACACAAGTAGCATGAATCCTGTATGCTCATCATCACGACGTCAACACTGGAGTTACAGATGGGTTACATTCCAAAGAAAGGAAACTTTGCAGTACTATGAAATCCTTGTGGAAGGCGTACAAATTTGACCATTCCTGTACTTTGACAGGGAGCTATCTAGGTATGGCATTTTGCTCTTAATTTTTCATGATTTGTTTAAGATTCTGGTCTTGTGATGTCACATAATCACGTATACTTTGCTTCTTCAGAAGTTTGGCTTGGCTTTGTAGCAACAACATATACTGCCATGCTTGCTGTTAAGTGTTAAGTGATGTTACTAGTTGGCACATATTTTCTTGTGGAATTCTAGCATGTTATGCAGGGCAGAGGCACTTGGTAATGAGGGTTATCTATGGACTATGGACTACCCTGAGACCTGAGAATATAAGATTTCCTACAAATGCTACCTCCATTACTGACAAGTCCCGTTAAGTCTGCTAGTGGTTCGTGAATTGACATCTTCCTCAAGATTAACACATCGGGTCTGAGAAATTGAAATAATTAAAATTAGTCCAGCAGGTTGTGAATGTTTAAGAGAAGTTACTTCTGTTATCATAAAAATAAGAAAAAATGACTGCTCATCACTTTGAAGAACTATCGATTGCATGTCTTTTGCTGTACTCCTTCAAACTAAAAAATTATATAGCTTGCAGATACATATGAAAAACAAACTATCAAACATTAATCATGACACTTGCTTACCAGAAACCTATGATTCCTAGGCTACATTGTAGTCATTTGTAAACAATGAACACAAATATAATTGAAATTTACACAAACTTGGTTTAGATCAAAATTTCTCAAATACGTATGCAGATTTGCTAGGTGTCATTGAACTCATAAACAAAAATATGTCCTTATTATCTAGAATAGTTCTTTAGGAAAATTTGTTTGCTTTTGTGAATGATTTTTACAACCTTTTGCAGGCATGAAGGTGAAGCCAATGTGTCGACTATTCTTACCTGTCAACTTCGTGTTTATGATGTATTTGATTAGAGGCAAAATAGGTGGATCTATTGTCCTGGAAACTTGTTATTCATGCTCTGGTTGTTAATCAGGCCATTGTGTTGAGTATATAGAGCAAACTGTTAGTGTCATAACAAGGCCTAGCTTTCAGTTATAATTTTGTTTGTTGAGATATTATCATATTAGGCCTTGTTCTTGTTGATTACTGGCATTGAAATTTTGTATTGTATGCGCGGGTTGGTAGATGTTTGCATGATCTTGACTACTGAAGTTCCAAGTCCTCCATGTAAGGTTTGGGGAGGTTCTTGGGTAAGTTTCGCTTAAGAAGTCATAAATTGCTCTGCTGAAGTGGATTTCTTTCTTTCCTTTTCTCTAGTTTAGCGAAATCATTATGATCTCTTTCTTTCTGGGCTTTGTTGTAGGGGTTTGTTGGGTGTTTTTGCTGAAAGTTGTTAACAGTTGTCCGTTTGATGTGGCGGAGACATGCCAAAGATGGACCCTAGATAGGAAGGGTGGATATTTCTAGCACAGTTGGTATCTGGTATGTTTCTTTTCAAGGGGTCCAGTCAAGGTTAGAGACTCATAGTGCTGATTACGCTTAAGCTTTCATCTACAATGTCGATATCCATAAATACACAGACGCGTAAACTCAGTGGAGAAAATTCTGTTTCACTTTCAAAGTTCAGCCAAGTGAACTAATCAATGCCCGGGTTTTTTCACTGTCTCAGCATAATGAACCGTATAATATTTTAGGCTTTCCCTATTCAATGGAAAAAGCTCGATGCTTCAACGTGTGGGGCAAGTAGCCATTGTCTAAGTTAGTGAGGAATCGGGCCAGGCTTGCTGTGGTTCTGAGTTACTTGGGGCTCCCTGAGTGGCATTGTTGATAACTGCAAAGCAAGAATTTATACATCTGTGGAGCCTGGAGGCTGGGTGATGACAAACACAGGTCTGAGAGTCTAATCCTTCCTTTTATAGCTTTATAGGCTCTCCTGTCTTTAACAGTACTCCAAACTGGATAAGAAGTGTCACCAGCACTACAAATTCATTGACATGCGCCACACCCCCAACAACTAACACATATCCATCGCAGTCAAAACTCGTTTTGTTTCTATTTAGTCGATATACAGTAAGTAGTTGGCCTGTCGAAGAGTTTCTGCTGTTCACTTGGTCAATATACAGTAAGTAGTTCGCGTAAAATAGGAAAAAACATTTTTGCGTTTTTAACCTTATGATGAGCTGTATCGATAAACCTACAGGCTAAGACGAACGCTGTTGATGATGGGAACCATATAAACAGGAATCCATGTCTTGCTGCTAATTTTAACTTTCAAGAAGTTAGTAGGTTAATATTATGCCTCTGTCCCATTTTACTATTCTTCTCGCATAAAATGTGCTTGCTCTAAGTTATGCTTATCGGGTCTTGTTCTCTGACAAGCGATGACTTTTGAAATTGATGTGAATCACGTCACTCTATCTGCACTTAATATTTTGGTTTTTGGGTTTTTCCTATCCGTGGAGAGATGAATTGCCTACAATAGCTTGATGTGGAACAGCGCCCATTATAATATAATAACAATGATTCTAGTATTTTCGCGCAGAGACTGACCCAACGAGTCGAGGACCCGTACCCTGCTCAAATTTGGAGGCTGCAATGGCGATTAACTACTAATTCTTGGCATTTCCTCGATAATTTTGCTCTGTTTTAATTTTTTAAACTAAATTACCCTTACACTTAACCTTCTGGGTCCGTTACTGTTTACGTGTGTTTAAGACATGTAGCAAGTTGGCTACGTTTGATGATTTCGAACGCACACAAAACTAGTGACCCCCTTGGTAGCAAATGGGCAACAGTGTGCTCAAGTTACCATCTAAGAACACTGTCAGATCAAATTAGTTGTCCCAGTTAATGTCGGTCTGGTGGCGAACTGAATAGTCCCATGTGCTGGTCTCGAATTGAACTCGAGGGAACAATTTGCGAACCCAGAGTATTAAAGCTAGTGCCCACGTCTTCGACAATGTGGGGATGATCCTGGGATCTCCACCATTGCACTTTTGACAGATAGAAAGCTCCCATTTGGGCCAGTGTTTTTTTTCAGTTTTCTGAGAGTTAAAGCCCGTTTGTAGTGACTTCGACTACTGTCGGTGAGACGGTGAGTGATCCAACCTCTCCTCTGTAACCCTACCTTTCTGCTTCCTGTTGTTGGTTCATCTTATTCATTCATGTTTATTGGTGAAAACTGAGAACTCTAGTATTTTTTATGCTTTTGTGCATTCAAATGAAAACTAAACCTAAACTAATAATTGATTATAGGCTCGTAAACTGATTACTTTTCATTCTTAGAAAATTAAATTAGATATCTCAAGTGCTTAAGAATTTATTTTCTGTCGTCCCAGGTACTGGGTTCGAGATTTATGAGAACAGATACTCATTTGTAAGGGCTATAAGCCATATTTGTCAAAAAAAAAGTACTGGGTTCGAGATTTATGGGAACAGATACTCATTTGTAAGGACTATAAGCCATATTTGTCAAAAAAAAAAAAAATTTGACAATTTATGTTTCATTTTCCCTGTATTATCTACTTTTCAAAATTAGTTATTGGGGAAAAAAGATCCTTCAATTCCTTAATTATCAAACACTAATATTATATTTGGTTAAAACTCAAATTTAACCAAAAAACTATTTTATTTGACAAAAAAACAATATAGACAATGTCTATAATATTAAGTATAGGAAAAAAAAGTTGAAGATAAAAAATAGTATTTTTTAAGAGATATAAAGTTAGAATCCTTCCAATAACGTGTGTTACTGTTACTAGTGTTAATAGTAATGTGTAGAAAGTTGCAAAGTTCACCTGGGCCCCACCACAACCCCAGCGCAGGTCCATCCTACAACTGATGCATTTTAGCATAATTAATTGAGTAAATGTTCAAGAATCTGTACTATCAAGAATTTCCAAAATTCTCGTACACCCAGAAATCTCCAAAAATCCGATGTACGGTGCGGTGCGGTAGGTGAGTGAAAAATCCCTGCTTTCCGGATTACTACAAATGGTGATTTGTCTCGACTTCCCTGTTATGTAGTTTTGTACTAAAAATAATACGAATCATGATTTGTGAGATGTAACATTGAAGAAGCATCCGAAAGAGAGACTGAAAAACATGAGAACCCAGCAACAACGGAACATGAACAGGACATGTTGTTCAATATTTGATTCTTCCGTCTTTCTATTAATGTTCATTGTCGTGCATTTATGATTCTATATGCAGATCTTATTTCAATAAAAGAAGAAATTAATTCTGTATAGGACATAAGTTCGGGGTAATGGCCGTTAGTATCACAATTTAGGGATAAAAGGCCCAAAATCTCATAACCTCACGTATATGGTCCTTTTTATCACTCTGAAACGCAACTTTTTTTTGTGTTTTCTATCTATAATAAATAACGCAATTATTTAATGCGCTTACTATTCTAAACTAAATTTATTAATGTATGAATTAAGGAAGAAAACGTATTTAAATTTTGCGTTAAGAGTTAAACGCATTTATTTGATGCGTTTGTCTAAAAGAAACACAAAGTTAGTTTGCGTTGCTGGTGGTTCAAAATTTTAATTTGGTGTGCAAGGGTTTGAACCCTGCTTATTCAGCACAAAGAGCTTCCAAATCCTCCACTTCTACAACTTGACTAGCAATTTCATTTTGTAATAACTGGAAACGCAAGTATTAATAACGTTTTTGAATGATAGAAAAGGCCATGCCAAAAGAATTGTGAGATTTTGAGTCTTTTCCCTCCAAATTTGGAGAATAAGGACCATAATTCTAAGTTCGTATCGTGTATATTAATTTAATAAAAACGCATATGAGCCGTATCGTTGAACTTAGATTATGTAGTTGAGCCGATTTGTAATACAATTATAATTATGTTATAAACAGATTCAGAATCGTATCATTCCTTTATATGTAAATTTAAATTGAGGACTAATTCGTGTCATTGAACTCGAATAGTGAGTAAATTTTACTGAAAATAGTTGTTAATAAAAAAATTGCAAATTAATTTCACTACATTTTCATTTAAAAATAAGCAGAAAAGATGGAATTTGAATATTTAAAATATAGTAAAATTATTTTAACGTGTTTATTACTCTGTCTTAGCCAATCTACACCTCAATACACTAAGGAAGCAACTTCATGGAGATAATTTTGTATTTTGATTTATAAGTAGTTTACAAGACTTCAATTTTTGTATGTATCGGTATTTTATTTTTTTTGACAAAAAGTATCGGTATTTTATTAGTTTACTAGATCAATATACGCAACTTATATGATTAATATATTCAGCTTATAGATCATAGATTTCAAATTCTTAACATAGATGTAAATATTTACATAGTTTATAGTTGTATTGCAATATACAGGTGAGCAGAAAACCGCACAAACCGCAAAAACCGCCCGCACCGCACCAATCTGCACCACAAAACGCGGTTTTTAATTTTTGTGGTGTGGTTGCGGTTTGAATTTTTAATAAACCGCGCGGTATGGTGCAGGTTATGGTTTTAAATTGGTGAAATGTGGTTCAAACTGCACCGCACCGCAATGTTTAATATATATATAATATACTTATATTTCATGATTCCATTTATTAAGTTTGATTTCATTTAACATACTGGTAGTGTTTGCTTAGTGATTATCTTGTTTCTGCAAGATCAATTGTTGCGTAGTGATCATTCTATTTGTGTTTCTTCAAAAATAATGAGACACGGGGTACAAAATCACCTATTTAATAGTGAACTTGTTTAATTGCCGAGCCAATCTTCTATATTAAACTTTACAGTGTGTAATTTCTAATTTGTATTATTAAAGAATATTGGCGACTTTGTTATATTATTCGGAAATTTAATTAAATTTAAGTTTTGTATTTATTTAAATTTTTCGAACTTGTAATGTATAAACCACAGTAAACCGCACCGCATTTTCGTGATGTGGTTTATGTGATTTTTGTTGGTACGTGGTGCGGTTGCGGTTTGAGAATTTGATCAAATCGTATGTACGGTTTGGTTTGCGGTTTGAGGAAAATATCGCACCGTCCGCACCGCGCTCACACCTGTGGCAATGAGTTTAAAACTTATGTTTAGATTTTCTGATCGAATGAGAATGCAAGGTCTCTGCATTATATATTTTAATATAATTTTTGTAAAGAATTAAATCTGCACAACTTGTTCAATCAATGTAAATACAATGTTAAAGAGAAAATGGGCGGATGTTGATAATGGAAAAATAAGATACAGGCAAACTTTATTTCCGCTAAAATTCTTTCAATAGTGTGGGCACGTTTTAAGTTTAATTTTAGTATATTATGTTTATACTAAAATTTAAATCCACAACCAACCCGCGTTTCACGATTATCTGCAAATGCGGTTCGGTTGCGAGCGGTTGAGCGGTTGGATGCAGTTGAGCGGTTTATTTGTACAGCCCTAATTTATAGTGATGTATAATATTTGAAATATTATAATAATGACCAAATTTATTTTATTATCATCAATGAAGATAATAAAAAATGGAAAGCTGATGAATATTTGGTTAATGCTTCATCATTAGAAATCGAGAAAATTAGGAATTATAGGAATTTAACGTATTTAGAAATATTAGCGAGAATTATTCGATTAAATTTTCAAGTTTTGACGTCAATCCCGATATTAAAAAATTGGTATGCATTATTTGGTTATTTTTTTAGAATTCTTGTTTTTGCGTAAAATACTTTGTGCAGGTGTACACAATCACAAACAAGTAATATAGTATTAAATACCATATATCGTTTATCAAGGACCGTCTATGTAAGTAAATCACAATTAATACCAAAAAAATTAGTTATAGAACACAAGAATGAGTTTTTAATTTTCTAACTAAACTAATTAATAAATTAATTAATTAACTAATAATATGGCAAAGAGGTATGAATAAGTTTTAGATACGAAAAGTTAAGTCAGGATATTAATTCTCCCTAATATGTTCATGTTGGTAATAAAGCAGTGTAATAGTCCATCAAGATCACAGTTTACTAACCTAAAATTCAATGATCATAAGTTTTTCTCGGAATCGCTATGGTATAGATTATGTAATTAAATTAACCTATGTATATGCCCAATTTAACTTCCATAATATAATTAAGCACAAATTTCACATGGTTATACAATATAACAATATATGTTTATACTGTCACAAAATTGATATCAACAGATATAATCATGCACCATTAAAGTATTGTGTCAATTAATTATAACCCTCTCAGTATTATAATTAACTCGCTAACCTACTAAAATTGATCAGACAATAGCAAGTATTAGCATGGAAAACTTGAATAAATAAATTACAAACTACATATAGTACTTCTTATCAAAACACCAACAATTTCATATTAGAGTTCCATAAAATCCTAACTCATATAATTTAGTTCATAATCAAGGTATCAAAATAATCCCAAGATAACCAAAATATGTTCATAAGAATAGATATATAAAAGATAAAAGAAAATAAAGTCAACTGAATATCTTCAATGGATGAATTCTTCTCAATTAATGACTTATTCTCCTCCTCTCTTGTGTGGCTACTTGTCTCTTGTCTCACTTCTCTGTATTATATCTGATCTCCCCTCTCTAATATCTAATAAAAGTCTTTTTTAATGAATTAAAACAAATACAAGGAGATTTTCCAATTAGAATTGATTTCAACAAAAGGAATTTCGTAGTTAACTTTTGGACTCTGATTCTAGACTGATTCGGCTGGATATTTAATATAATACCACTTCTGAAATAAAGTTCTTCTCATAAACTTTTCGTAGGCTGTTAAATCATCAAAATCGGACTTTTAGAATTTCAGATATAGCCCAAACGGTGTAGACTGCGCAACTGACCCATAAAATCCGATTTTAAATCAAATTAAACTTCAAATCTGATTTTGTAAACTTCAAGCCTTTCTTTATTAAAACTTCTTGATATCTACAATAAAACATTAATATTTATTAAATAAAAATCTAAATAAATACAAAATAAACAAGATAGAGGGACAATATTAGGATAAATTGCACGCCGATCACTTGTACAATATATTTTTGTTGTAAATTGTTAAAGAATGGAAATCCGATGAATATTTGGTTAATGGTTCATCATTAGAATTCGAGAACATTATTGAATTATAGGGATTTAACGCATTTAGAAATATTAGCGAGAATTATTTTATTAAACTGTCAAGTTTTGACGTCAATCCCGAACTTAAAAAATCGGTATGCACTTTTTAGTTATTTTTTTTTGGATTTCTGTACATTATATTTTTGTTGTAGATTGTTAAATTTACTGATATATTTATAATATTATAATAACCGGATTTAGGTATAATTTGGTACTAGCCTATAACACATACGATGCACGGATTGTTTTTAACACTCGAATAATTTTTAATAATATATTTTATCTTAAAATTATTAATATATTAATATAAATTTTCAATAATTGATAAATAAATTGAAAAATATAATAAGTTATAATAATATATGTTATATGATAATTTGAGATTTGACTAAAATAAATAATATGATATGTAATATGTTGTTCACGGGACTGGAAACTTGAACATTTAGAAATTGTTAAAAATAAAGAATATAAAAATTTAAATATGTAGTTTTACTAGAGTTAATAATGGTTTAAATAATATCTATAAAATTTAGTTATGATATATTTGACATGTATTTATTGGTCATATCTTAAAAAAATAGCATGTTATTATTTATTTGTCTATGGTGACCTCAAAATGGGTGAAAAATTAAAATACACCCGATTCGAGACGAAATGCCCAAATGTCGTCCAAATTACCGACTGAACACGCATGTGAAGAATGCATATTCAAATTTTCAAAAATTAATAAAGAATACGTATTTTAAACATGTGTATTCACATTTTGTTTTTTTTTTGTGAATACGTTGTTGAACGTGCGCATTTTTCTTAAAAACAAAAAGAGCTTTCGTATTCTTTATTAATTTTTGAAATCTTGAATACACATTTCTTAATGCGTATTTTGGGCCGTACACGCGCATCTGGATATTTTGGGAGGTTGAAATCCAAAAGTGGTGTATTTTTAGCATTCTTTTCCTTAAAATTATGTTTATTATATTTATTCCTCTATTTATTTTTTAAAAAAACATCCATCCTATTATTATTATAATTTACTTACAAATTCAATTCGTTAAATATCTACTTACTCCCTGTGTTCCACTGAATTCTATACATCACTTTTTGACACGTTTTTCAATACTACTTTAAAGTATAACCCCATTATATTTTTAATTTTTTTTCCTTATATAAAAGTTTTATGTTTAAACGTTTATTAAGAAAACAGAAAAAAATATTATTTTATAAAAATCTCGAAATTCGTGGAAATAATAAACGTAGAGAAATCAACGAGACGGATGGAGTACATTTCATTCTATTACACGCCCCGTTCTCTTGCAGTGCAATAATTCGAATTTAAACGAGTACTCGGATGCCTCATCCGAATACTAAGTATCCCAAAAACCGGCCACTGACTTCACAAGTTCATAATCTTGCGTAAAAATGTAACACGACATTATTCACGAGGTTTTGTTTTTTGTGTGATATGAAAGCAAAGCGGGACTGGGATTCTTTTTCCTGCAAGACCCTCCAAAGTTTGTTATGTTTCTCATCAAAATCTTAACTTCACCATCTCCTCTTCTTTCCATACACACTTTTATACCACGTGATCTTTTTCTTTTCCTCTCTTCGTTTTTCACCTACTTTCCTCCTTTTTATTTTAGTTTTTTTTTTACAAATACAACAAAATTTCATTAATTTGAATATAATAAAATATGTTATGATCACGCAATCCAGAACTGTTAGATATTTCAGATCAAATTATCAGAAACTGTTAGATTAAATCATAAAAATTATTATATAAGAAGGTGTAATATTCGAATCTTACAAATAACATATTAAATTTACAATTTATATTATATAATATAATATAAAATAACCGTGTATTACATGAGTTATATACTAGTAATTCTTATATTCATTTCTTAAGTGAATTATAACGTGACGGGCTGCACCCTAAAATTTGTTTATATTAATGTTTTGGTGAACTGGATTTTAAATTTGTAATATAAGAGCAAATTTACACAATATCTTTTAAATATAATATAAAATAATATCATAATGATGTAGAATATTATTTTAGTATATCAACTCCAATAAAAATGCCTCATAATTATGTATTTAATAATATACTTGAATTACCAATAGAGGGAAGATAAAACAGGAGAGTGGCGATTTATATAAAAAAATGAAATAACTTTTATCGAAAAAATAAAATAGTATATATATATTGGTACCTTAAAAACGGTTTTCTAAAAAACGGTACTAGGTTTGACTAGGCTAAGTCAGGGATTAACGAGTACTAGGTTAAAAACTTGGTAAGATAAAATAATAATTTTTAATTTTAACATTTTCTTAACTTAAAATATTTGTAAATGATATATAACGTGTTTAATTATATTTCCAAGTATCTCGAAAGAGCATTCAATTAAAAACTCAAAAAATTTAAACTACTAGTAACTTTTAACCTTAGTATGCATTTAATCTGTAATATTATATTACATAAATGACATGCGGCATATTTAATTAATTTTTAAAATTTTGGCTAACCTTTTACCATAATTTTGGCACTAGAATATTTAACAATTATCTTTTTTTTTTGTTAGAAACTAGTACTCACTCCCGAGTTTTATATTTGAATTACTCATTTTTTTTGAAATTTTTATACTAAAATCAAGTTTTTCCAAATTTTTCCGAGTAATTCAAGTTTTGTCCGAGTTTGTCCCAAGTCAAGTAAAATAACGAGTTATGACCGAGTATATCAAAATACTCAAAATAAGGTTAGTTCCTTAAATTTAACTAGATACATTATTTCAGGACATTTTTGGATTTGCTTTGAGGACTAAACCTTATTTTGAGGAAAAATGTCAAAATTAAAGATGCTAAATGAACATTTAATGTTCAATAAGCAAAAAGAAAAGATTCATAAAAATTAATTGGGGTGAAAGGATAAAGAAGCAATAATAGAAGTACAGAGAGGAAGTGATAAAAAGAGGCCAAGGCTAAGTAGTAGCTGGACCAAGAGAGGCCAGGCCTGGGCTACGCCTATGAGTTGATGTAACGAGCTGATAAGATCTTGTAAATCAACGGTGGAGATTACAAAAACTACAAAATAGCTGCAGCTATAAATGATTGGGGGTACATTTTTGACAGACATAATATATGCATGCCATAAAATAATTACTCAGAGACATGTCACTCAACCGACGAGTCACACTGTTTGATTGCGTAGACGATAACTCAAAAACTTAAAATCGGAGATGAAGCAAGTCAAGTCTTTTGTGTTATTATTCTCCAACCTTTACTAGCTTTGTCACCTCAATAACTAACCCTCTTTCTCTTCATATTGCTTTTAAGCCTTTTCCGGCTTTTGTTAGGATCATGTGGTTGACATATTTATGCCGTTTAAAGACGGGATCCCTTGTTAAGTAACCAGTTTATCTATTTTAAAATTTTAATTAACCCAACATTTAGAGGAAGGTTTTGCATATATTTTATATTATATTTCAACATTTTATGTTACTTGAAAATTTTATGAAGGGATCGTAGAGTTGTTTACGCGCGTTCATCTTGTTAAATATATGATTTTATTGGGGCTTTTTTTTACCATCTTAAGGTTTAAGATGAGGTGATTAATCAACACAGTATTAGAAGTTAGTCTGTCGGAAGGATTAAGGTTCGATTTTTAGCCACCCGAACATTCTCACAATTTATGCCCCAAAAAATTATGAGTTACAAATTAAAATAGAAGTTAGGAATAGATAAACAAAAAAAGACAGTAACAGATATTGAACGAGTATTTTTAGTTAAATCACATTAACACCATTAGTTATGATTTTGATAGAGTTAGTTTGAAGTTAATATGAAAATATTCGCAATAATGCAATATATAAAATCGTATTTTTAAATTTTTTTCAAGCCGAGCTTGAGCCTATTTCGAGCCGAACTCGATCAGAATATGCCGAATAGTATATTGATTATACTTCTTTCAGAATTTATACTAAGATATACATTATTGGGAAATTGTGTTGCATTGTAGAATCCGGAAAGAAGTAATGCATGTGAAAGAAATTTGAAAACTATGCTAAAGTTTTGTAATTGGTATTAACATACAAATGGATTAATACGTCAAAAAAGATGTAGGGTTGCTTCAAAAATCCCATCCTTATTTGAAGGATGAATCTAAGGGAGATAAATTATTAACAAGTTGGAAAAGATATGATTTGAAGGTGGGGGACTCAGCTGGATATTTAAAAAGATATCCCTTGTTTCGGTTTGTCCTTTGCTAAGTCCCTATTTATTATATTCACTCGTTGTTCTAAAAATCCCCGATTTTTAAAAAAATCATTGATTAATACCTGATTAATTCTTAAAAAATATTTGGCCGATTTATTTTTTGAAATCCGATTAATATTTATAAATTATTTATATATTTCATAATAAATAAGGTAAATATATTAAATATTATTAAAATATTTAAATATATCCGATTTTTGTTCCGATTAATCCCTCCGATTAATCCCCGATTTGCCGATTAATCCCTAGTCGGTACCCAAACCAATTAGTGCCGATTACCGATTTTTACAATCATGCATTCACTACAAAATTTTTGATAATCATCATAAAGAAAATTCTTACGTGAGTGTTTGTCTTGCACTTTTATACATGGGTATATTGATGTGTTAGGATTTTTAAGAAAAGTCATGTTATTAAATTGAGCACAAAATAGATGCGATGTTGATAACATGGTAATTTGAAATACTTTTATTTATAAATTTATGTGTCATAATTATTAATTGAGTGGAATTCAATTAGACCGTTGCATGTGATATTTAAGATTATTTTTTAAAACTCACTTAAAATCTGACATTTTTCTTTAGAGGAAGGCCATCACAACAATTTTTACGATTTGTTTTAATTAAAAAATATTAAATTTGTATTATTCATCTAGAAGCATCAATTAAAATACGAGATTAAGCATTATACAATAATTTGAACATAAATTTTACTCGCTCTATCCCAAAATACAAGTTTCTTTAACTTTTCATGCATATTTTAAGGTGAATAAAAAAATAGGCCCGCAAGGGGTTGACTCAGTTGGTTAAAAAGAGGAAAACTATCATCTTGGTCACATGTTCGAATCCCACGAAAGGAGAATTTATAATTATGCGCGCATATCGCACGTGGTTTGCAGGCTACTGCGCGAGCACGTAGAATTTACCCAGTGTGCAACCGAAGGGTAGCGGCTGCGGTTTACTAACGATTAAAAAAAAATAGTTTCACATTTTTTTGATTTTTTTTCTGAATAAAAATATACATACTAAATTTTAATATAAAAAAGAAATTTTAGAAAAAAAAATGCGGAGTTATGACTTTATACACCTAAAAATAAGCACAAAAAAATAAAGTAAGTGATATTTTGGGACGAAGGAAGTAAATCTGTCTAAGAGCATATTGGCTTAACTAAGTGGAATAACCATTCTTCAACAACACTATATACAAACTAGTTAGATAAAATTATAATTGAAAAGAAATCTAATTCAATAAATATAGTCAGAAAATTATGATTATCTAATTTTTTTACTAAGCATATTGTATGTGTTAAAATTTGTATTTGACTTATATATGAAATTTTAGCTAACGTCTGCCTAAATTGATTGTACATAGTGTGTATAATAGAGAAATAGATTTTGTTTACAAGTGACACATAAATAACCAGATTTTCTGATAACTTGACAGAAGCACCTAATCATTAAATTCAAGGAGATAAAATCAAAGCAAGTGAAAATTCTGGAAAGAGGAAATACATAACTAACCATATTGAATGCAGTTGTTATACATACCCTGTTTCACAAACTGCCAAAGTTTCTGCATAAATTCTTCCACAGAAAATACAGTTTTTTGGGCAGCCTTTTCTGTTATCATCTGACACCTAAAAGAGTGGCTAAATCAAGAATATATTGGATTTATCTCACTACTAGATAGATACACACATTTTAGCTTTGGTTGTCTAATTAAACATGATTTCATAAAAATGTTCTGAATTTTTTTTTGAATAAAAAATTAGTTTTTGAATTTTTATTCAGCAAAAGTTTCTTTTTAAAAAAAATAGATGGGATTATGTTATATTTGTACCATAAAATACGTGCAAAAAGTAAAGTGAACTAGTAAATCGGGACGGAAAGAGTATTTGTTTCTGTTAAAAATAATATTGAAAAGTTACTTTTTTATATTTATATAATTTCACATCAATAATCTATATGTCTTAGTAGACATATTTCATATTTTATTTACATATTTTAAGTAAAGATTTCAATGATATTAAAGAATAAAATGGGATAATGAAAAATTAAAGAGATATAAAAATGAAGAAAACAGAGAACTGGGGAGAAATAAAAGATATTTAGGTAGAAGAAAAAATAAGTGGAGATACATTTTTTATAACAATAATATAATAAGTTAGTGGAAATTGCCGAATTATTTTCGAGGAGATATTAAGGGAGTGAGGTTATTAGTTGTCCCACATCTTTTTTGGAGAGCAGGTTGTTAGTACATAAGCAGCTTAGAAAACTCCATTAGTATGAGACATTTTGGGAGTGATCCAAAAATAAATTTGTGCGGACTCGGCCCAAAATGGACAATATCATACTAATGTAGAGTTAGACCTGCTTAAGAAGCCCGACAAGTGTTATCAAAGCTTCAGCTTACAACGGTCCAGAACAATATCAGTTGGTCTTCCAAAAGGCAGATGGGCTAACTCAGTATGAACTCAAGGAAAAGACTGATGAGCCTCTAATACGGGCATTAGGGAGTTAGAAAGCTAGAAGGATTCCGAAGGGGGTCAGGGGGAGCCGGACCACACAATCAGGATGCATAAACGAAGGTGTGAAGGTCGACGTGTGAAGGGAAAGATTATTAAAAGTTGTCCCACATAATTTTTAGGAGGAGCGGATTGCTCATATTAAGCAGCCTAAAAAACTCCATTAGTATGACATCTTTTGGGAGTGACCCAAAAATAAATCCTTACGGGCCTAACATAAAACGTAATCTACTATGACATGTTTTGGGAGTGATCAACAAACCTAACCTAAAACGTAATGCGAAATGAGGCTGCTTATTAAACCCAACAAATGATACATGTCAAATTTGTATAAGTCAAAAATTATACTTTACTCTAAAAATTGTTAAGAATAGTTTTTCTTCTTAAAATAAGGTTTGCTATTTAACTAAGTTTTGATGTGTTGTACACTTGGAAGAATAAAAAATTCTTAAGAATACATTTTTGTACTTATTTTATTTTGTTAATTTTGCTTAATAAAATAATATAACAATACGAATGAATAATGTTTCAATTTTTATATATTTTTAATAATACATAAGTTACCCATAAGAATTTTTTTTTTATGTAAACTTAAAAGTTTCACTTATTCACTTCAAAAACTTTAACTCTAAGTATTATTTTAGGTTAACGGGCTCTAAGTTTTATCAGAAAATATTACAAAATTAAAAGAAGTACTTTAAAAAGAACTTCCTGCTGGCTGCATGTGCAGTTTATTCGTTTTAAGTCAAAAATTATACTTTTGACTTTAAGGTGGATGGATCAGTGTAACTTAAAAGTAAATTTATTTAAGATTTTTAACTAAAAATTGTATATATATCATTAGTACAAAAAATAAAAAATAAAATAAAATACAAATACCTATCACAAATAAAATATGAGCTAACTTTGAGCTAAATCACATCACATACCTATGTTTGAGATGCCAGGGGATTTTTCACTTTATCTAGTACCTTCAATATCAGCAGGCTTTATTGGTTAGATTAATTTGGTCATTTTCGAAAACTCCATGTATTCTTTTATTGTCTGCATATTCTACCTTGTCCTTCTTCTCAGACCATTGCAGATTTATAATTTGTGATCAGTGCAACTTCTCTTTATTGCTCATTTTTTGCTCCAAAAGTTGTTAGGAACTGGAGTTGCAGTCAGTGAATTGGCATTCCTGGATGATATCATATCTACTTTGAAGCATTCACTCTAAAACTAAAGCAGATTCAGAACTTATATGGATCTGTAAATAAGGAGCGGAGTGTTGTATTAGACAGTCTAGAGCTTAATTTGCATACCCGTGATTCTGAAAGCTGTAAAATGTAAATCATAAAGCTATTCTTGTGGTACTGAAGTATCAACAAAACATCTATGTATCTTTTGCTTCAAGTGTAGAATGGTGATTTAATTAAGTGTTAAAGGAGGCCTAGATTGAATCATTATTATTTTCGACGCTTACCATTATCATCACTAGAAATTGTGGACAATAATAAGTATAGGTGGATCGATATCATGTTAACTAACCAGTTTTTAGACGGTCACACGGACAAATGAACTAGTAAGTGTGATCAGGCATAGGTGTGAACATAAATTGGTATTCAGTTCCGTCTCCTTTTTAGAGACCCTGAACTACGTAAAAGTTTAGGGGTCCCGAAAAAGTCAAAAAACACATATGTGAAAAATATTTTATTTATAACAAAATTTATTAAAAATGAATTACAGAATAACTCAGACAGAACCTCAGTCCGGTGTTGAAAATTCATGACAATATATATTTAAATTGCACGAAAATATGACATTTAAAAAATATTTATACGTATTTGATAATTTTGGAACCCTTTTATATTTGGGACTCTGTGCGGTAGAATTTCTTGCGCACTGTAACGGCCCGCACTTCCGGACCATTAAATCTAAATCAAAACTAATATAAAATACAATTTACTAATACGAAAATCTATTACAAAGGTGTCTATTACAAAAGCGCAGCTAAAAGCGGAAGCCCAAAAGTCAATCTACTCCCATACTAAGATCCTCGAACTCCAATGATTTCCAACTCGAATCTTATACGAAACCTGAAATATAAAAGGGGTGAGCTACAAAGCCCAGCAAGTACAAATTAACTAACTATTTAACCGGAAAACAATGGGTGTTTTAATAAAATGATTTCCCTCAAAACAATAATAATTTTGTAAAATATTTTCTAAAATAAATCCAACCCAAAGTTTTATATTTTAAAATTCAGAATTTAAAACAGAACAGAGCATATTTTTATAACAGATTAGAACTGCGTAAAACAGAACGAAACGATAATTCTTATAAATACCACAGTCTTGATCTACGGCCACACTTTGCCAGTAGCCGGCATCTAATTCTTATTCTTATTCTCATATACCACACTTTGCCAGTGGTCGGCATCTAAAGTTCAATAATTACGCGCCCTTAATAGGTATCTAAAGTTGCACACTTGTGCGCCTAATAAGGGTATCTAAGGCTAGTTCCGGAACTATAGCGTAAATTACGAACAGGTTCGAAAACGTAGAGACTGGGTTTCAAAAGATTCTCGTATCTTATTTCTTATACAGTTCGAAACAGAATTCTTATATCTTATACGAAATTCGAAAATCAGAGTATCAAAACTTTTCCGAAAATATAAGTAAGTCAAAAAGTACTTACCTCAAAGCCTGACCAGATCTGAATTTACTCTTTTTGACCCTCTAAATGATATTTTCTTGGAAAACACGAAACACGAAAGCTGAAGATAACGAAAAGACCTTTCCGAAAAGTCCAGAATCACTGAATTCTGACTTACGATGAATTTTCTACGAATTTTACAAGACTACTGATTTTTGCTGAGAAGAGCCCTACGAATTTTATTAATTAAGGCGGGGAAGACAAATAGGGTGTATTTATAACGAGACAAAACCCTATATCTTAACCTACAAGTTATCCATATTAGAATCTGATCCAAATTTTAGGCCCAATATTCTAACCCAATTTTAAATCCTAGTCCTTATCTAATTTTAATCTTTTTTATTCTATTATTCTTTTATTAATCGAATTCTAAAAAAATTACGGGATATTACATACTACCCTCCTTAAAAAGAATTTGGTCCCCAAATTCACAATAATCCTAAAGTTCGTGACACATCTACCCCTTGATCTACCAAAGGTCAAACTATGGTACACAAGATCGAATCCTAGGGAATGTATTAGTCTCATACCTAATACACTCCGAAAGACAGCCTGCTCTGAATACCAACTGTAACGGCCCGCACTTCCGGACCATTAAATCTAAATCAAAACTAATATAAAATACAATTTACTAATACGAAAATCTATTACAAAGGTGTCTATTACAAAAGCGCAGCTAAAAGCGGAAGCCCAAAAGTCAATCTACTCCCATACTAAGATCCTCGAACTCCAATGATTTCCAACTCGAATCTTATACGAAACCTGAAATATAAAAGGGGTGAGCTACAAAGCCCAGCAAGTACAAATTAACTAACTATTTAACCGGAAAACAATGGGTGTTTTAATAAAATGATTTCCCTCAAAACAATAATAATTTTGTAAAATATTTTCTAAAATAAATCCAACCCAAAGTTTTATATTTTAAAATTCAGAATTTAAAACAGAACAGAGCATATTTTTATAACAGATTAGAACTGCGTAAAACAGAACGAAACGATAATTCTTATAAATACCACAGTCTTGATCTACGGCCACACTTTGCCAGTAGCCGGCATCTAATTCTTATTCTTATTCTCATATACCACACTTTGCCAGTGGTCGACATCTAAAGTTCAATAATTACGCGCCCTTAATAGGTATCTAAAGTTGCACACTTGTGCGCCTAATAAGGGTATCTAAGGCTAGTTCCGGAACTATAGCGTAAATTACGAACAGGTTCGAAAACGTAGAGACTGGGTTTCAAAAGATTCTCGTATCTTATTTCTTATACAGTTCGAAACAGAATTCTTATATCTTATACGAAATTCGAAAATCAGAGTATCAAAACTTTTCCGAAAATATAAGTAAGTCAAAAAGTACTTACCTCAAAGCCTGACCAGATCTGAATTTACTCTTTTTGACCCTCTAAATGATATTTTCTTGGAAAACACGAAACACGAAAGCTGAAGATAACGAAAAGACCTTTCCGAAAAGTCCAGAATCACTGAATTCTGACTTACGATGAATTTTCTACGAATTTTACAAGACTACTGATTTTTGCTGAGAAGAGCCCTACGAATTTTATTAATTAAGGCGGGGAAGACAAATAGGGTGTATTTATAACGAGACAAAACCCTATATCTTAACCTACAAGTTATCCATATTAGAATCTGATCCAAATTTTAGGCCCAATATTCTAACCCAATTTTAAATCCTAGTCCTTATCTAATTTTAATCTTTTTTATTCTATTATTCTTTTATTAATCGAATTCTAAAAAAATTACGGGATATTACACGCACTCTAATGGACGACCCTGTTGATATCATGTTAACGATATCAGTTAACTAACCAATAATGAGAAGATTATGAGGTTGACAAATGAATTGGTATTCAACTTCTACAACTACAATGAGGAGGACAAATGGATTGGTATCGTATTAACTAACCAACTTTAACAAAACCGTAAGGTGTTACCAGGATATTTTCATGAATGATATATTATTTTTAACAACGATAAATTAAAGATCCGGAAACAATTCAATAGTTTAATATTGTAAAGTAATTTTTTCACTCTTATCCTATAAAATACGCCAGTAAATAAAATTTCGCAATCCTATATTTATTCCAAAAATCGGTGGCGAAAAATAGGTTGGTCCGAAACCCAAAACGAGTACACAAGATGTTACAAGGAACATCGTAAAAGCGGAACCAGTATACATACACACATAACTGAAGAACAGAAATTAGGTAGGATCGATGAAGGGTACATGAATGAAACATGTCTTGGGAGTATTAAGACAAGATTTAGGGAGCTGGGGTACCTCCTTGTTGAGTCAACACATAGCATAGTTCCCCACCAAAAACACACAAAATAAACCCCTTAAATAGACAAGCTTTGTTCCCATGTGCCTTTTATTTAAGAGCAACATTCCAAAAAACAAGTAACCACCCCCCCTTTCTATATCTCCTCCCCCTAAACCTTCTTTCTGGGAACAACAAGGAAGAAGATAGGGAGTTGTGTAGTGTTTAGACACAACTCACTATACATCCACACACAAACACAAGTTTGGTAATATGTGCGGCGGCGGAATCAGACCGGAACTAAAATTAATCATCGCTAATAATGACGCCGAAACTAAGATTAAAATTTATAGTTCCGTTCATTTCTATATATTTTTTCTTTTTTGTATGTCACATTCAATTCTATACATCTGAAAAGTTATCAAAAGTAGTAAAATTTTATAATATAAAAATTAATTACACCTACTGTTTTCTTTTACTACACCCACTTTATAACTTTAATATTTATTGATTCCACCACTTTACCTATTTTTCTTATTTTTCCCTACTAAATTATATTTCTTTCTTAATTCCCGTGCCCATTTCATTCGTATAGAATTCAATAAGACGAATAGAATACTACTATATAACCAATGATCGCGGTTTTATAAAAAATCAAGATTTTCAGTTTAGCCGAGATTTCAGCTTACGATTACTCTCCTGGTTCCGGCCTTAGAATAGGTGTAAAGATGTACAGGAGTTAATTGTTTAAACTTTTTACATAGATTTTCTGAAAATAGTAGTACTGTAGTACATTATTAGATTAATTGTAGCGTCCACACTTTGATCAAATTAATCACTTTAAAGCATGTATGTACACTGTATAGTGTAGAGTATCTAAGAACTAAAGTCTGACTGTTAATGGGCCTGTTGGATTCAGAAATGTGCTCCTATCTCTTTCAACATTAATCTTCTCTACTTCTATTTAATTACATCATGCCTAGTTCTTAAACCTCACAATCAATTGCTTCACCTGTACTAGGATTTAAGTCATTATAATGTTGTATAGTGTTGTTTTAACAATTGATTTAAAGAAGGATCCGAGTTCGTAAGAAGCGATTGATGTAACTATCTATCGATAATTTCTTCTCGGTAAAATAATTAATGTGAAATCTTTTATATGAACCCGCGATTCATACGATCACTTAATTATCTTCGACTGTCACTTAAAAAATCGCTTGTGAGGAGGTGGTCTCGGAATATGATTGATATAAGTTAATAGTCTGAATTATATACCAGAACTCAACAAGTAGAATCTCGATAAATTACTAATCGATTAAGTTAAAATTCTGAAAAAATTAAAATGTTATGTTGATAATAGTCCATAATTATTAAGCTACAACAATCATTAGGTTTATATAGTCAAGATTTGCAATTATTTCAGGATATAATTATCAAGTTTCCCCTTAATTATATCTATACTTAAAAAAGAAGAATGAAAAGAAAAACGAAAATCGGATATTTATCCATTATGCCACAATCAACAAACATGACAAAATAATAAATGTAGTTGTATAATCTCCAACAAATTCATGGTCACAAACATTTAATGCTAACTGTAAACAAGTATTCAATACTATACAATTATTCAAAATTAGAGATTGTTAGCTATCCTTGAAGATCCTTTTCATTCTGCTAACTCTTAACAAACTACATGGGAAGAAATAATGCTGGTATAAGAACTTGGTCTTCGTACGAGTAACAATAAGTCATATGTTCGATTCTCTTTCCGGTTTATCTCTTTCCGGTTTATCATTTATACTACTTTTTGGATCAAAAGATCGGGAAGAAATCATAAATTGTTGTTGCATTTGTACATATTCTTATTTCCGATCTTCCTAGTTTGGCTCAGTTGGTTAAAAAGTGGATAACTGTCACAGGTTCGAATTTCACGGAAGAAAAATTTATGATTATGCCTCCTAAGCCAGAGCATGTCGCCTAAATGCGGTTTATCTTGATTCACGTGGTTTGCATGTTGTTGCGTGATCCCGTGAGGTTTATCCAGTGCACACCTGAAAGATAGCGGCTCCAAATCCCTTACCATAAAATAAATAAATAACACTTTAGAACAATAAAATAGTGTTGCAGTTGTGCGTATTCTTATTTTTTTGAATAATTAGATTAAAAAAAGGTTTATATTCCTAAATACATGTCCTAACGAATTTCGGAATAAACATAATCGGGCTAAGCGATAATCGAATCCCGAACTTTAAACGACAACAGATTAGTCCTTACCACCTCAACTATCTCGGTGTATTCTAGTATCCATGAACATGATAAAATTTTATATTGTATTAGCTATGAATTAACAATAAGTTAATGTAAATGTAGGAATACAGAGAAAACAAAAAGCAGACATTACTGAGTTGACCCTTATAATCCCAATGGCGGACCCTACGCCGTTGGCATTGCCAAACAAACCTTTGCTTCTCTCTTCTCCCTCTCCTCTCTATAAATACTAAATTACTACTTGCTGCTTGTTGCACTATAAATAGTCCAAGCTCACACCTCACCAAAGCAGTTAGTTATTTTACAAGCTGCAACAAAAAAAAAAGATTACAACAACACACACATTTGCCTTGGCCTAGAGACATCACAACAACTCGAAACCATGGTGATGGATCAGTCTTACTACCAGAGCTGGTGCTGGTTATTTGTGAGTGCAACGGTAATATATTTCGCGGTGAAGATTATGGTTATTAGGCTGTGGTGGAGACCGCGAAAAATTGAACAACATTTCAGTAAGCAAGGAATCAGAGGCCCTTCTTATCATTTCTTCATTGGCAATGCTAAAGAAATCGGTAGCCTTATGTTTAAGGCCTCGTCGATGTCTTTTCCTCCGTTTTCTCACAATATTCTCCCCAGAGTGCTCTCTTTCTACCACCATTGGAAGAAAATTTACGGTACTTTTATTACACGAATCATTAGCTTTATTTTTTCGGTTTTGCTTAACTTAAATTTTGATCGATATGGTTTGTTGAAACAAAGTTACTGCGCTTTTTAGAGCTGTTTAGCTACTTTTCTGAGCTCGGATTCTTGGACGAGTTATCATACGTTAGCATTTCACAACTATCTTCCTTGATGCTTAAGGCGTTAGGATAAAAACTTCTTACTTTTTCAAGATACAAATTATATCCTTTTGCTCGAGAATTCTGGCTTTTACTTTTGCGAGCCATCTAGTCAGACATTTTTTTAGCGGAAATTAAGTTGGGAAAATTTGGAGGTACATGGTGTGAGAGAGGTGGCATCAACTTTACTCGAGGATTTTACGACTTTGTAGAAAAGCTGATGATCCTAATTTCATAAAAAAATCGCTTTTTTATTTATTTTTCGACAATGAAATTGTCTGTGTTTGATGATGGCTTATGGTGTTGAGTTGTCCTCTTCTTTTCAGTTTCATTTGTTTTCTTCCCTATCTTTCTCATCATTTTTTGACAGCAAGATGAATTGTAGGGTCTACATTATCAGTTAGGCTTTCTCTGAGTTAGTTGTTGTTTTGTACTATCTCATTCTGTTATGCTTTCTACTTGAAGCTCTAAACATACTAATGGTGATTGTGAATTTTAATTGACTGCAGGACCAACATTTCTGGTGTGGTTTGGTTCGACGGTTCGACTAACAGTTGCTGATCCAGACCTTATTAGAGAAATCTTCTGCTCAAAGGCTGAACTCTACGAGAAAATAGAGGCGCATCCATTAATGAAACAGGTTGAAGGTGGAGGCTTGTTAAGCCTCAATGGCCATAAATGGGCTCACCACCGGAAAATAATCGCCCCTACCTTCCATATGGAAAATCTCAAGGTATTTACTTTTACAACTTTGTTATGTAATATTCGGAAAATGTAGTTTAATTATTTATCGGGGGTTAAATTAGTTATATCCTCGACTTCTGTGTAGTTATTGATACCGGCAGCGTTAAGCAGTGTGACGGAAATGTTGGAGAACTGGTTACCAGAATTGTCCAAGTCCGGTGAGGAGGAAGTGGAAATAGAGGTGTCAAAGTGGTACCAAACCTTGACGGAAAAGATAGTTACCAGAACTGCATTTGGCCCGAGTTATGAAGATGGCAGCACAATTTTCGAACTTCAAGCTCAACAGATGGCCTTAGCATCTCAGGCATTTCAGAAAGTTTTCATACCTGGCTACAGGTACTCATCAGTTTCACAGAGTTAAATATGATTACTTAAAATTATGATTGGACTGCATTAATTTTTTTTATTAAGATGTTAAAATTTGTATTTTTCTGTATCAGATTTCTACCTACGGAGACGAATGTGAAGTCTTGGAAATTGGAGAAAGAAATCAAGAAGTCTCTATTGGGAGTAATCGATGCAAGGAGAGCGAATTGGGAGAATGAAATGCTGGAAAATAGCCCGAAAGATTTGCTAGGCCTAATGATTCAGGCCAGCATCAAAGAGGAGAAGGAATCACTGATAACAGTCCATGACATTGCAGAGGAGTGCAAGAGCTTTTTCTTTGCAGGCGAGCAAACTACCTCCAATCTGCTGACATGGACCACCATCTTGCTAGCAATGCATCCACAGTGGCAGGCGATGGCACGTGACGAGGTCTTCCAGGTGTGCGGTTCACGTGACACGCCCACCAAAGATAACGTTTCCAAGCTTAAGACGGTAAGATTTATTGATTTGTTTCCTTGTTCCTCAAAATGCTCATAATATTAAAATTTTTGTTTCCCTAAGTTCTTTTTTTACTAAAATTGGTTGTATGTTGTGATGTGCAGCTGGGGATGATTCTAAACGAGACTTTGCGACTTTACCCTCCAGTGGTAGCAACCATCAGAAGGCCAAAAGTCGATGTGGAACTAGGGGGCTGCAAGGTCCCCCGGGGAACTGAGCTATTGATACCAATCCTAGCAGTTCATCATGATCAGGCAATATGGGGAAATGATGCAAATGAGTTTAATCCTAGTCGATTTTCAGACGGGGTAGCCCGAGCTGCTAAACACCCTGTTGCGTTTATGCCATTCAGCATCGGAGTCAGAACATGTATTGGTCAAAATCTAGCAATCCTACAGGCTAAACTAACCCTTGCAACAATCCTACAAAGATTCAGATTTAGATTATCCCCACAATACCAACACGCGCCAACGGTGCTAATGCTTCTATATCCTCAATATGGGGCACCAATCATCTTTCAACGCCTGTCACATTCTCGGATTACCTACAATCAAGATTCGTAAGAAATTTTGATATATATTTGTCCGAATGCATCTATGCTAAGCTTTCTGTCGATTTTAAATCTCAATTGCAATTTAGGGGAAGAGGTTATACATATTTTTGTACATGCCAAATATCAGAAGGTTGTATCTTTGGTGATTCTAGAAATTTAGGATTTTAGTTGGTAGATTTGCAGTTAGCTACTTCAGCTTACTTAGCCATAACATTTCCTGAATGTATGTATTGTACATGTTTTAAATTACTAGTTTTTCTTTATAAATCGCAGTTTAACATACTTTTGAAGACAAAATTGTGTCTGTAAATAAGATTAAAGTTTCAAGTCTCAATCTTTCAATGTCAGTAACTCCAGTCTCCAGGGCATTAGCATTTTCATCACTAGCTCTCAACCCTGATTTGCAGGCAATTAAGTCTGACTAATGTAGAGGTCGGGGCCAAATATTGGTCCCTCGCGTATATTAATTTTCTTTGAATCACTTTATACGCGCTATAAAGGCATACACATAAGGTAAACTTAGTCACCATCTTGGCAACATTGCAGATAAAATTAGTTCAGAGACATTTGTCACCGTCTTAACTCCCCAGCCATGAATTGAAGCTGTAGCAGTTGATTTGGTTGTGTGATTATATGCCATTGGTTAGATATGGTTAAGTCTTAATTACTAGCAGACATTTATCAAAATTATGATTAATTTCGCGGAAGATCCAATTACCAATACAAAGCTATCTTCACACGATAATTACAGTTCTCCAGAATCTTGGTTCAAGTGTAATGCAGAACTTTGTGATTGATTTGCTGGTTTCTCTTTGTGAAGTGTGGTTTGTTTTTGAATTTGAATTTGAGCTACCCAAGAACCAATCTATTATACTACTACTAACTGTAAGTACATGTAGTGGGGTAGTCTTAAAAGTTGAGTTTAGCCTTTCTTAAAGCAAAACTTGCACCAAAACCGGCATCCTTTTGTACATTTACATACTCTTGTTCTACTCCAAATCAAAATTTACAGTGTCCAAGAACAAGTATTGTTCTTTTTAAGCAAAGCTAAAACACTTCCAAGTTCCAATATGAATACGGGAGATGGTCAGGAGCAAACGATTGATAACAACATATCATATCGCAGAAATTTAACTACTGTGTAATGTACTAGTAAGAAGATTCAAGAACACAGTTCTTTTTTTTATTGTTTCATTAATTTCTACTATGTTTCGGGATCTTCTGGTGCAGCATTAAGCTTGTTACAGATCCTCATGAAGATGTGGGGTTGGGAAATGGAAACCAATCCCACATCTACTCTCCTTTGTTCTATATTGGTGTCTGTATTTAGAATGAAAACATGCTTTGTTGCATGTGAACCCATTCTTAATAACACTAGTTCTGGTTTCTTATAATATCCTACAGATATGGACACACCCTCCCATGACCGAAACATCGTTGCATTTTAAATGGTAGCTTTACTCTTCTTTGCCAGAAGATGACAACTAAATCTTGAATAAAGAAGCTAGTTTATTTGCGCACCCTTTAATTGAGATTACGCATTGTTTCTTCCACGTAAACAAAGCGTTTGGTGTCAGAGCCAGCTTTCTCAGCTCAACTAGATTATTAGATTCTAATATTCTGTGTTTGTTAGTATATTACTGAAATGTTTGAGATTATGCAATTAAAGTTCTGTCTTTGATGAGTAATTTATGCGATTACTTGGTTAGCGGTAATCATAACCTAATGTAATTACTTTAGTTAGTGTTTTATACTTAAACTTTATTGCACAGTGGCTCAGCATGCTCCTAGGAACCATCATGGCGTTGTCTCCCAGGGAATTACTATATGACAACTTAAACATTCTTATTTAAATTCTCCTCGAATGAGAAACATGTTCATGCCTTTATAAAGTAATCGACACTTACGTGCAAGTACGTGCAGATAAAGAACGCAAAGGTAGCTCATACAAAATAATTCTGCAGAACTAGCAATAAAAGAATTCATAGCAGTAATGTAACTTGTAAAGATAAAGGTGATAAATTTTCGAGGTAAGTGACAATAACTTCTTAACAATTATCGAGTTTTTTACAAAAACAGACTGCCCTTCTGCAGTTTCTCTACTAAAACCCAAGAACTAACGAAATCTAAGACAACAGGTTTATCAATCAAGTGACAAGAAAAGTTGAGACGCTTTTCGTATATTTGGATTATATGTTGACAAGGTTCTATGAAAGAATCCTGAAAAAAGACCAGATAAGGAAGAAGAAGAAGAGGACAACCAGGTAGGCCAGAATTAATATTGATTCTAAATCCCAGTGGCCAGCTCATGGCCTACATTAGTTGTAGATCCCCAGTAAATGCTAAAGATTTATATATGGTTGTTGCAGAGTTTAATACTACTGCAATTCTTTAAATTATTGAAGTATTTGTTTATCATTTAAGAAACTTTCGCAAGTACTAATTTCATTCAATCTCGATGTTTCCTATTGATGCTCCAATATCTAAACCATTGCGCTGGCTAATGTCTGCTCTTTATTGATCTGACTTAATTCTTTAGTAAACAATGTGATTATTTGGGAGTTGAGACTTTTCTCTGTATGATTGAGCATTGAAATGGCACTTTGTATTATACACATGTACATTAGTAGCAGACAGTAAGATTATAGCTTACATTCCTGATCTGTTTTCTTTAAGACCCTGGTATAATTCTGAGGAGACATGACCAGTCTGATAAAAAGGAAGTGAATTTAGCAATTTTTAATTTACTTAAATGTATCGGACTTTCAGTAGAGCTATCGGATTTCATCTGAGATTAAATTTTGGCACGGGAAGCTATCGTTGCTTCTTAGGATACAATGTACTACTCTGACAGATAAGTTGCAGCCTGATCACTGATGATAAAACAATAAACTGATACCAAAAGTATGAGCCTTGTAACATACATACCGAGGATGTCTCGTGATCTCATTGCTGCACTGCAGATTTCAGAACAATGGCCTTCTTAACATCACTTGCTTTAGGCTCCCCTGTTCAAAACATTGAAATGTATCACTCACTTTTTAAATCTTAATCCATAAAATACAACATATGCATAGTCTAATTATTGAAATGATTTAGCCATTGACGAGAAAGACAGAAGGCAGATCAACAAGGTCCACAGGCCAACTAAAAGCTGTACAGTAATCTCTCCCTGTCTATACTTTGGAGGAGACAGAGTCACATGGGAGTTCCAATCACAAAATTTGCAAATAAGACAATAGAAAAGGACCCAGTGTAACCACATCAATGCACAATTTTTTAAAAACTCAGATGTCAATTTTGTACTGCAGCAAACAACGTTATTAGTTTAGTCTTCCATCTTGATACCGTTATCAGTTCAGTGACCAACTTGATATATTAAGCCGACTTTAGTCACCAAAACCCGTCTTCCATCACATGTCTATTCTCTTATTATAGGGATAACTAAAAAAATATTCCCAGTAATAAACCAGAAAAAAACTAGCTCTCCTATTTTTCATATATTATCCGAACTAAAACTTTCAAGAACAGATTTAGACTCAGCTAATTCATCTCAAGTTTAAATAAAAATAACAATTTTGAATTACGAGTTCTTAAGTATTGTTTAGCAAGAACCTAATCATCTAAATTCCCACGTCTATCGTTAGGATAATCCCCAGACACAGAGCTAAATTTACCATGATGTCGGGATCTAAGATTAACTATAAGTGCCAGGTTATAGGATAGTGGTTCTTCTCCATAAACAGAATTACAAGCTGAAACCTATGAACCTAAAGGCAAGAGTTGATAGGAGTAAAGGGTAAAGATAATTCTAAAACAAATGCTGAAAACACTAAGATATATGTAACCTGAAATGACTGTGATCCCTTACAAATCTTCCACATTATGCAAAACTTGAGCAGTGAGCATTATTCATTTGACAAGTACAGTGTACTACTATTGTGGATTCATTAAGAGGGTCAGGATTTTGTATAATTAGGTGGAACATCAAAATCGCGAGTAATTCAAGTAAATATGTAAGGTACATACAGAAACTAAGTAGCCATAAATGGAAAAACAATTCTAACTACAAAACGATAAATGAATTTTGGAACATACGGAAAAAAGCAGGAAGAAATATCTAATTAGCGCAATTTGTACACCAAGTCTTTTCCTAGTCCTACGTACTGTTGTGAAACACATTTGAGCTCTACACGATCCAGTATCCACAATAGAAGACTGCAATAATCAAGTGTATGATCCATACTAAAGGCCAATCTTTCGCTATCCTGCTTCTTGCAGATATGATGCTGGTATAGTCCCCATCTTCTATAAGGAAAAATAGCTCTGCATCACCTTTTAATGTTGAAACCAAAAACTAAAAGCCTCTGTTGATTTTGCCATGCAGATTGCAGAAGCATCAATATAGTATCCTTAACAGTATCTATAAGCTGCCTAATTGTATAGACATAAGCGAAATATTTTATAGACCTCACCAGATTCTCTTATCTATATTCATAGCAGATAACAGATTTTCTTGAAAGCTTATGATCCCTATACGAAAAAGAAAACACCTTTCTAGAATGTTTTAGAGGACTGTTGATAGTTTGCAACTTCGAAGAGATATTAACAGTAGTTTAGAGAATGAGAGGTAAATTTATCTAGCAAAAAAAAGAAAAAGAATATGGGAAACAGTTTGAGGATGTTAATTCCCTCAAGTACAGAGAGATTACGGTATAGGGAAAAATTACAAATTTTGGCATTCGTTCCTGTGAAAGATTTGATACTAACATGTCAAGACTGGTGAAATCCTAGCAAGTGCAATAAAAAACCCACTCATCATGACTGTCACAGTGTTCTGCATTATTAACAACATCAAACTTCACTCTAAAAGGTAAAAGGAGGAAGAGAATTATATTACTAACAATTCCACTGCCTAATAGAGATCCTTGTGACAGTAAAAACTAAGGTCTTCGAATCTATCAAATGCTTATCATTTGAAATATAAAGTGACAGTGAAGGTTTGTTACCAGTGATTCACGTTCCCCACTTGAGGGTCCTGATACATAATGTGCTTGTATGGTGCAGGAGTATGCTCGCGACCCTAATCAATGGATTTTTCCTGCCAGTTCCGCTTTAGTTTGAGAAAAACAAAGCTCCTTACATCCCCAGTCATAAGAATTCAACCTCAATCAAGGACCCTGTTGACTGTTGTACTTTGTTTTAAGGAACATGAATGATAAGGCCTGGGGAGACTCAGAATTGCTACTGATAGCAACACTGCAAACACCAACAGTGCATACACTAAAAATCAGCATCAGTAGGTTCGTAGCATTTAGCTCGTAAATATCCAGAAACTATTTTGTCTCGTTCTCTCCTCATTCATTTTCATAATACAAGCTGTTCTATCATTTGAAAGTGAATATCTGTATTTTTTACCAAGCATTTTCAGTAGATGCAATTGGTTTTAACATTTACCTTTTTAGCTAATGGGCAGAGAGCAGCTTGATGAATCATACCTTCTTTCTCAGTTGCTATAAATTTCTTCCAACTCCCTTTTTGTGCTTCTACTTGAGAAAACTGATTCTTTTCAAAGCTCTGGGAAACCCTTTCAGGGGTTCCTGTAACCAGATATAATTCCCTTGATCAAAATCCTCGTATTTCACATAACGATACATATTTATGACATCATGATTAGAACTAGATTCTAAAGCTGGTCATGTAGAAAAAGAAACAAAATATCAAAACGGAGCTTAAATAGTTGAGTTTCACCAGAAAATTGCAGATGACTTAGTTATGAAGTGCATATAATTTAATGAAACAGAAGTATTAATTGATACAGCCAATTTGAAGTTTGAAGTATGCTGCATTCAACAGGACACTTAATATATGTTAAAAATAGCATTTCAGAATTTACTTGTCCTAAATCCCAATTACCATTCTGCTAACAGTGCTTAGCCCAGAAATAACTCTCTCACTTTCACTTCCTCGGATGATCCAACTAATTTGACCACCAAATAAGTTCCTATCCAAAAGCTTAAACACTGTCTGTCGCAAACTTCCTAGGAAGAAAAATCGTGAAAAAACTCAAAAACTCGACCAAGAACCAAACCGTTTGCAAGTTCAACCAAAGATGAACAAGGCCTTAAGAACTCATTATAAATTCGCGCTGTCTTGGATATTATCTCAGCACATTGCCAACAACACTTATGATAATACCTTATTTGCACAATATCTCCAACCTACTTCCTAGTCCCTTGAACCTCATACCTACACTGCTAACAACTCCAGTTCACAACAACATAACCTCCAATCTGCGCCAAACCAAAACATGAAATTAAGATCAAGTTCCGGGGCAAACTAACTACAAATCACCTGCAGTCGCAATAGTAAAAATCATCTGTTTGTCGTCCCAAAGCTAAATTAGTTTGTATTTGAACGAACACAACGTCTTTGCAATTGCAAACAAATTAAGAGAGGTGCAGAGCAAAATTAGAAAGACCTTAGCCATGCATAGACTAATATTGTAAAAATTACATGCATGCAACTAAAACCCTAAGAAACTGGAGACAAACGCATGCAATGATTTTGTAAAACACGATTTTTTTTTTTATTAAAGAACGGAGGCATATAGTTTATACAACTTAATGAAAAAATTTGATGACAAAACTGATATATCAAATAAGTCAATGACCTTGCGGCGCCGACGACAACCACGAGAGGGATGTTTGGATCATGGATGAGTGTTTTTTTTCGTATTCTCTTTTTAAGCATTTTCGGTCAATAATATAATTTTATTTTTAATAATTAAGCATCTATTTATACTAACCTATTATAAGTAAAATAGGATATAAACGGTGAGTTTAGTTGGTCGGTTAAATTTTTTCAAAAAAAAAATCACTTTCTAAAAATATTAATTATGATTATATTATTAATTTATTAAATTAATGCCGTCATGAATACAAACACCACCAACTAGGCTACTCCTGCCAATCTAACCAACCACAAATGCCCACCGATGCTCATTTAAATTTAAAATAATATAAAAGAATTAAGAACAAAGTTTATTTATAAATTTATTTAAAACTAATTACATAATAACTCATGCGAGACCCGTGTCATTTTCTAGAGTTTCTTTTATGCATCATGCAATTATAATGTTCTTAATTATTTTATTATTAATAAATATTGTACAATGTCTAACGTATATCAAATACAAGTCGATTGTTTTTCAATTTGTATTATTTCCGTACAAGACATAACAAATTACACAACATTTATAATATAGCTCATTAGCTATATATATATATATATTCTTATTTGTGTTATATAATTTTTATTTAATGAATGAATATAAACATAGTAGTCAGTGCACGTTTAAAGTGCACGTTTAAAACGAAACGATTAAATTTAATATGTAAAATGTCGTTAGTATGTTCACAAAGAAATAGCTAAAAATTAACATATATGTTGAATGCAGAGTTGACCAAAATTTTTGAATTTTATTTAAATTTACTATATGTACCGGTATATATTATTACCGAGTTCACTACTAACTTACTATTAACTTACTCAATTTAAAAGATAAAAAATGCATAACTCAAGTCAGAATGACTTACAATCATAATATACAATAATGTAAAATTTACAGTACTGTTAATATAAAAGTTGATTTTAAAAAAAATGTTGGTTTTTGAAATTCAACGTATGTATGTATGAAAAAATGGTGATTTTTTTTATTTACACTACTGTTAACAAAATAAGATTAAGTTATATGTGTGTGTGTCAGCATGTAAATTATCGTATGTTACATTTCTTAGTAAATTACGATGATTTCAATTATTTATATGCTAAATATCTGATTTATGTACATGCATAATCATAATTAACATCTAGTGCGACAATTGATTACTTAAATAACATGCATTTATAATTATTCAAAAATTAAAATTATGTAATAAATAAATTGCAATAATTTATGTATGGTATTCACATTATCACTGACAAAAAATCCATATCTATTTTTTATGCAACTGAATATCAATCATGGTTGTAACATAAAATAAATTAAATATTGTAAAGACTTATTATTGATATTCATGATGTTTTTCAAGAATTCGAAAGAAAAATTGTAATTATATCGTTATAAACCGTTTTTATGTTTTTTTTTATTATGACTTTAATATTTTTTCATATAATAATTTGAATGGTGTGTGTGAAAGAAAAATTAGAACCGTGATGGAGATGGCAAGTTCAATGTTGAAAGACAAAGGTTTGCCAAATAAATTATGGGCGGAAGATATCTACACAACAGTGTATCTTCAGAATCGGTTACCTACAAAGGTTGTTTATAATAGAACGCCTCTTCAATTATGGTGTGGGCATAGACCATCTATTTTTCACTTGGTACATAGATGTAACATACACATCCAAATATTTTCGAGTGACTTACAAATGGTCTATTCCCATATCATAAATGAAGAGACGTTCTATAATAAACAACCTTTATAGGTAACTAATTTTAAAGATACATTGTGTAGACAATTTCCGCCCATAATTTATTTGACAAACCTTTGTCTTTCAAAATTGATCTTGCCATCTCCATCACAGTTTTATTTTTTCTTTCAAACACACCATTTTGTTGTGGTGTATGTGAAACAGTCATTTGGTGATTTATTCCCTCCACTTCATAAATTTTTTTAAATTTTGATGAGGTATACTCAGTCCCGTTGTCGATCCTTAAGTACTTGATTTGACATCCACTTTCCTTTTCAACTTTGGCTCTTGAATTTGTTAAAAACTTTAAATACCTCCAATATTTTATCATGGAAGCATACCCAAGTCATTCGAGAGTAATCGTCAATAAAGAGAATAAAGTACTTGTTATTGTGAAGTGAGGGCGTTCTCATTGGACCCCAAACATATGTGTGTACCAATTCTAATTTATTGGATGCTCTCCATACTTGTTCAAAATGAAATGGCTTTTGAGACATTTTTCCCAACTGGCATCCTTCACATACACATGTAGTTTCCGGAATCACAGGAAGTCCCTGGACCATATTTTTGTTAAAAAGTAACTTCAAGTTTTGTATATTACTATGCACAAAACGCTTATGCCACAACCATGTTAGTGCATGCATTGACTTTTCTTGTATTTTTTACTACCATTGAAGGGAAAAACATTTTTGTTGCATTTTTACGCAAGCAATGTTATTTCCTTTTGGATCATAGATAAATGTCTCTTTTTAAATGAATTGAATATCCATTTTGCATCATTTGAGGAACACTGAGTAAATTTTGATCCAGACTAGGGACATGGCGAACGTTTTTGATTTGCCATTCTCCTTCCTTTGTTTGAATAAAGACAATATCGTTACCTTCAAATTTCACTATTGCTCCATTGCCTCATTCTCACTGGAACTTTAACAGAGGGGTCTATTTTCGGTGAAAATATGAGAGTGTTTGGTCATATGATTAGTACAATCACCATCAATAAGTCATGCATCCTTCTGATTTGTTGCATTTTGACATGCATAAAATAATTTGTTCTCATCTCCTTTGTTTCTGATATACTTGCTTGCTGATTTTGGACCATGCACTCCTACTAGGTATAGTTGATTTTTTTATAATAAGTGCATTGAGGTTTTCCCTTAAACCAACGATTCTTTTCGGCATGATTTATTTTCTTGCAAATCGAACATGGAAAAGTTTTTACGTTTCTCTCAGATTATTTGACGTTGCTAAGAATGCATCTTCTAGGTGCTCTTCCTATTCTATTTTTCTTGAAGGATGAAGCTTTGTGCCTTGACTGAAAAACTCCTTCATGTGATGTTTCACTTCTTCGTAACATCCTATCTTCATGAATTTGTAAAAATGCAATCAACTCCGATATGCTTAACTGTGTGAGATCTTTTGATTATTCACAGTCACAACTGTATCAAATTTTTCAGATAAGGTAACCAACATTTCTCTAACAACTCTTTGGTTGGTTATATTTTCACTGTTTGATTATAATTCATTCACCAATTTAATTACTCGACAAGAGTAACATTCAACAGTTTCTCCATCTTTCATTTTCAAGTTCTCGAATTCACGTCTCAAGGACTGAAGTTTTATGGCTGTTATTTTCTCATTTCCTTGGAATTCTGCTTTCAAAATGTCCCATGCTTGTTTTGCAGAAGCAACATTTATTATTCTGGGAAATATTATATCTGTAACTGCAGGATATATTTTGGTTGATGACTCTGCATCTTTTTACGTCTAGTCAACCTGTGGAGATGTTTCTGTGTTGAGTGTAGCCTCGGTTTGAGGTATATCTTTATCGACAATATCCCACAACTGTTGTGTAGCTTGTAGAACAACTTTCATCTTGATACTCCAGAAATTGTAATTTTCTTCATTAGAAATGGGAATAACTTGTTGTTGAGGAAATATCATCGTTATATATTATATTGCAAAAGTAAATATAGACCTTTTTGATCTTAAGGCTCTAATAATATATCTTGGATTTTTGAGTTAATTATGTTAATAGTGCAGAAAAGATAAAAGAAAATGAACGTGTTAAGTGTAATATATCTCTTTAGCTTAATTACAACAATACTAATCAGCCTATTTATACTTATAGGCTGACATACAAAATTAGCAAGAACAATAAACACCATCAATATCTAATGGTAATTATTAATTAGCATTTTTAACCATTATATAACTTAATGGTTTACATTAAACAATTTATAATCATTTATATTATTTACTAAATTTAGATGTTCTTCATTATTGAACATCAAAATTTAAGAAATACAACATATTATGTTCTACTATTACCTATTTCTTTCGTAATTTGGTCGTACTTTTTGACTGGGGTTTTAATGTATAATTAACTTATATGTAACCCTTATACCACTTTAATAGTCTTAGTTCTGGGATCTGTGTATTTAAAGCCTCAAGACAATTAATCTATTGTAGTCCATATCTAAGTTTCTTAATCGGTAACAAGTTTTTTCCAACAATCCACCTACCTACCACCCTGTATATGTATTTCGCCGGTTATATAGTTGGGCTCAGATTTAAGTATAGTTTTTTTTCTTGCAGTTTTTCAGAATTTAAAATCTTATATGTTTGGTTAATTATCTCTTAAGTTGAAGATACGTAAGTAAATAAAATTTAAAATATCTGAAATTAACTTATTTTGCACTACCTTAATGTTATTGCCAGATTTTTTTTCTAATCATTAAGTAAATAAGATAAATAATTACCAATATATATATATATATATCACTTAAGTAATTAATCTTAACTTGTTCTTTTAATTTAACTAGCATAATAGCTTGCGTGAGTCACGAGCGATTTTCTAGAAATATATTGAAATTTAACATAAAAAGTTTTTGAAATTTCTTTTTTATAAGATTAATAAATGAAGACCAATATAATTAGCCTTTGGTTTATTTTCAATGACCAACCTGTCCACAAGACCAACATGGTTTATTTGCCTTTGGTTTCTTAGCCTTGTTCTTGTCAGATTTAGTGTTAGCCTTCTTAGTGACTACCTTTCGTTTCTGTCCTACAGTCACTACATTCACCTTCGACCTCCCATATTCAGTAGGCATCACATGTCCTTGTTTGGACTTGTGTTGCTCCTGCACAGAAATGTTCAACATCAACTTAGTCCAAATGATCTCTCTTTTTTGTCTTTTCAGGAAGAGAGCAAACTCTTCCGAAGACTTAGGGAACTTTTCAATCACTAACATAACCTGAAACTTCTCAGGCAAGACCATACCGGACTCACCCAAAGAATGAACCAACATCTCAAACACATGAACCTGTTCAGTCATAAATTTCCATCCATCAGCTTGAACTCAAGAAACCTAGCCACAAAATACTTCTCAAGTCCTTGATAAACAGTATTGTGGTTTGGTCCAGTTTATCCTAGAAGACCTTCGCGGTATAGGCATCTGATGAATAAATATCAAACAAGGTGTTCACCAAGGCTGCCAAAATGGCTGCCCTAGCCACCACATTCTTCTCAGCCCATAAAGCATAAGCCTTAACAGATTCAACCTTCTCTTGATCCAACACAAGAGGATCATACTGCACCACTGGTCATAAACCCTTAACAGTTAACCAGAGTTTCATCTTTTTCTGCTAACGAGAAAAAGAAGTCCCACCACTGAATTTATCAGACATACCCGATAAATCAATAGGTTGGGAAAAACAGTACGTAGTCCAATCAATGGTAGCAGTACCACCAGAACCAGAACCAGCCTCAACAGTTTTAGGAATATCAACAGTTTCGTTAACCATCTTGCTCATAACAATATAACACAGATAATCTCTTCATGATTGTTGGATATAATTAACACTACGCGCAACAAATGGACAGTTTTATAAATTAGGATTTAAGCAAGAACATGCAATAAATCAAATAACGAAACAAAACACGAAAGTAGAAACAACAATATATGTTCAGTAACTGAATTGATAAAGAGAAAATAATACACTTAACTCTAACAAAAACTTTATCAAATCTGTAATCTGAAAGAACTATGAACAGTTGAGGCGCCTAGCCTTCGAGAAGACCAGACTGTTTTTAAAAAAATTATTACCCCACTTACGCTGTGTTGGTTTGCAGCAATATCACTTTTAGGATACAACATCACATAGCAATGTGTCCACAGTCACGTAACGCTCAACAGCGACCCCGTAGCTCAGTTCGCCCAGTAAACCTATGCTATAATCTGTATTTTATGGAGGAGAGAAAAAGAGAGAAAATAGCAGGTAGGGTTTTCACAAGTCTGTGATCTCGGTATATCTTATTCCAAACGTTTGGTTCTGTATATAATACAAAACAAAACGTAACTGAAGATATTACAATAATTAAAATAAATATTCTGACTTAATATGCATTTAACAGAATATATTTCAGAATCATAAACGTAACAGTCACCAGACACAAAACCGGAGTAAAATTTCTCGCTCAGGTCGCCTCACTTATGCGAGACATTCGCCCAAATCGTACTTCGCCCCGAGTCGTGGCGGAACGTTTGCGTGTGTGCGCGAGGCACAATGCACACTCACCTGCCTTATTAGTTGTATACTACTTTGCACATGGTACTATATAAAGTATTTCACCTTTCTTTAGCTTAACAATACGAGGGATAAACGCACACAACTCATTTCGAACTACTAACTTCATCTCAATTTATATATGGATTACACTAAGAAAATGACTTAAATTCAAACATAAAAGTTTAAGTCCGCATATCATAGATAACCCTCCAACAATTAGTTTTAGGAAATTATATCAGGAACATGTCTCAAACTTTTCATTTTCTAACGTGTTCTTCGTTTTAAATAGGACAGTGAACAATAGTAAATCTAAAATCTAAATCATGCTATTAAATTGAACCGGTGAAGGACTTGTAAATCATGTAAGTTGTAGTATAATATACAGTACTAGTATTACATCTAAACCAAGCACCTACAAGCAATGAAGTAACTGACTGACATTGTTCACTTCATCGTTCTTTTCCAAATGTATATTCACTTGTTCCATCATGATCGTCTCGTCGCCTCTCTAATGAATGATACTTCGCCACTTCCTGGTGGCGATATTAACTGTATACGGTCTTTTTCTAAATCATCCACTTCTGTTGATATTTTGGGTGTACTAACTAAGATAGACTCAGCTACATCGTTTTCTGTAAAGAGGGTTAGTTTGATTAGTTGATTATTAGATTGAGAACTCGAGAAAATTGAACAAGAAGGTCCAGGCTTACCAGCGCAAGGATGGTACTCAGGTAGGTGTTTAACAGTTGTTACTTGGAGGCTTTCAGGAAGCAGACAACTGCAGATAGAACCTGATGCATACCAGAAAACGAGCAAAAAGACCGTATTCTTAAGATCATGAAAGCAAATTGCAAAAGAACATGAATAGATGTGCCATGTTCTTGATGATGGTTATTAATGTAATGAGTGTAATGAGCTAAAGTGATCCTCTAATGAGGTGTTTTCTCTCAAATTCATTTGCAAATGCTGTGCAGCAGTAATCAGTAATCGCTAATCACCAACAGGAATTATATGAAAAATGAATTCTTTCGATTAGTATTGCCTACAGAAAATAGCAACTAAAGTGACAACTAATCGAGGAACATGAAGTGAAGGAAAAGGAATTTTGATTTGAACACACCTAGCTTTGCAAGCCGATTCACCCACCCTGGAATCCTATTGCCTGTCAATCTGCAGGACATGTCATCTGTAAAATGGTTGCAGTTCTTGGAAATGAGGTGATACGTGTCACCATGGTACTCGGAAGCCACAGTCTCAAGAAAATGATGGAATTCTGAGAAGGGCATGCCTATACGACCTAGGGGAATGGAGCATCTGTAGATGAAACCCGGGCAGCTCTTAGGTTCAGCTTCAAAAACTCCACTCATGGATAAGTCATGAGCTCCGAAACCATACTCCATACCATAAACTGAGAATGTTTCATACCAGATGAAGAATCAATTAGAAACAGGTAGTTATAATTAAAAGTAGAGTTGTATTAATATCGTTTGATATAGCTGTGAAACTGAGCTGTATCAATTTCCAGATACGACTCAGGCATGGTTAGTGGCTTCAGTCAAACTAAATGCAAACTTTATTCCTAGTTCTTCTATCAAGTTCATATTGTTAGGTGAGGCATCATACTACATTTGCAGAGCCCTTCTTATGTTTATGTCTAAACTATTGTGTATCTTATAAGACTGGGGGATAATTCTTAGCATTACTCTCTTCTGATAATAGTTGGGGCCTGGGGGAGAAGGGGAAAAGTTCAAAGACAGGTTGATTTCCTACAAGACAATGTACTGGTGCCAAAATGGACTATATAGATGGAGAGTAAGTTGCTCTTTAAGGCATTACATCAAATGTTCAGGTTTCAAGACAATGCATAAGTATTATCAAGCAACTTTTTCCCAGAATTTAGGAGATTGCGAGTAGCCATGGTTCCCAGATATCTGTCCTACTCTGCAAAAAATTTCGATCACCCTGTATCTAAAAAGGAAAAGGGAAAGAATTATAGAATTGGAAAGCAAATTCAAATATTTGGTCGAAAACTTCCATGTTCAACATCAAGATAGGTCAGGTCAGGTCAGGTCACCCCGGAAAAAAAACAAAAAAAATTAACAGAGCTCCTGAAATCATTAGGAAAACAGAAACAGAGAAACTACATGTAGCTAGAAGAATGATGAACATCAGAATCACAACATACATGCATCATTTGATATGTGTATGCATGCATGGTTGTAATATCAAGCTATATGTATTCATAAACAAGCATGGTTTGCTTACCTTCAATGCCAGAATGAAAGACGCCTAGACCAAAGCAGAAAAGGTATTTATTGAGAGGTGTGAGATCGTAAACATTCAACAGAACCTGGGTCTCGTCGTCGACAATATTAGTGGTGTAATCATCGCTGCTGCTGCTGCTGCTACTTCTGCCATGATCCATTACTTGAAGAATTCATTCTCCATTACCATTCTTTGTGCAAATGTAAGGGTGCAAAAAAAAAAAAAATGAACCGTGTGTATATGATGTAATCCAAATATGACTATGAGCATGGCCAAGTTTGGTTTGGTATATTTATCTTATTTATTCTTTAAATTTGAATTTAATTGTCAAATATAAATTTTAATAATTTAACACACTCAAATACTCACACTTTCGTCTTAACATTTTAATTAAAAAAATTAACTATAAAAGTTAAAATTATAATTTGATCTGATATCTGATCTATTAATATGATCAATGATCTAATAAACCAGCCCTCAACGCTAATTTTTCTTTGTTCAAATATAGAAAGAAAAAACACATCTCTAAATCAGCAGAAATTAAGAAACCAAAATATATTACCACTGAACCACCAAACGATATTTAGTTAAGGATTTAATTTTGAAGAGAAATAATTACATTTAATTTCGACTTGCTCATATAATTTCACATTTCTTCTCTTTCTGTTTCACCTGAGACAAAAGCTACTGATATATAGTCTCCATCAGATACCATTTGGAGAAGAGCAAGCAAAAGAAGGCTAAGACACTCAGACAAGGCAGTGCTTCAAAGAAAACAATCAAGAACCTTTATTGGTGGTGTTTGTGGCTGCATATTCTCGACTCTCGAGGCCTGTTCCTGGCTGACACGTAGTTTATTCTTGAGACCTGCTAGGGCCAGATCCCCCATCAGAGGTATCATTGTCTTGATCAAGGGAATTCTCCTCACCAATGCTCTCCCCCCAGAGTGTTCTAGTTGACCTCCTCCTAACAGTCACATGCGCCCTCGTTCTTGAGGTACCAGACCAGCTGCTGCTCCTTGAGACATTACCAGGTTGGAACACTCGAACAAGGAAGAATACAGTTAGCAAGCCTCGTTCATCGAGAGAGAAAGCGCTATCCTCACTTCTATCTTCCCCGATAGAAGATTGCAGTGTGCTGATTAAATCTCCAAGATCCCTTTGCCGCTCCAGCCTCCTCCAGTCACGTTGTCTCTCCGGATCTGCTTCTGATGGCCGCACAAGTGGGTGTGCAAGTCTTGCATGCTTCCTCAAATCTGAATATGATCCACTGAAATCACATGTCTCACAGGCACAGCTTCTCAATTTTGCATTCATAAAGACACGAGCAGGTTCCACAACCATCCACCCATTTATATTTCCCCGACACAGAGGGCAAACCAGCTTTTCCTTCACTTTGTGTTCACAATCAGTGTGCATCAGTCTGGATTCAATTCTTTCAGCTTGAATAGCAGGAGTACCTTCATCAAGAGTCATCCTATATGTTGGTGAGTCAGTTGCAGTTGAAAGTGATGTTTCTTCTTGCTGAGGCACTGTTGAAGAAGTTTTACCAAATGACTTACAGAACTGGTCAAAACAGTTGGAGTGGCGGTAGCTTGTGTCACACATGAATGGGCGGCAACCTTTACCATGAGATGAACACAGAAGCAAAATTGCATTATGAGGATGTTCGATACATACAGGGCATCGAGCTTCCTCCCATTCTTTGACATGCTCCTCGCTCTCTAAAGGATTTTTTATTAATGACAATAATGAAGGACTAGATCCACATGGAAACGGGGATGTTCTTGACCGTGATGTGGCGCAATCTCTTCTCTCCTTAGGCATCTTGATACGTCAAAGTAGCGGAAGATAGTATAGTTGAAACTGCAATTTAATTAACATCGGAAATACCGAAGTGAGCCACTACAGAGCAAAGCATCATCAGGATCAAAAAAAATATAGAGTCCTAACTCCCAAGTACCAAATACACAAGCCACTGTCACTCCATTACCGTAATTATATCTAAATCTCGTGTCTACAATATTTCAGAGACACAACATTTACAGACTACCTTACAATTGTCATTATTGACATGGCATATACAATTTATCATTTCGGAGCAATGCAAAAGTAAAAACAACACACTTACTTAGCAAAAAACATATTGATATACAATTACACAAAACCTTGCTAAGTAGGATGACCCAAGCTAATTTTTAGATGATATGTGATCCTCTAACCAGATTAACTACAACATGATGGACTGAATCCCCAAACCCGCGTAAAAGGATGCAACACACTACACCTTCCATCATTTATCTATATATAGAAGCATATTGAACAGAGGAGGTTACAGATACAAGTGATGATATTTTCTAATACTTAGTGTAAAGAAGCACAAATGTATCCATATTAATATTATTAAACCAATACTAAAAATTAAAAAACATTTACTACAACTCTGTAACTCACCAGCAGTCTAGTTGTCCACACTTTAACATAGAACAAGAATTCACGAATCTTGAGTGACTGACTATCACAAATTTTTTACAAAACACAAACAAGCACACAAGTACAAAACGTAAAACAAAAACAGCAATAAAAAGGTGCTAATCATGCCACAATTGTTTCAAAACAGAACAAATACACACCAAATCCGTGGCATCAAAATTTAATCACGCAGCAAGTGTTTTTCAACAAGGAACCAGTTGGACGAGCTCATATGTTCTTTGCCCTCAACATTTCAAACAAATCACAAATTACGCAAACATTCTACACTATCCCGCAAATTATGATTCAATCATATTCCCCTAATCTCTTCTTCATCAAAACCGATAAATGTGAACAAATTACTCTACATTTTCACCCAATCAAACAATCATAATATTAAATCAATAACTCTATACCACCACAATACTCATCGGAATAAACAACAAAATTAATTCAAATCAAACATTTGCGAAAAATTCCCAAAATACCCAAAACACAATCAAAACCCTAAAAACTACACAACAAATAAAAAAAATTACAAAAAACACTCGCAACTAAAAAAATCAAAACCCGAAACACAAACACGAACAAAAGCAACAATACATATATAGCAAATGACTAGATCCGGCTGTGTACAAAGAACTTGAAATTATTCGATAAAGAGTTGAGAATTTACCGTGAATTGTTCGAATTGAGCAAGAAATCAAGAATATCTGAGCTTTAATTTGAAAAAATGGTCATTTGAAATTCGAATTCAGATCTTGAAAATTGATGAATGTGAATAAACTTTGGGAAGCGAGCTGCTGCTAACAGAAAGGAGGCTGCAATGAAGTTGTTTAGGTCTTATATAGTACTACTAATGTTGTTATGTAGGAAAGGTTGTGGGCTGACGTGGACTCATGCTGGTCGTCTGTTTTATGATGTTTCCTTTGAATTTCAAAATCATTGTGGTCACGTCGGCCCTTTCGTTTTTTAATCTCTCACGCGCAGGAAAGCGAGTGCACTACACAATATAATAGTGCATGTGTCTCGTTAATTTCTATACACTTTATTTTTTTGATATTCCATTTAATTCTATATATTTCTAACTTACTAAAAATAGTAAAAAATTATAATATAAAAATCAACTACACTCATTACTTTCTCCCACTACACTCATTTTATTCATTAAATATTAAATGGTCCCACCACTTTAATCAACTTTATATACTTTTTTCACTAAATTACATTTTTTCTTTCTGTCTCATCCAACTATCTTAACAAAAGTAACATTATTTTATTATATTTCTTATCCTCCGTGACCAAATCATTTGTATACAAATGACTGGGATGGAGGGAGTATAATTCTACTCCGCACGAGGACTCTGTCCCTTTTTTGGTACATTAGAACGAATAATTCGTTTTTATGATATAATGGTCCAAATTTTGGCAAAAATGGCACATAACGCCTTCTGTCATAATCATCCACAAGAATTGGCGTTCTAGGGCATTTCTTTTTTTTTTTCAGTTTTGCTCTCTCCTCCCTTTTCTTGCCTTGTCTTGTGCAGATTTGCCATGGTAAAAACATGTTTTGCAACGCTCATATTTACTTCCCAAAAAAATGTTTTGGTTTAATTCTTTTTTTAGTAGTGATGTAAACCCATTTATAGTATGTATTTTTTATTTTTATTTTTATTTTTTATGGTTTTAGCTGTTTGAAAAAGGGTATCATGGGGAATATGTTTTTTCTTGACGAGACCTCATACTCATGAATTTTAGAAATGTAGTTCTACATAATATATAAAAATGTTATTTATTTGACGTAGACGTACATTTAGTGTATTGTGAGTATTAAAAATAAAATTATTTTCAAAAAAATAGAAAACATAGCAATTTGTACCGTCTGAAAATGGTACTGCAAATGTGTGAAATAATACATCTATAAATTGAAAATAGAACTATTAAATGGGAAGAAAATTCATGAAACTGTTGAAAGTAGTAATACAACATAAAAAAGAAGGAAAACATCATAATCCAACAAAGAAAATATTAAATCAATTTTTTTAAAATTTAATATGAGAGTTCGAAATATGCCCTTGGCATGATTTTTTACATAATAAAAATTACACACACAAGGCAGAAACAAAGGCACAAACGGGGGCGGGAAGGAAAAAATAAAAAAAAATATTAAAAATGCCCCAAAATACCACTTCTTGTGGGTGTATCTAACAAAACCCGAAAAAAGTGGCGTTTTGTGTCATTTGTCCAAATCTTGTGCCATAAAATTGAATACTTCATTCAGATGTCCAAAAAAAGGACAAGAGCCCCGCACGAGAGCATGGGCCGCTTCGATTTTAGGATAAATGTAGAATCACAATCATATATTTTTTCTTTCTATAATTGAAAATTGTAACTGTAGATTTGAATTTGATTTTGGTTTAGAAATTTTCAGTCCAACTATAATCGAATTGATTTCGGTTACAAAATTAACAAATAGAAAAAAAACATATGAATGATATAATAAAAGGGTATTGATCTCTATCCGAAATATAAACAAAATTTAAAACTAGTGCGATTTTTTTTATCGCAGTTAATCCGCAGCCGCTATCCTTGGAGTACCCACTGGGTAAACCCTATGAGCACACGCAATAGCCTATGATCACGTGAACCAAGATAAGCTGCATTTAAGCGACGGGTTCTAGCAAGGAGTATTAAGTGTAATTAATAATAATCAACTCAAAAGATAAAGTTAAAAACTTTGCTTTTTATCTTATTATTATTTTAATTTATTTTAATCAAAGAAAAATGAGAAAGAGAGAGAAATGATTTTTTATTACTAAAAATATTATAAGAGCAACTCCACCAGCTTAGAGCAACTCCAACAACTTAACTATTTGGAGTCTTAAAGTCTAATATAATGAATATGGAGAAAAAAACCTCTTCAACAACATCCTAGTGATTCCTTAAATCACCAAGATCCAATAAGATTTTCTTCCAATTCCTTATCTTTAGCTAACCTCTCTTCTCTTCTAATTTTTATTTTATAATATATATTTGAAAGAAACATCTTCTCTTTCTTCACTTTATGTAATAATGTTATTTTTTAATAATAAAATATTGTATAAGGAATGAATATAGGGAATGTTAGAGTTAGAAATATCTATTGATGCCTTAAGTTACTAAAATCCAATATTTTATATTAAATTTAGGAAATGAATTAAGAAGCTGTTGGAGATACTCTTAGCTATTTGGAGTCTTAAAGTCTAATATAAGGAATATGGAGAAAAACTACTTCAATAGTATCCTAATGATTCCTTAAATCACTAAGATCCACTAAGATTTTCTTTTAATTCTTTATCTTTAGTTAATCTCTCTCTTCTTCTAACTTTTATTTTATAATATATATTTGAAAAAAATACTTTTTCTTTTTTCACTTTATGTAATAATGTTACTTTTTAATGATAAAATATTATTTAAGAAATGAATATAGGGAATGTTGTTGGAGTTGGTAATAACTATTGATGTCTTAAATTACTAAAGTCCAATACTTTATATTAAATTTAGGAAATGAATTAAGAAGCTGTTGGAGATGCTCCAAGGAGCACTAGAAGTTCCTTAAAGATAAAGAATGATACTCGTGTCTTAGTAATTTAAGGAAGTACTAAGACACTGTTAGAGTGTCATTTTTTGTCAAGATCCTTATAATTGAATTTAATAGCTCGTATAAGGGAGCTGTTGGACTTACTCTAAGGAAGCACTTGGATGCTGTCGGAACTCTATTTTATACAAGATTCCTTAAATTTTAGTTTAGAATCTTAAATAGCTAATTTGTTGGAGTTGCACAACATTCTAGTGCTTTCTCCGTTAATGACTTATTTATAAGTAACCATTGGTGATTCATTACCTTTACTTTTAATAATTAAAAATTTGTTTCTCTCTCCTACTCCATATCAAATGCATAACTAGATTTTATATATGATAATAAAATATTACTAAGATACACTTATAAGAAAAGTTGTTAAGTTGACATACAATTAAATATTCTAAGATACTAGAATTCATTTTAATAATAACATTTTTAAGGAAGACTTTATTGGAGTTGCTCTTATTATTTAATTAAGAACTGTATCCTTAAATTATAATATCCATATATTTGTTGTTGGTTGAATTCGAATAAGTTATAAAAATAATATAAAATATTGTTGTTGGCGGGAGAATCCATGAACTTGGGGGATGTATTCTTTTAATATTTAGATCTAGTGGCCCTTATAATTTAATTAAGAACATCCGACGAGGCGATGATGATTGTGATGACCAAATTATAATAAAATTATACCTCATTTCAATTATTGAGGCTAGATTTCAATCCAGTCGACAAGCCGTTATTTTTGAGTTGTTATTTATGTACATAGATTTTTTTAAGAATCGCATATCAAACATATTTTTTATTTGTTTATCTATTGAAAGCCGCTTGCAGTAAAACAGTAAATATTTTTTTTCATAAAAAATTGAGACGATGCAGTGACTTCTAGTATATAATATTCTTACTTATCTTTTATTTTATTAGTGTATCTTAAGCATTTATACGTAAAATTGTGTGAGATAAAATGTTCAAAACTGAAATGATTTAATATTATTACCAGTTGACGCTTGACAGTTGTGAACAATGTACGATGCTCAGAGACATTAAGATATTAATAATTTTAATGATTCGGCAATTTTGAACAATAATATGTTAACAATTTTGGTGATTGGCCAATGTTGGTTGGCACTCTCAGTTGCGGTGTTCTAAAAATCCGGTCTAGGCGGCGCCTAGGCGCTAGGCGGTGTTAAAACGCCCCGACTCGGACTTAGGCGGTGATTTAAGCATTTTTTTTAAAAAATCGGGTAAAAATCGGGATTAGGCAGGCTAGACGGTCAAAAATCGGTCCTAGGCGGTATAGACGGAAAATAATTAAAAAATATTTTTTTTACGTATTTATAATTTTAATCATTAATTTAATAATTTCACACAATATCATGTCAATTTCAAATATAAAGTATTGGTAAGAAGTAACAAATAGTCTAATATATTTATTTTCTCACTTAAAATATAAAAATAATATATTATAATTAATTTAAAAGTGTGAATTAAAATATAGTTAATATTGTAAACTAAATAATTAGTACATAATGCATCTCAAATATGTAGACGTCGTTTAATATCATTTTAATTTTTTTTTTCAAACAAATATTTGACATATTGATCATTATATAATTATAAAAATTTAAAATAATATTTATATTCTTCTGATTAATCTCCGACTTACCGATTAATCTCTCGAAGGTACCCTACCGCCCGGCACGCCTAGCGATTTCTAGAACAATGCTCATTTGGTGATGCTTTTACACACGAGCTAGAGTTTCATGGGACACTCTCCAAAAAACAATTCCTCAAACATAAGGATAATAACGAAACAAGTAAATATTACTGACATAAGGTTCTCGCCAACAAATATGGAAGCAGTGAGTTTCATTTCATTCTATTGTAATACATCCACTAATTTGTAAATACATTTATGATACATGGGAGCGCTTGAATGCCCTCTTAACACTTGTGTATAAACTCCAAAAGTTTGTTTCTCTAAACATTAATCAAACATACATTAAATGAAAAAATCTGACAGTTTCGCCTCCTCGAACTCAAATACATTACATTTACTTGATATTCATAGCAGTTGCCATGGTCCGTAGCTCCTTTGCTATCTCCGAAAAGGCTGGCCTGTTAGCTGGATCTGTCGACCAACACTTCTCCATCAGTGACCTCCACGCTGGATCACACCAGGCCGGAGTCTCCGGTCGGAGAGTGCCTTTTATTATACCAGCTGAAAATGCAAGAGGGTTCCATCAAACGATGTATCTAGATCATGCATATAAATTTGTGAAAGAAAGCAGGTGCCAGACAGAGAGTGTACCTGCTACTTCTATTTGAGTTCATACAAGTTTTCACAACAAGAAATTAAATGCAGATATGTGAAAACAAAAGCCAATTTATGCATAACAAATAGAATCAGCAAACAGAGAACTCCAAATCTCTATCTTATATCCTCATTGTCCGTATAAAAGTACAAGGAAAAACAGTTAGGATAAGTTTGGATCAAACGACGAGGGTAAACTGTATATCAAATGTTGAACTTTGACTTGGCAAAGAAGAAAGAAGATTGGCAAGAATGGAGCTCAGAGGCATAAAACAGTTTAAAAACTGCTCTATTTTTATTAAAGAAAAAGAGCCATCAACAATTGCTTGTACTTCTAAAGCTATATATAGAACCACGTCAACATAATAACTGAGATGTCTCGCTGAAACTACTTAATATTTTTAATATCCTCCAAATGACATGATCACAAGTGTAAAAGTGCAGTGTACCTATGATTTCATGAGACCGCATACTCGAGTAAGGCTCCTCCCCTGTCAAGAGTTCCCACATCACGATACCAAATGAAAAAACATCAACCTACACAGAATCATCAACAAACACAAGAGATCATTTGGATGATCAGCAAGTAGCATGACTTGTACATACATTAAATAGCAGCTAAAATTTACCTTCTCAGTCACCAAGCTTTTACCGCTTAACAGTTCTGGAGCCATCCATGGTATGGTTCCTCGAACCCCACCAGACACAAGAGTCTTTTGCTTAATCTTTGACAATCCAAGATCGCCAATCTGGCATTGAACCCAGGAAAATTTCCTTTTTAAAAAATGAGAGGAAGCAGAGTGCTTCTTATTTATATCTTTTGTATATAAGACTATAAAAGAGAAAAGGAGAAACCGCCAAAGGGCTCTAAAGCGGCAAGGTGGGTGTTTAAGTGTGTTCAAAAAATTAAAAAACACAGAGAAATCAGTTAAAATACAACACATTTTCACGAGTAAAAAAGGAAGGTAGGCAGTGGAAAAATGTCAATATACTAAGTAGCAGGTCAATAACCTTGCACACTGGCCTCCGAGGATCCCTCATGTTGACAAGAAGATTATGGGACTTCAAATCAAAGTGTACTATGTTATTTTCATGCAAGTATTCCATGCCAAACGCCGTATCCATAGCTAAAATCAGCCTTTTTCGGCGATCAATAGTTCTGCAGACAGGTGACAACCCTTTTTTAGAATAAAGTACATGTTTGTGTTGGTCCACTAATAGAATAAGAAAAGAAAATTTGTCTTATATGTATACCATTAAATAAGAATATGGGACTTTAAGTGCAAAGAAGTATAAAGAACCTTATATGATTGTGCAAATAATCTGAATTCAGATTTATCAACAGCATACACACACATAACTTTGTAGGTAGAAAAAAACAAACTGCTAATGTACTAGGTTTGCATATGAAGCATGAAAAGATCCTTTCTGTAAAAGACAAAACAAAGATGTAAGTGTTTAAAGGCTGCAGTGATGGCCAATAGACCGAGTAAAATCACAGACAAACACTTCCAATTGGTGGCAGCATCGTCTTCTTCATGTGACATGACATTTAGAGACAATTTGAACTTTCTTTTCTGGCATTGAAGATTCAAATACAGAGGGTAATTATCCGAGTTTCAACTTTCAAGAAAATAAAGGGCAATCCATTTCTATGAAAATCCAGATCCTGCAGCTTCTTTGGAGTCTGGATAAATAAAACACTAGTTTCAAGAGAAAAACAATGATCTCATGCCCTAATTTTACTCTTTAGGTTGTACAGTACACGGCTTCCACAAAAAAAAAAATGAAAACTGAATTTAATAATATACAATTTTCACTACATATCTCTGCCCAGAAATTCACAATCCTATTTTCAAGTTTTGTGTTCACTAATTATAGTCAATATATGATTTAACTAAATACTTTTATAAAATCAAGGATCAATGTCTATAAGCAAATACAAAAGTATTGATGATCATGTACATTTCTTTCATAATTGAAAAGACAAAACTATATGTATGTGTTTATGATGAACAAATTATGCATTTCATTTAGTCTGCATACAGTTTTTGATTCTGTCGGTTTCAATATGCATGACATGAAATATATATAAAAAATTATATTTATATATGATGTGTCCCCGTGCACCCGCATGCCCATATTTTTAAATTTGCCAAATCCGCATGCCGGGTCCTTGTTTCTTAGATATAAACATATTATACAAAAATTACAATAATAGAAAACGCATACATTGCTCGGGACAAGCTTGTGTAAGAGACAGTGGAAAGTGACATAAGGACATGAGATTATACCTATCTTTTCTGCGGAAGACTTGTTTAAGGGAACCATTGATCATGAACTCTGTCACTGTTGCCAAATTGGTAGCAGGTCCATCTGTGACTACACCATACAAGGCAACAATATTTGGATGGCGAAGTTGGCCTAATATATGGGCTTCCCTCCAGAAATCTGCAATCTAGATAGGGGCAAATAAAATAACAAAATTAGGAACTACTTCCAATAAATTTTATAAATACCGGTCATTTAGTCTTTAAAATTTAACCAAAATAAATATCAGTTTACCAATCGATTCTCCTCCACTGCACCTCCATTGCAGAAACCCGGCTTTAATTTTTTAATTGCAACATCAGACCCTTTCCATTTTCCATAGAAAACAGTTCCATATGTGCCCGAGCCAAGTTCTTTAATATATTCAAGGTCTGAATTCTTAATAGCCTGCGTCATGATATAAAAACAGAAAAATATAAGCATACTATAATGTGTTTCATGTCATTAGTAGCACCGAAATTCTAATGAGAAAAATTCCAAGAGAAAAGTGATAACCTGAAGCTCTCCAATAGCTAGATGATTGTAAAGGGCAGTAATTTCAGGTGGTATCTCGCCATTTGCTTTAGACTCATCGTATGTCTTCTTTATTTCGTCCTGTAGAAAGAATTGTCATAAAAACTGATTATGATACTTAAATTTCTGGATAAATTTTTTTCCTTCCATGCTGAATAACAGTATGCACAAAGAAGTAATTTAGTTTGAGACAACACCTTTTTTTCAATGCTTAAAGGGGATTCAACATTCTGCTGAAGCACCGTTTCCTGCTTGTTTTCTTCCATTACTTTGTCGGAAGAAAAAATAGAAACAGCCTCTTTTGTAATGTGAGCTTGAGGGCACATAAACTTCTCAGCATTAACCAATGAAGAGAAAGATTGATCAGCTATGCTTGGGAGTGGATCGTGATAAGAAAACTGACACTCGGGATTTTTATATCTGTCATGTGGAACACCAGAACCATTCTCACTTATGTTTCCTTCACTACCAGAAGGGAAAGTAAATGAGCAAGTCAGGTTATTCAGGATGCACTTCGACGCTCTTGCATTACCTTCCACTTGTTGGCTACTAGAATCGGACCAATGCTTTAACAGAGTGGAATAAGATGACTTCACGACTTTCCCCTGTTTTGAGATAACTGAGCTCGACTTAATCCCTGGGTAAGATTTTCCCAAGCAAGGCCTCCCATTCGATCTAACTTTCCTATGATTCCTTACCTCTGTGAAATTACTAGGATTACTTTTGTAATGAGAATGATAAACATTTGGTTTGCTAGCATCGCCTGGACTGACATGTGAAGAAGTTGTTGATAGACCATCGAGAAACTGATTTCTACAAGGCCCTGGGGGTAACACAGACCTTAATGTCATGGAACCCGCAGAACATGTCATAATATTTTCTCTATTCAAATCACCCCTACTTTCCATAAAATTATCGTCATTATATTTGTAATCAACTGTGTCCTTCTGATCCACTGGCCGAGAATGACAAACCGACAGTGCAGCCAAGTCTGCATAACCCCTACTTTCCCCTGAATTTGCGTAATCACATTTGTAATCTACCATATCATTTGAATTCAACAACTGAGAATGAGAATCCAACAACGCAACCAAATCTACGTAACTCCTACTCCCCAAATTCACATCCAATGTCCGAGAATGACAAACCGAGTCTACATAACTCCTCCTCTCAATACAATTATCTTCATCACATGTGTACTCTTCACCATCCTTCACACTCAATCCCCGAGAATGACAAACCGAGTCTACGTAACTCCTACTCTCCCTACACTTACCGTCCTCATAATCACACTCTACTTTATCCCTAATCACATTCAATCCCCGAGAATGACAAATCGAGTCTACGTAACTCCTGCTCTCCCTACACTTCACATTCAATCCCCGAGAATGACAAATCGAGTCTACATAACTCCTACTCTCCCTACACTTATCATCATCATAATCACACTCTACTTTATCCCTAATCAACCTACTCAAACTACCAATAAAACTACAATTTACGCAATCTTCACAATTCTCATCATAATTACCTAACCCTAGCTCTCGAAAACACCTCGTAACAAACTCCGATTCTTTCGCAACCAATTCCTTCCTCAACAAACCTTTCCTCAAACACTCATCACTATACTTCACTTCACCACATTCACCAACACTTTTAACTACAATTTTTAGCAATTTCGATAAATTCAATAACTCAACACACTCATCATCACTACACACATACATCCAAAGCCTACAACAATCACCTCGAAACTCAACCTTCTCATAACAATAAATCATGCACCGAACGTCGTCGTCCGACTCCATCACCGCCAAACATGACTGCTCTTCTTCATTTTCGCCGTTTTTAATCATGTAATTGAGATTAAACGCTTTTTTAGGGCATTTAATGAGCTCCGAAATTTTCGCGTGAAGGCGGGAAAACGTGACCGTGCGGCCGACTGAGATGACGCGAGTCTCGCCGCCGGTGTATTTGAGGTTTTCCGGCGGCCGGAGGTGAGTGAATGCGCCGTTGAAGCTGCAGTTGAGTTTGATTTTAGGTTTTTTATAGCGAGGGAGAGATGATGAGTCTTTCATGGTAGTGAAAGTGTGTGTATTTATTTTGGACTCGATGAGTGTTTATATAGTGTGAAGTGGGAGTGGATGGAAGATTACTATTTTGACCTTGTAGTTGAGGTTATTTACTATTTACTGTTGTTATCTATTTGAATTTTGTTATTTTCAACTATTTTGTATTTGGTTGGGGACGTTTGATCCTGACATCGATATTTTTGTCCGATTTGGAGACGGTTATACTGTTATACATGATTCGTTATGTGTTTCGTAAATCGGAACTAATTAATTTAAATATTTATTTATGATATTATTGTAAATTTTTGAAAATTTAAATAATTTATTTATTAATTTTATTTAATTTATTATTAAATTTTAAAAAAATTCGTCAATTTTCTGTAACAAAGATTATATGTGGTTTATTATTTTGCGATCTTTGAATTCTTAGAGATTTTTAATTTTGGGAATTATTTTATAAATTAAAACTTTTTTTAAAATAACAAAATTTTGACAATTAAAATTTTCAAATGAGTCCACTACTTTTTCTCTGCCTCTCTTTGTCACTAATTTATTGGTTAACATAAATAATTTTTACAATTTATATTCATTTTTTACTAATTTCATTTCCATGTTTTAGTTTTCCTGCCCACTTCCTTTTAATTCAAATGTTAAAGAAAGACAGAGGGAATATATGCTTGGTTTTATTCGTTTTATTTACTCATGTTCAGTGTTTCCCTCAAATTTAATAAAATATTTATTTCATTTTTCTCGTGCAATATAGTATATGCTAATTATGGCATCGAATTTTTGTTCTCCTTCCGTTGTATCCGTCCATTATAGGAGAAGAAAAGCAGCAGCACTGCACCGTTGATACATGTTATTCCGAAAAAATAATAAAAATATTTTTTTTTAGAATTTTTGATGAAAATTTCACTTTTAAAATTTTGGCCAAAAAAACGGTATAATATGCATTTATAAATTGGCTATTACTAATACACAATTTACAAATGGGTATTTTGTGTAAAAAAAGTTTTAAAAAAATAATAAATAATAAATAGAGATACGCATTCAAGAAATGTGTATCACCCCCTTTATCTTTGGTGATATGCATACAGGAAAAATGGTGTCTTGTGTTTTGCTTTTTGCTTTTTAATTTTTTTAACGTAACACTCATTTCATAAATGCGTCTTAAACTTATTCATTCTTCAAATATGTATTAAACGGGTATTTTTTATCATAAATTTTAAAAAATGATATCCTTGTCGCAATTTCTAAAAAAATATTTTTGACCTATCATATTCCCAAATGTAAAAGGCACATTGGCAGTATTAGTTCTTTTTCGGGGGTAGCTAGAAAATGAAGGCACTGAGTTGGACTCGGGTTGAGTTGAATTTGGTTTAACTGCAACCGATTTGTTGCTCGAGTTGGGTTAGATTACGAGCTGGGTTGGCGGGTTGGACTGCATGTTATGTTATAAGCTGAATTGGTAGTTGGGCCGGTGTTAAATCAAAAAATTAAAAAACAAAAAATAAAAATCATTTAAAATAATGAATAGAAAGAAATTAAATTACATCATTCTTCGTACTTTTTCTCTGCCAGAAAAGAAAAGAAAATTTCATTAAATAGAACGTAACATAGTTGGACATAGTTGGAACAAACTCCCAACTATCGATTCAATCATGTTGAAAAGTAAATAATATACTAAAAATAATTAGCTGATTTATTTCATATCGTTTAACACACATTATTTAAATATTTTTAAAGCTAAAAATGAAATCAAGATATCACAAACGTTCCAAACGACACTAACATCCCTGAACGCAACAATATCACAATTGAACTTATCACATAAAAATCATTGTTGTTCCGATGTTCAAAAATCTCAACGCATAAACTGAAATTGGAGGAGCGACACCTCAACCGCATAAACTGAAATTGGAGGAGCGGCATCCCAACTACATACATGCTGGATACCAGTTATAAATATGTCAAAAGTATAAACCCCTAACAGATGAACAATCTTTCGTTCCGAAAGGTGAGCTCTTATAAGAATCACCACGATCCCAATTTCAATACGAACTTTAAGTATAAAATACATTAATAAAATCATTCTCAAGAGATCCAACAACGAATAAATTCAAACATAATTAAACAAAAACGTCACAAAACACCCCAAAGGAGAGACAAAATAAACATTTCAAAAGGAGAGACACACAAATAGTAAAAAAAATGAGTTTCATCGTAGGAAAATCAACAAAAACAAAAGAAAACAAATGGGTTGGGGCTTTTCACCGGAGAATCCTGTGAAAGACCCTTGGCTAACTTGAGAAATGACAAAGATAAAAAACAAGAGACGGCTCTTCAAACCCTAGGAGAGAGTTCTTATGAGATCATCTCATTAATTATTAATAAATAATCATTAGCAATTATTTGGAGCGACATTTTAGCATATTTATTGAAATAAATATTAAGATTTGATCACTAGTAATTTAAAATATTATTTTATACGTGAACTTGATATATTTCAAAAAAATTATCATTTTGATGATAAGGATTTTGTATAATGATTGTTTTTGGAGTTTATACATAAAAAATTGTTATGAATCATTATTACAAGTACTCAATTGTCTATAATATTTATAAATAATATATTATGACAATTTTGGAATAATAATATTATACAAATAAATTTAAATTATAAATAAAAAATTTTGAAATTTAATTGAAATATAAATTTTTATATATATATATATACTGAGTTTTTGTCTTTGTGAACTGTGGGCTAGGTCGAATTGGGCCATGGGTTGGGTTTGAATCTTGACGGACTGGTTCATGAGTTGTGAAAATTGAACCCATAATCGGCAGTGAGTCTAACACGAATTGGTTCGGGTTGGGTTATTTGCGGTTCAAAAGCGCCGAATAATAACGAATAAAATATCGGGTCGGGCCGAACGGCTTGAATAAACCCGTCAATTTGACCACTCTATCCCTAAGATATTCAAGTACATGCAAAAATGAATGTTGAAAAAAAAACAGACACTTAATTCTTTAGTGATTACTAAAAATTAATTGAAGTCAAACAAATATTTTTACCAATTATATGCTCATAATTTTATTCACGGTGAGTAGTGAAATACAATCCACTGAAATTTTTAGCACAAATAAACTGTTAACTCACAAAACAAGATATGTTATTTTTCCGATCTATGCTATATTATTGAATCAAATTACCCAAGCCTGGATATGACCAAATGGGTTTTGTGATTTAGTTAAGATCAGTTTTTGGAATTTCATGTAATTAAACATTCAATGCTATACAAATTTATGTCAAGAAATTCAAATTGAATTTCTTAAATATTCATAAACGTAAGACTTGCTCTTTAATCAACCACCCTTTTATGACAAGGTTGAACGTATATAATATATGCATTAACTAACTTTTTGGCAAAAAAATCTGGGTGGCTTAATACTATGAATGTTACATCTATATTGGACATGAAGGTTCGTATGATTCCTTACACTACGCCATACATGGCATCTAGCACATCTAGCAACCCCAAATCTGTGTTACTATAGACCCCAAAAAAGGTTGCCTTAAATAGGTCTATTGCAATACTTTTTGAGTGCTGGGTGTAAGGTAGCAACACTTTTTGAGTGCTGGGTGTAAGGCAGTAACCATAGATATCTAATCTTACATCAGGGTCAATCTATGGTAACATAGCAAATATGTTGTTATAGATATCAGTTGCAACATGATTTTTATAGCATAACAACATATATTTTGTGTTGCAATAGAGTTACTAACTGACAAAAAAAGTGTGCCCCACATGTGGATGTATGGCCCAGGCGTGGGGCCCACAATATAAAACCGACGTTTGTAATAGAGCAGAACATTTAAAATCATAATTGACGAATCAGAAAATTTAGTTAAGGAACCCCAAAATTGGTTCCTTAAATGTATTCAAAATCCTTTTGATTTTTTCGAGCGAAAATGATTCAGCAATACTTTGAATCTCGACGAGATAAAACTCGTAAAACCATGTTTACGGAAATATCGTAAACAACAATAACTTGAAACAATGATTATGGACTGAATCATTATTCAAAACCGAACTCTTGATATTAATACTCATTTTGTTGTCATATCAAATTAGATATCAATACGAACTTTGATACTCACAGCATCCCATACTGAAGTCAACATCAATCATCAATATTATTACCACCTTTGATATTTAACAACAAACTAAGTATCAACATCAACCAGAATCTGAATTAAAACTGCATTTCACTTTTTATTCAAAACAGAAACAGTTGATAAATCATTTATTCTATGATTATCAAAACAATTTAGAAACAACAGTTTATATTGGAACCAATTATATTTCATGTTGTTCCTGATGATCGGTCACGAAATATAAAAATAAAAATATATTACATTTGTAAATTATATTTTCTAATAAAAAATAAGCCAACACCCATTCAATTACTATTTTTAATCACCAATTAAACATCTACCAACACCAATTAAAGAACATAATTTAAAATATACATGTACTTGAGAAAAATAACCATGAACCACCCATTACAAAATCGAAAAGAAAAACCTATACTAGTTCAAAAGGTACTCTTATAAAGCTAGAACAACAACATGTCATTCTTTTTTCACTAAAGGATTCCCTACAAGAAGATTGATCCGGTGACGAATTAGAACCCTCTAGCACCTTTTTAATGCTTGATGCATCAACTGTAAACATGAAGCTAGTATACGATATTTGCACGAACCATCAGGTCCCTGCAATACACAAATCAAAATTATAAAACTGAACAACCTTGTTATACGATACTTGTACGAACCATTGGTAGGATATTCATAACATTAGACTTATCTATTTTCTTAATATATATATATATATATATATCGCTGCATCTTGAATGAATATATAAAAATAATATGAAAAGGACTACCTGACTTAAGCTACAATTGGTTCAACCTAAATGCTGATATCATAAACAAACTGCGCTTTTGGTTCCAAATCTATAAATTTGTTAATACATTCCTGCATTAATCAAAGGGTTCACCATTTAAGTGCATATTTATATAGTATAATAATATGAAAGCAGGATAACCTTTTATCTGTTATATAACTGAACTCTGTAATTTATAAAATAAATTAGAAGCAGGAGAAGCTCGTATAAAGTATACAAATATTTATCAACCAATGCATATTTACTATATTTTATAAATAAAGAGTCCAAGTGAGCATAAGAACCCAAGCCCGTAATTTACACTATATAGCAAGATCTTCCAGTTGTACACATTTGGGTTTCTACAATAAATTATATAAAGAAAACTCAGGCCAACCGGTACCTTTAGATTTCAAATTTTATTGTCAATACATAATAAACATAAAGCACATATTCACGTATTATACTTCAGTTTAGCTTGATATTTTCAACCAGTCTTATAGTCAGAATACGTTTATCAAAAAGTAAAAAGAATGAAAGAAAACCAAGTCAACAAACCTGATGAACATGATACGTGCACCTGCAATTTCAGCCTTGAAAAATCTGTAACACGGACTAGTGAATTAGTAGATATTGAAAAAGTTATGATCCTCCAACTACTGATTTTCCCGAAGAATATAGGCACTCTGATCATGTCCAAAAAATTCATGAGCTAGAGAGAAAGGTAAACTCGTTGATGAACATGTCAAGTTTAATGCTAAGAAAGAGAGGGAATGATAATGCTATCAGTCAGATGATCCCATGTACGTTAAGTGCGTGTATGTTAAGTGCGTGCGAAGAGTTTAACATATTTCGACACGGTAACATTGCAACTTGCAAGTCTGCAACAACTGATAAGACCTCTTACCCTGAAAAATATTGGCTCCTCAGTCAGATGATCATATCTAAAGCATTATCTCCTCGTAATCCTGAAAAACCTCTTACCCTGGATGGAACATTATGTATAGTACACATCATCTTCACCGTCCTTCTCGACGTTCTGGTCTTTTCAGATTTTGGTTGACCAATCCTCTCTCCAGCAACTGAAGATGAGAAGCTCGTAAACTGAACCAAAGCCCTTGCCCTGACTCTAACAATATAACGTATACATCAGTACCATCGAAAAACAAGAACTCATCTCTAATATTTCAACAAAATTAAACTTCAGCTTATCTATAAGTTTCCACGTAGCAAATACAAAAGAGTACCAAAAAATATCAAATTTGTCTCTAAACTGTTTGACCTTCTCTTGCAAAGAACAAACTCATACAAAGACAATACATAATCACTTTTCAGAGTCGATAATTTCACAATTATAGTGATGATCTTCTCACAAACTGTATACATTCTCTCGATTAAAAACAAAAAAATAGCAACAATACACAATCACGTCCCAGCATCGACAAATTTACAATTTAACAAACAATTTTCAAACAAATTACAAGTAGCATCAATTACAAATTATCATTTCACTAAAACAAACTCAAATTAACATAATACAATCCAACAATCAACAAACACAATACAATCCAATAATCAACAAACACAATTAATCTAAAATTAAACACAAAAACAATCAAAGCATGTATGATGCACATTATAGGCTACAATTAGAGTGAACATGATTTTCTTAAATGCAGCATCAAGAACAAACAAAAGAAAATTAAATGTTGGAGTATTTGCAAAAATAAAGGCAGATACAAATAATATAATGTCAATAAATTAGATTATGACATTGAAATAAATGGATAAAATGATTTGATAACTATGTTATTGGATTATCTCGATACCTTCTAATATACAAGACTCAATTAGCGCAATTGAGGATAAAGAAGCCGAATTTTGGACCATATTCAGACCGACTTCGGGAGTCAGCACTATACTTCGCAACTATGTCGTCCTCTAGGCCAAGGTCTGAACCCAAATCTTCTACTCATAACCTAAACCTCTTAAACCTCTTGATTTGAACCAGAATTAGTTAATCGAAACTATTATTTGGAAAAAAAAATTGAACCCTAGTTGAACTAGTTGTCGAGAGAGAGAGAGAGATTAGAGAGAGGAGAATGAGATCTAGGGAGATAGAGTATAAAATAAACTGAATTTCCCCCTTTCCCTTTTTCAAAAATTTGGCTTCCCGATGTGTCCGAATTTAAACCGCCCAACTCAAAATTTTAGCCCAGCCCATTTCATTTACCTTACATTTTTTTCTTTATAATTTTTTAAATATTTAAATATTTTTTAATTAGATGCTTTATAATATTAACAATAATTTATTACTTTAAATTAATTTCTTAAAATTCAAAAATAATATAGACACCAAAATCAGTGATAATGCCATAATTTCATACATACTGCAACATTTTCTAAGGCAACACCATACAAAAGTGTGCAAATAGGTCATCTATGTTGTAGTGTTATATAGTTAAAATAAGGTATTTACAAATAATTTTATACAAGGTCACGTGGTGTTGATGATAAAAAAGGGTTGGTGCTGATGCACATTCTATATTTTTCATGGAGAAAGAACTAGAAGGTTGAATCTTCTTTCTTGTATTAAATTAAGAAACTAGCATACACGGGTCATTTTCTCGAATTTTTTTATCCATCATACAATTATAATATTCTTAGTTGTTTTCTTATTTGTAAATGTTTTACAATATCTAACGTATATCAAATACAAGTTGATTGTTTATTAATGTGTATTATTTTCATACAAGATATTACCAAATTATACAACATTTCTAATATAGCTCATTAAGCAATATATATATATATATATATATATATTCTTATTTGTGTTGTATAATTTGTATTTAATGAATCAATATAAACAGGATAGTCAGTGTACGTTTAAAATGAAACGATTAATTTTAATATGTAGAATGTCGTTAGTATATTTACAAAGAAAAAACTAAAAATTAACATATATGTTGAATACAGAGTTGACCAAAAAAATTAAATTTTATTTTAATAAACTTACGTACTGGTTTATATTTTTACTGAGTTCACTACTAACTTACAATTAACTTAAAAAGATAAAAAATGCATAACTGAAGTCAGAATGACTTGCAATTATAATATACAATAATGTAAAATTTACACTACTGTTAATATAAAAATTGATTTTAATGAAAAATGTTAGTTTTTGAAATTCAACGTATGTATGTGTGGAAAAATGTTAGTTTTTTTATTTACACTACTGTTAACAAAGTAGGATTAAATTGTATAAGTGTGTGTCAACATGTAAATTATCGTATGTTACATTTCTTAGTAAATTGCGATGGTTTCAATTATTTATATGCTAAATATCTGATTTATGTACATGTATAATCATTATTAACATCTAGTGAGGCAATTGATTACTTAAATAACATGTATTTATGATTATTCAAAAATTAAAATTATGTAATAAATAAATTGCGATAATTTATATTGGTATTCACATTATCACTGACAAACAATCCATATCTATTTTTTACGCAACCGATTATCAATCATGGTTGTAACATAAAAATAAATTATATATTGTAAAGACTTATTATTGATATTCATGAATTTTTTAAAAATTCAAAGGAAAAATTGTAATTATATCATTATTTAAACCACTTTTAAATTTCTTTCATTACGACTCTAATATTTCTTCATATAATAAATTGATAACATTGTATACTATTCTCCTAAAATTAAATATTTATCAATTCGATAAAGTTTTATAAATATGAATTGAACTGGATAATTCCTTCAAATTATTGAACAATATATATTTTCTTTAAATAGTATAAAATGCATTGAATCAAATGCTACAATATAGTATAGATATAACTTTTATTTGAATAATTCAAAATATTAAAAATAATTCAAAATATTTGCACAATATTACCTTGATCAATGAATATTACTAGTCTAAAAGAATTATTTTTAAAAAGCTAATTTTTTAAAATAAAAAATGAAAATAAATTGATTTAATATATCATCGTAGTTTTAACAAATCTCGTGAGATCTAATATCAAATTTTGAATATTTTTAAAATCGGGACAAGTCCCAAAAACAATAATATGCTACCAGTGAAGTTAGTAATTTTAATACAAATAATCAATTGACTTGATCCTATAAAGACCTCAAACACATTAATTTATATTAAAATAAGATATTAAAAAAATCACATTATTGGTAAGATATTCTCGCCGAGCTTTTAATTTAAATTTACTAAACGTAGAATGTGGCGATATTTTTCGAGTATTTTTTGAATAATGGGCCAAAGTTTGATTTCAAATTCGAAATAAATTAAAATGAATTGACTCATTATAATTCGAACTTATCTAAATATGTAATACCAATATATATTATTTATATATAAACGATTCTATTTTTAATTTTTTCTTTAAAAATTATATATGTACATTTTTATTATTTTTTATAAAAAAATATGTTAAAAATATATGAGATATATTTTAAACTAAAAAATGATTAATAAATAAGATAATAATCCATTTATGTACTATGCCTAAATATTCAAGTAACTAATTTTTTTGTGGAATTCAAATAACTATGTTTAAAGTTAAATAAAATATTAATTTAGCACACTTACATATTATGTGTATGATAAAAAACACATGTGACAATATGGTGTAGTGGTATGAGATTTTATATGTGAATGAAATATCTCAAGTTCAATTCCCACAAATCACATGTTTTATACAAATATTAAAAATATGGGTAGTTTAGTCTTTTCAATGAAACTTTTTAATCTCATGAATTTTATTCCCTTATTCTCCTATTATATATAGAAGAGCTATATGAGAAAGTAATAGATACTGAATTATTAGTATCTAGTACCGATACATATCATAAAATGATTTTGTGCCTGTGGAGACACAACAGTAAATTATGTGGCAAATTTTGATTGATTAATTTTCAATAATTATAATAGGGCCCTCTATATGCACAAAAATTTCACCAATGATAATTTTTCGACTCATAAAAGATCATTATTAAAATGTGTTCATGACACACACTAGACAAACCCATCATAAAAGAACTGTTGAAAATCACTTTTAAAATGTATGGGACTTGATAATGCACCAACTTTTCTTAGTCTTTATTTTTTAAATTTATGGTATCTCAAATTTCACTTGAAACTCTCCTAATTTTTCCCATACAGTTATCTTTAGGCCTGCAATGGGGTAAGAACATCAATGGACACTCAGGATTCTCTATTTCTACCCTGCAAATCAAGAACGAAAAACAGATTTACATTGATGATCATATGATATCACAAACAATAAATCATCCACATATATGAAAAGAATTGTACAAAAATTTACAAATATAGTTAACTACTTACTCATAGTTGAGAAAAAAATGATGAAGGAACACTGATATTTCAAGTTTCGCAAGGTCTTTTCCTGGGCAAAGTCTGCTTCCTGCTCCAAAAGGAATGAATGCTCCAGTTTTTGATGTGAAATCCTTTGAATTGAACATATAAGAATATGAAATAGAAAAATAACATGTGTTAGGAATATATGTGCATTAGTTTGATGATATGTTTAACAAAACACTTAAGTAGAAATCTAGTATTTGTAGCCTCAACGGATAAGACCATTTTGGCTATCCGTTGATGGTGTAGCTTTACTTAGAAATAAGTCTAGTGTTGTAGCACATTTCAGTCTCTGAATTTGAGATATAATTCTTAAATGTTGAGGGAAATTATAAGTCATATTGACTACTAGAGGATATGCAGATAGGAAGGCCAATTGTAAATATTTCATGCCTTGTAATCTTGTATAAATGAAATGGTGTCAACGGATAACTTAAAGACCTTCAACGGATGAGAAACAAAGCTTCAACGGATGTCTCTAAAGCTTCAACGGATAACATCCTTCAACGGATGAGTGCATCAACGGATAGAGCTTTAACTGCTAACACATCAACGGATAAAGCCATCAACGGATGAAGGCTTCAACAGATGTTCTGTTAAATAGCAGTTGACAAGTGGTAGTTGTACCTACAAACAGAGGCACATGGGTTGACAGAGACAACTGAGATGTGGTAGCCTAATTCAGGAATATCAGAAAAAGCAGCCGTTCTACTCTAGCATAAAGAGGCAATAGTCAACAATGCACTGGAGTAAAATGGAGTAGAAACAAGTGGAGAACTTATTTTATTATTGTACTTTTTATCTTTGTCTTCACTTGTAAACTTGGTGATATATAAACCAAGTAGCAGCTAGTAATTAGACATGAATTTTTCCAGAACTGTTTAGAAAAATCTTGAGAGAAAAATTATCTAGTTTGTACTAGGATGCAGCTGTGATCAACTTCTTGAATCACAGATTTTCTGAAATACCATCTCTGGTGGAACAACAATCCACCAGAAAAGTTTTTAAGGTCTGTTGTGTTCTTTACATTAGTGTTTGAATATATATCTGTCTGTATTAGCTTAAAGCAATTCATACACTTGTTTATCTTAAACACATAGCCTTTGAAACTGCTCAAAACTTGAAAAAGTTTTGAGATTTACATTCAACCCCCCTTCTGTAAATCTCATTGTTAGTTCATTAGGAATAACAATTGGTATCAGAGCAAGCTCTTGACACACAAAGAGTTTAAAGATCTTGGAAACTAACAAAGATGAGTAAGAAGGATATTGAAGTAAAAATCCCAGTTCTTGACAAAGACAGTTATCACCATTGGAAGGTGAAAATGCACCTTCATCTACTCTCCCAAGATGAAGGTTATGTAAACTGCATTGAGAATGGTCCTCACATTCCCCACAAAGTAGCCACAGTTGCTACAGCCACAATTGCTGTTGGTCAATCCATTCCAAAACCTAGAGCAGAATGGACAATGGAAGACACAGAAGAAGTCCACAAGGATAAGAAGGCTATGAACATTTTGTTTAATGGTCTTGACAAGGATATGTTTGATAATGTGATAAATTGCACAACTGCCAAAGAGGTTTGGGACACAGTTCAGCTACTGTGTGAAGGTACAGAACAAGTAAAAGAAAACAAAATGCAGCTTCTCATTCAACAGTATGAGTATTTTCATTTTGAAGAAAATGAATCTTTAAATGACACATTCAATAGATTCCAAAAGCTGTTGAATGGACTGAAGCTGTATGGTAGAGTGTACCAGGTGAAGGATTCAAATCTTAAATTTTTAAGATCCTTGCCAAAGGAATGGAAACCCATGGCTGTCTCCTTAAGAAACTCTCAAGATTATAAGGACTTCACTCTTGAAAGATTATATGGAATCTTGAAGACTTATGAACTAGAGCTGGAACAGGATGAGGTATTGGAGAAGGGAAGAAAGAAAGGAGGTTCAGTTGCCTTGGTAGCTGATAATGAGAAAGAATGCAGACAAGAAACTGTGAGATCTACATTAAACTCCAAAGATGGCACAAGCAAATCAGAATCAAGCAAGGGTAAGGAGCAAGTTGCTGAGAATGAAGACAACTCCAGCCAAGATGACTCTGATGGTATTGATGAGCATCTTGTATTTCTGTCCAGAAGATTTGCAAAGATGAAATTTAGGAAAAACACTAGAGCCACTAAATCTCATAAGAACATGGTGGACAAATCCAAGTTCAAGTGTTTCAATTGTGGTATAAGTGGACACTTTGCAAGTGAGTGCAGAAAGCCAACTTCTGAAAAGAAGAAATTTGACCAAGTAGATTACAAAAAGAAATATTTTGATCTGCTCAAGCAAAAGGAGAGGGCTTTCATTACTCAAGAAAAAGACTGGGCAGCTGATGGAGAAGAAGAGGATGAAGATGCGGAATATGTCAACTTGGCTCTCATAGCTGATTCTGAGGAAAATGAAGTTAGTTCATCAAGCAACCAGGTAATCACTACTGATTTAACACAGCTTACTAAAGAAGAGTGCAATGATGCTTTTAATGACATGTCTACTGAACTGTATCATTTGCGTGTGTCTCTTAAATCTCTTGCTAAAGAAAATAGTAGGATTAAAGAGAACAATTTGTTTTTAAGTGATAGAAATGCTGTGTTAGAAGATAAGTTGATTGACCTAGAGAAAACTAAGCTACATTGTATATCTATTGAAAATGAACTAGCTGAATCTGTTAAGAAAGTAGAAATACTTTCTAATCAATTAGAGAGAGAGTAAGAGGTGATTAAAGCCTGGAAGACATCTAGGGATGTTAGTGCTCAAATTGCCAAGGTCCAAGGAATTGAATCATTCTGTGAGACTGCCTGGGATAAAAACAAAAAGAAAATGGAATTAATTGATGGGCTGTCAACAAATGTGGAATCAACGGATGATGAAAGTTATCCGTTGAAGGAAGAAAAGGAGCATCCGTTGAAGGTTTCTCAATTAAAACAGGCAGATGTTTCTAAAAGTGAAAATCTAAAGAAACTCAACAAAAAGTTTGGTTCAACTTCCAAGAACTTTGTCAAAGAAGAAGCAAGCACATCCAAAGATTTCAGTAAGGTGAATATAGGACATATGACCTTAGAACAGTTAAAGAATAGGCTCAAAGTGGTTGAGGATAAAAAGGAAACTAAAAGGAAATCTAATAGAAATGGGAAGGTAGGGGTTAACAAACATAACAATTACACACCTGATAAGTATGCTCCTAGAAAAAGCTGTGTGCATTGTAGTAGTGTTAATCATCTATCTGCTAATTGCAAATCTATTAAGAAAACTCCCATTCCTGTACCCTCTTCCATGCCTAATATTTCTGCATCACCTCTGCATGCTATGCCTGTTATGTCTCATCAGAATCCTTATGCACATTTTGCTAACATGCCATATTTTAACAATCCTTATCTTGCTGCATTTAGTATGCCTCAAATGCCATACAATATGCCAATATGGAATAACATGCTTGCACAATCCATGCCTTATCAAATTCCAAATGTGCTAAATGATTCTGTGACTAACCCTACACCTCAACCAACTACATCTAAGATCAAGGTTGACTCAAAGTTACCTAAGTCTAAAGATGCAGAAGGAATGAAGTCTAGGAGAAAGGCTAACAAGAATGGACCCAAGGAAACTTGGGTACCAAAATCAACTTGATTGATTTTATGGTGTGCAGGGAAAAAGAAAAAATCTATGGTACTTGGACAGTGGCTGTTCAAGACACATGACAGGAGATTTCTCCCTGCTCACAGAGTTTAAGGAGAGAGCTGGCCCTAGCATAACCTTTGGAGATGACAGCAAAGGGTTTACTATGGGATATGGCTTGATTTCAACAAGGAATGTCATAATTGATGAAGTTGCATTAGTTGATGGTCTCAAGCACAACTTACTGAGCATCAGTCAACTATGTGATAGAGGGAATACAATTTCCTTCAATTCAGAAGCCTGTGTTGTCACCAGTAAGAAAGACAACAAAGTGGTTCTAACTGTAGTTAGAAAAGGAAATGTGTACTTAGCTGACTTCAACTCTATAGATGCAGAATCTATTACTTGTCTCTTCAGCAAGGCAAGTTCAGTTGAAAGTTGGCTATGGCACAAGAAGCTATCCCATTTGAATTTCAAGACAATGAATGATCTAGTCAAAAAGGACTTAGTTAGAGGAATTCCTCTTGTTGAATTCTCAAGGGATGGTTTGTGTGATGCTTGTCAGAAAGGCAAACAAAGGAAAACATCATTCAAAAAGAAGCTTGAAACAACAATTGATGAACCATTACAGCTGATACATATGGATTTGTTTGGACCAGTCAATGTATTGTCAATTGCAAGAAAAATATATTGCTTGGTGATTGTAGATGATTTCTCAAAGTTTTCATGGGTCTATTTTCTTGGATCAAAGGATGAAGCAAGTGAAATCATTATCAATCACATCAGGCAAGTCAGTAATCATCCTGGCTTGAAGGTTAGGAATATCAGGAGTGACAATGGAACTGAGTTCAAGAATTTGACAATGAGGCTGTTATGTGAAGAAAATGGAATCATGCATGAGTTCTCAGCTCCAAGAACACCTCAGCAAAATGGGGTAGTTGAAAGAAAGAACAGATCTTTAATTGAGGCTGCCAGAACAATGCTTGAAGAATCAAAGTTACCAACATATTTCTGGGCTGAAGCTGTTAATTGTGCCTGCTACACTCAGAATATTTCTTTGATCAATCAAGCTAAAGGCATGACTCCTTATCAGTTGTTCAAGAGAAGAAAACCAACTCTAAACTTTCTTCATGTCTTTGGATGTAAATGCTTTATACTGAGAAATCAATTTGACCATAAAGGGAAGTTTGATGCAAAGGCTGATGAAGGGATATTTGTTGGTTACTCAGCTGGAAAATCTTATAGGGTCTACAATCTAAGAACCAACATTGTTATGGAATCTGTGCATGTTGTGTTTGATGATAAAAAGATTGATGGACTAACAGATGAGGGACACCATGAAAGACTCAAATTTGACAACATTGAGATATATTGTGATGATAGTGAAGAGGAGATTGATGGAAATGACACTTCAAAAGGGATTCAAGATATGCCCTTGGATAATGCACAAAATACTGCATCCGTTGAAAGTCAGAATTCTGCATCCGTTGAAAGAGGCAATGCAGTATCCGTTGAAAGACATAATGCATCATCCGTTGAAGTACATAATGAAGCATCCGTTGATCATAGTTCATCAACGGATAATCGATTTACATCATCAGTTGATAGAACTCCAAGTTCCCTGCAAAGGACCAACAACTCAGGGGGAGTTTCAACTGATCAACACTCTGTCTCACATCACGACAATACTGAGGCCACCTCATCTAGAGCACATCTTCCACCTCAAAGGAAATGGACCAAGAATCATCCCTTTGAACTGATCATTGGTGTTGCATCATCTAAAGTGCAAACAAGAAAAGTTACTCAAAATGAATGTCTGTATAGTAGTTTTCTATCTCAGGAGGAACCTAAGAAAGTGGAAGAAGCCTTAATGGATCCAGATTGGATATTAGCTATGCAGGAAGAGCTGAACCAATTTGAGAGAAATAAAGTTTGGAAGCTGGTACCCAAGCCAAAGAACAAGAGTTCCATTGACACAAAATGGGTATTCAGAAACAAGATGGATGAAAATGGCATTGTCATAAGGAATAAAGCCAGATTGGTTGCTAAAGGCTATTCTCAACAAGAGGGAATAGATTTTGATGAAACATTTGCTCCAGTTGCAAGACTTGAAGCCATCAGAATCTTTCTAGCCTATGCAGCTAATGCCAATTTCAAAGTCTATCAGATGGATGTCAAGAGTGCATTTCTAAATGGGGAATTGGAGGAAGAAGTTTATGTAAGCCAACCTCCAGGTTTTGAAGATCAAAATTTTCCAAACCATGTGTATTATCTGTTGAAAGCACTCTATGGACTAAAGCAAGCACCTAGAGCCTGGTATGAGACTTTGTCAAAGTTCCTTCTAGATAATCATTTCACAAGAGGTACTGTTGACAAAACTCTCTTCTTTAGAAATGTTAATGGCTCTAAGATACTTGTACAAATTTATGTAGATGATATTATATTTGGATCTACAGATGATAAGCTTTGTAAAAAGTTTGCTAAATTAATGCAAAGTAAATATGAAATGAGCATGATGGGAGAGCTAACTTACTTTCTTGGGTTACAAGTTAAACAAGTTAGTAGTGGAATTTTCATTAGTCAAACTAAATATATTTATGATCTTTTAAAGAAGTTTGACTTAATGGATTGTTCACCTGCAAAAACTCCCATGGCCACTGCCACTAAGCTTGAATTAAACAAGGCTGAAAAGTCTGTGGATATTACAAGTTATAGAGGCATGGTTGGCTCACTTTTATATTTAACTGCTAGTAGACCTGATATAATGTTTTTTACATGTCTCTGTGCTAGATTTCAAGCTGACCCTAAAGAATCTCACTTAGTGGCCATTAAAAGAATTTTCAGATATCTCAAGGGGACTCCAAATCTAGGAATTTGGTACCCTAGAGAGTCTGGTTTTGATCTAATTGGCTACTCAGATGCAGATTATGCAGGTTGCAAAATAGACAGGAAAAGCACAACAGGCACCTGTCAATTTCTAGGGAACAAGCTTGTATCATGGTTCAGCAAGAAGCAGAATTCTGTTTCCACATCAACAGCTGAAGCTGAGTACATTGCAGCTGGTAGTTGCTGTGCACAAATACTATGGATGAGGAACCAGTTATTTGACTATGGTATGACTGTTGACAAAATTCCAATATTTTGTGACAACACAAGTGCCATTGCCATTACTGAAAATCCAGTGCAGCACTCAAGAACCAAGCACATTGATATCAAGTACCACTTCATTAGGGAACATGTGATGAAAGGTACAGTGGAACTTCATTTTGTTCCAAGTGAACAACAAATTGCAGACATATTTACCAAGCCACTTGATGAATCAACATTCACAAGATTGGTAAGTGAGCTAGGTATGCTTAATTACTCTTAAAATTCATGTCCTTATTGTAATTTGATTTGAAGCCTGAAATGTATTAGTTGCTAGAAAAAATTTGATTTTTAACACAGATTATTCCATCAACGGATATTCCCTATCCGTTGAAAGTCAAAATTGTTCTGTCAACGGATGTTCATTATCCGTTGAAAGACATATACATTTCTGGAAATTTTTATCCGTCAACGGATAAAACTGAAGTGCTCTTCAACGGATGACAATTTACTTTATCCGTTGAAATATCACATCAGTTGATTCAGGTGTTTCACAGCCGTTGATTCTATTGTATTAACCGTTGATACTCATACATACAGCTGTATGTATTTGTTTTAAAGGTAGTTTTTAGAATACTTACAGTTTATTCTTAAACGACTGAAATTCACTTACATATATTTATTGTTTAATCTTTTATTTATGCTTTTTAATTTGAGAAAGTATATAAGCCCTTCTCATTTTTCATTTTTACTTTACGCTTTCTTGAAATTTCAAAGCTTTTACCATTTTCTCTCTGCAAAACCTTCAAGTTATTCTCTGCAAATTCTACTCACAACAATGGCACCAGTAGTAAAGATTATGTCTCAATCCGGATTCATCTATGAGAAGAACAATTTCATAGCTTTGGTAGAAAAGAATGAAGCCCATTCCGATTATCACAAAATGATGGACTTCATCAAAAACTGTAAACTTAGCTATGCAATGCTGGAAGCCCCAACGATTTACTATGAAGTAGTTGAGGAGATTTGGACAACTGCTCAGTTCAACTCAATAGATATGACTATCTCCTTCACCCTCAAAGGTAAAAATCACTGTGTTAACTGTGATGATTTACTAGCATGTTTTAAATTACCTGAGAACAATGCCATGACACCACACACTGATAATGATGTATCCAGCATGTTAGATTCCAAAGGTTATTCTCTTAACTCTGCTAGTTTAGGGAGTATTCAAAGAAAAGGCCTTAGGAAAGAATGGAGTTTTCTTGGGGATGCCTTTATCAAGGTTTTCTCTGGGAAAATTAGCAATTTTGATGCCATAACTTCATCTCTTGTTAATATGCTCTATATGCTTGTTTCTGATAGGTATTTTAATTTTAGCAACTATGTTATGCTAGAATTAGGTACTAGATTAGGTAACAAAGCTAATAGATCTAATAACATCTATTATGCTAGATTCTTTATGTTATTGGCTAACCATGTTGCTGAAGGTTTGGTCATAACCAATGAGAATAATAAACTCAAGTGCTGGGCACAAGAGAAAAGAGTTCTTGCAGATTTATTGAGAATGGATCTCAACAGCAGTGTGCCATTGGTATATTTACCAATCATGAATGCACCACAGGTAAGTGAGGTAATTGCTTCTACAACTCCTACTTCTTCAAACCCCTCTATTTCTTTATCTTCTAGTGTGGCCATGGAATCTGTGACAATGCCCCAACAGATTCCTACCAAGGTCACCAAAACTAAACTTTCAAAATCAAAGACAAAGAAAACTACCTCTGTTGTTTCTCAAAAGACAACAGTTGTAACATCTACCATTAACCCTGAGGGGAGTGAACAGGGTGTGAGTGGTGAGGGGAGGGGTGAATATCAAAGAAACCCCCAGGATAAGGAAGGAGAGATAAGTGCTTCCCAAGCTAGCCAAGCCACAGTTTCTCAAAAAGCTGTGGTGGTTGAAAGGGTTACTAGCATATCCCTAGCTGCATCCTCCCAAAAGGATGTAACTATTGAAAATAGTTCCCAACCAGGAACACAGAACAAACTAGGGAGGGACAATAAAGCCAAACACTCACCAACAAAAGCCTTTATTAGAAGAAAGAGAGCCAGAACCCAATCTTCTACACAGGGTACACACACTGCACAGATACATCCATCTGTATCTATGCCTTCTCAAACTCAGTTTGATGTGGCTCCAACAAATGTGGAGTCACAGCCCCATTATCTCACAATTAACACACATCAATCACCACACACTTCTTCACCATCTCTAGATGTGGATATGTTATTCCCATCAATTCCTGATTCTCCCTCTTTACAACTCAGGGAGGAGCCCCACTCAAATACAGGTGATCATCATCTTTTAGATGATTTGTTGGATCACCCGCAAATTCTTTCAGATGTAATTGAAGGATCTGTGTCACCAAAACTCATATCAATCTACACAGATTCAACAGTTATATCACTTTCAATTTCAACTTCTTTTCCTTCTTCAACGGATATCACTCATCCGTTGACAAGTGGTTGTTCTTCAACGGATAAGCTTAACAGCAGTTATCCGTTGATACCATCAGTTTCACCTTCAACGGCTATTTCGCATCCGTTGATAGTCTCTACACACACAACTGAAACAATTCCAAGTGTAGAAGACTTGATTACTGTACAATCACTTCTAGGACTGAGGGAAGGGAGTGACAATTTGAGTGAGAGGCTGGGTTGCTCCCAGGCAAAAGGAGAGATTGAGAGCTCAAATATGCATGCTATTTTTTCCAGCATGGCAAAAGTAAGTGAGAGGAGTACCACCTTAGTAGGTGAAGGTGAGGGAGTGAGTTGTGTGAGCCAGGGGGAGCCCCTGATGCAAGAACATAGAGAAAATGAGAGAAAAGCAGGGACAGCAGATATAAGGATGGATCCAGCCATTGCTAGTGAGTCAATGATTGTGAATGATGCTGAAAAGGAAAGACAATTTCAGCAACATTACAAAGCTGTAATTGATAACATTTCCTTGGATGCTGACACTTTTACTCATCCTGTTTCAGCCTATCAATTATTGGCTGCACAGGGCAATGTGGAGGCAGAAAAGACACTACATCTAGTACATACAACAACATCTCTTCAAAGGGACAAAGCTGCTATTAACAAGATGCCTTCAAAAGCTGGTGAGTCATCTGAAGAATTTGGAGTAAATTCTGATGATGATGACTTTGTTTCTTCTGATGGAAGCATGAACTTAGGGGGAGATGAAGGCCCTAGTTCTATTCCAAATCTACCTGAATGGGCCTTAACAAAGGAGTATACAACAGGGCAATTCAATGTCTCCTTAGTCAAACAAATCAATACTATCCAACAGGCCATTCAGAAAACTTCTCATGCAGGTACAAATGCTATCCTTACAGCTCACTGGGACTCACTGCATCTCATGAAGTTGCAGCAAGTAAGACAGAATCTGAGTATGGATGAACTCAGAAAGGATATTGCTGACTTGAAATCCTACAATTCTGAAAAATTGGATTCAGTCATGCCCTATGGTACAATGCAGGACATTTTGTTGAGATTGAAAAAGGAATCACATACTGAAAAGAGGCTGGCCAAATTGGAAGACAGAGTTCAAGTTATTGAAGATTCTGTGGCCACCATTCTTCACAACCAACAATCTCAAACAAATCTACTTATGCAGCTGGCAAAAGCACAGGGCTTGACCCCTCTCCTTGATGATAACAAAAAGGGGGAGAGTAAAAGGGAAGGGGAAGGAGAGCCATCTACAAAAATCCAAATATCTAAAGTGCTAGTTCCTGCCATCACTACTTCTCCAATCATTCAAATCAAAGGAAAGCCTGATGGAATTGATTTAATCCAGCTAGCAGCAGCTGAAATTCAAGTGAAAGAGCAAAGGAGGAGAATTGATGAAAGGGTGCAACAGTTGTTTGGCTCTACACAAGATAAATCAAGATCTGTGAAACATAGCACAAATGTTGAACCAATCAATATGGAGCACAAGCCAGAAAGGAGAAATAAGGTTGGAGAGACTTCTTTCAAGAATCTAAAACCTATGGTTCTCAAGCCCAACACTAGATCCAGCAAGGACTCCACAAAGAACCCTCTAGACTTTGCTCAAATGGAAGAAGTGGACTTTCCTCTTCCAAAGCCTGATGAAGACAAAGTTTTGGGTGCTAGCATCATAAAACACAAGGAGACCATGGATGAGGCAGTAAGGAGAAACATGGCTATTATCTTTAGAGAGGGAAAAAGCATATGTGTGATGCAAGGACATCCAAAATTCTCAATAGCCAAGAGGGAAGAAACCAAAAGGTTAAAGAAAGAAGCTGAAAAACTCAAGGCTGACAAAAGAGCACAAGCAAAGCTTGAACAAAAGCTAAAGTCAAGTCTAGTTGAAAATGAGAAAGAAATTGAAGTCAGGGGTGAAGACAAGATTGCAAACTTAGATGAGGTTTTTGGGAGTATATTTGGTGAAAGTATGGAGGAAAAAGAGGAATGGCAGAAGGGAAACAGAAGAAAGGCCAAGGCACATAGAAGGAGTGAAGGCAACACTGAAGAAACTAAATCTCTACCTTCCATACCTGAACCCTTTGTTGCTGATCCCACTATAAACATCCATGGTGAACCAATCATCCTAAAAGAGGAACCTATTGATTGGGACACCATCAATTTGCCTACCTTTTTAACCACTCTTCCACTACCAAAGAAACAGAAAAGAAAATCCAAATCTACACCTCCCCTAAACTCTAAGAAATTCACTCAAAAACATAAACCTAACCCTAAGCCACCCATTTCTAAAGATGATTATGTTCACATCTGTGACATAAAAGAAATTTCAGACATTGAACTCTATCTGGATGAGCTGGAGGATGTAAGGGGAATTGCTGCCTACAGACAACTACCAGAGAGATTGGTGTTCAGATACAAAGGAGCTGGGGAAAGAACATGGCCTCTCTACAGGATTCTGAATGAAGGCTACTCTACCTTGATTAGAGTCTTTTCAGCCATACAAAAGGATTCTGGCTTTACCAGGACTGCCAAGACTGAAATTCTCAACAAGATTGCCAACATAAGGAAAACTTGGAGGGAGCCCAATGCTTTGCCCAGAACCTTACTCATTCAAGAAAGGGGAACTACAATTCACAAATCACCTCATTGGTTGATGGAATTCAGAGATGATAAAGGAGTCAGAAGATTTTTCAGACTTGAAGACCAACTCAAGATTGCCAGTAATGAAACTCTCAAAGAAATGCAATCTAAGTTGGATATCAGTGATGAAGATGAAGCTGAATTCTTCAGACAACTCCAACTCCAAATTGAGGAAAATGACAAAGGGCTAGGAAAGAAAACCAGGGAACAAAGAAGAAAAAGATGATTTGCTCAGGCTAGAGGAGCACCCTTGGAAATACTGTAAATCTTCAATTACCTTCTAGTACATACACTTTTGCAGCACTTTTAAATTTCTGCTTAGTTTCAGTTCATATATTTGTTAAGTGTTTTGTTATCATCAAGTTAACCTTGAATTTATGTCTACAATTCTTATAGACATAAATAGGGGGAGATTGTTAGGAATATATGTGCATTAGTTTGATGATATGTTTAACAAAACACTTAAGTAGAAATCTAGTGTTTGTAGCCTCAACGTATAAGACCATTTTGGCTATCCGTTGATGGTGTAGCTTTACTTAGAAATAAGTCTAGTGTTGTAGCACATTTCAGTCTCTGAATTTGAGATATAATTCTTAAATGTTGAGGGAAATTATAAGTCATGTTGACTACTAGAGGATATGCAGATAGGAAGGCCAATTGTAAATATTTCATGCCTTGTAATCTTGTATAAATGAAATGGTGTCAACGAATAACTTAAAGACCTTCAACGGATGAGAAACAAAGCTTCAACGGATGTCTCTAAAGCTTCAACGGATAACATCCTTCAACGGATGAGTGCATCAACGGATAGAGCTTTAACTGCTAACACATCAACGGATAAAGCCATCAACGGATGAAGGCTTCAACAGATGTTCTGTTAAATAACAGTTGACAAGTGGTAGTTGTACCTACAAACAGAGGCACATGGGTTGACAGAGACAACTGAGATGTGGTAGCCTAATTCAGGAACATCAGAAAAAGCAGCCGTTCTACTCTAGCATAAAGAGGCAATAGTCAACAATGCACTGGAGTAAAATGGAGTAGAAATAAGTGGAGAACTTATTTTATTATTGTACTTTTTATCTTTGTCTTCACTTGTAAACTTGGTGATATATAAACCAAGTAGCAGCTAGTAATTAGACATGAATTTTTCCAGAACTGTTTAGAAAAATCTTGAGAGAAAAATTATCTAGTTTGTACTAGGATGCAGCTGTGATCAACTTCTTGAATCACAGATTTTCTGAAATACCATCTCTGGTGGAACAACAATCCACCAGAAAAGTTTTTAAGGTCTGTTGTGTTCTTTACATTAGTGTTTGAATATATATCTGTCTGTATTAGCTTAAAGCAATTCATACACTTGTTTATCTTAAACACATAGCCTTTGAAACTGCTCAAAACTTGAAAAAGTTTTGAGATTTACATTCAACCCCCTTTCTGTAAATCTCATTGTTAGTTCATTAGGAATAACAACATGTACATGTGTCTTTGTGCGTAAATGTTATTCAAAGAGAGAATATAACTTACATCCCATCGCGATGGATTGAATTTCATAGGCCCATGATATATTTCTGAATTATGGTGAACAGATCTAAACCATACTAAAGTTTTCCAACCTTTGGGAATCAAATAACCTGTCCAAAAAATTTTAATTTGTTCATACAATTGATTTCATATAACAAGGCAACTATTATGTAATCTTAAATTATCCATTATATATGACTTACCGTTTAATTTCACATCCTTTTTTGCCTCTCGAAAGACAGTTAGTGACAACGTTATTACGCGAAGTGTTTCATCGATGACCTATGTTACAAGACCAATAAACTGAGTATTATTTATAAAATAAGTACACTTTTTAAAAGAACCGAACTACATGATAAGAAATAAAAATGAACAAAATAAAATACCTTTGACAAATAGTCCATTTTTCTAAATTCTTCAAATGTTATTCCATTTTCATTAGGTGATTTGTTCTGCGCTATAGCTTTTTGCTCTGCCTACATTATGTTCAAACTTTATAATTAGAAATATCAATTAAGATTCACTATCACCCACATGTACATAAATAATTACCTTGGCTTTTTAAAAAGTTTCAGGATTTTTTTGCAAGAAGACAGTAGCCCACATAATAGTATGCCCAGAAGATTCATGACCAGCATTCAAGTACATGATGAGTACATCAATAATTTCATCATCATTCAAGTTCCTACCATTTTCATCTTCAACAAATAACAGAGCATCCATCATATCTTTTTTTATTGATGCTGAATCATTCTTTATTCGTGATCTACGTTCATTCACTATGGACTGAAAAATAGCTACAAGTTTCTTTCGTGCCTGAAATTGATAACATAATTATTAATTATAAATGACATGTATAAATTATTTAAAGATAAGCTTAATATAAAAACATACCTTAAGTGCCCTGTAGTACGCAAATCCAGGAATATTTATCGCAATGGCTCTAACTCCATGGTTAAGTGCAGTATACTATCTTTCGAGTGCTTCAAGTACCTCACTTTCAGAGCTCAAAAGAATGTAAGTAATAATGCGAAAACTAAGCTTCCTAACCTCTGTCAAGAACTCAATTTTCTCCATTTTGGACCACTTATCCAAAGCCGATTTAACCATATATTCAATGTAATACATATATACCGAGAGATTCTCTTTACCATTTATGGGTGCTGCTGTTAAGCGTCGCAGTCGTTTGTGTTCGTCATAAGAAAGACCAAAGAATGATTTTTCACCCATAAGTTTGATTGTGGATGCAGGCCATCCTGACATAAATGCATCATCATCTGTTAAAACTCTTTTGCAAGTTTCAGGTGTTGTAACCATAACACTTGGGTTCCCAAACATAAACACCTTGTAGACACCAGTTTTCCCAAATCTGTGATTTATAAGAAGCTGGGAACATTTTAGTAAGAAAAATCACTAGAAACTGTTCTATATTAAAGTCAAGCCTCGACAAATGAATACACTTGGGACAATAAAATTGTATTCGTTTAACGAAATTGTCCATTTATTGAGCTAAAATATATTGTCACCGTTATTCTTGGGACCGTAAAAAGTTATTTATTTGATGTGATTACTCGTTAATCGAATATTTTTTTATTGAGATTTTATTGTTTAAGTGTACGCAAGTGCTACTAAAGTTAACATTGTTACCTTATAACATGTCCATTGGTGTGCTAAATTGGTAACTATGTTTACATATCATAGTACCAAAAATAAAATTTATCAATCCAATAGTGTGCTAAATATTGTGCTAAAAATAGAAGAATGTTACAGTTTGTGCCTTATATAGAACAAAATAAAGCATTGTGCTATATTTTTTCTCTCATCGAAAAGTCAAAGAAAGAAGCAACTAGATAAATGCTTGGGAGACATAATTTTAATTTAGCAGCAAAAATCAACTTTTTGGTGTTCAAATATAGCATTGGTTCCGTCTATTTTAGCACAACCTTAAAATGCTTAGAGCATCTGCAATGGTATAGAACCCTTAGTTAAAATCACATGTTATAGATAATATGTAGATTTTGCATCACTGCAATGCACAATACTCCTTAGCAAAAAATTTAGATAATAATTCATTATTGGTTATATTTTTTTTTTCGTAAGGTATAATTTTACTTAACTATTATTATACCTAACACCGTTGGATCATTTGTAGAATCTATAGCTAAAATAATAATATTCAATCAATTTTTAAATGAATTTTGGTCACTCAACTGACCAAAAACTTGTAGTTGGGTCATTCAACTCAAAAATATTTTAGTCACACCAGTTTACTCTAAAAGTTTTTATTCAGGCCAGTCTTCGTTACATTCTGTTAAAAACTTAATATATTGCTCACTAAGCTTAGTGACTTAACTTAAATAAATCCACAGTGACATGTACAGTCAGATAAAACGTCATTTTGGTCATTTAACTGACTCAAAACATGCAATTTGGTCATCAAACTGAAGAATTTTTCATTCAGGTCACTGGCCATTACGTCCATTAAAAACTGAAAAGAAAACCAAACGAGGACCTCTCCTACAACCCCTCTTTTCTCTCTTAAAAAATTCATGCTTATTTAACCTAGATCAATTAAGAGCTAAATTTTAATTAATGAATAAAAAAAGATGTAGGTAAAAATATTTATGAGGGAATAGTTAGGGTTCCTTGAAATTTAGGAGATGACTTGACACTATATTATAATTGTTCTGTATAACTTTCTTAAAAGTTAAATTGGAAAGCAAAATAGGATAACTATTAGACATTTCGACTAGTTCTAAACAGATTTAGGAAGATAGATTAGAGAAAATATAAATTACGAAGTACATGTACTGGTTAAGATTTAAATTTAACAATATAAAAGGCTAAGATGAGACAAAGGTCAATTAGAAAAATGGTTTTGTGCAACTTGTATGCTGTGATAGACACTGTATTTTTAAAAACCATTGATGTTATGTTTGTGTATTTTTGTGTGTAAAAACCATTGATGTTATGTTTGTAAAACCATTGATGTTATGTGTAAATCGATCTCTTAAAAAAATTGTGTGGAAAATCATTGATGTTATGTTTGTGTATTTGTCACATTTATTTACATGTTTCGAAATTTTTTAAGAGAGAAAAAAGGGTATGTAAAAGAGCTCTTCGTTCGGTTTTCTTTTAGTTTTTAATGGATGTAATGATAGTGACCTGAATGAAAATTTCTTCAGTTTGATGACCAAATTGCAAGTTTTGAGCCCGTTGAGTGACCAAAACGCCACTTTATCTGACTGTACATGCCACGTTGAATTTATTTAAGCCAATTTACCAAGCTTAGTCGACAATCCGTCAAATTTTTAACGGAATATAACGGCGAGTGACCTGAACGAAAATTTTTAAGAGTAAAATGATGTGACTGAAAGTTTTCTGAGTTGTATGACCCAACTGCAAGTTTTCGGTCAGTTGAGAGACCAGAACGTCATTTGACCCTCAACTAAATATTGGCAATATCAGTGGAGATCAGAACATCTCCAATGGTGTAGACCTATGAGCTAAAATCACATGTAATAGATAATATGTAAATTTTGTATTAGTCAAATGCACAATACACCTGAACAAAAAATTTAGATGTTAATTCATCATTGGCTATATTTGTTGAATCAAGTTTCATTTATAATTTTACTTAACTAGTATTATACCTACGATCGTAGGAGCATTTGTACTACCTTTAATTACAATTACTATAGCCAACCAATTTAGCCAAGTAATAATTGACTAAAGGAATTGACTTGAAATAACAAAATGTAATATTTTAAATATAAAACATTGATTAAAAAAATAGAAAAGGAAGGCAAGTCTCGAGTCCCTAAAAATGCTCAAAATACACAATTTTTTACCTTCAACTGTCCAAAACCTAGAACCTAGAATAAATATATACGTAATCTTGGATACAAGTGTGTATATAAAGATATAGTCATAATGTCCTATTCATTTATGTACTCTTTTTTTCTGATGTCCCTCTCAATTTTTTACATTTTAAATTTATCAAAAAAATATTAAAGCTTTATAATATAAAAATTAACTACACCAGGTTACATGAACTATTTTCTTACACTACACTCACTTTATACACTAAATATTGATTAACCCGACAACTTACTCATTTTTTCTAAATTTTCATGCCCTAACCCAATGTATACAATTGGGTGGAACAAAGTGAGTAAGATTTAAGAAACCACACCGCAAAGCACATAAGGTACAATATATAAGTAACATATCGGATTTATAAGGATTTTGAAATGTTCAGGTTTTTCCCAATAAAATCTTGACAATTAATAAAAAATGTTATTTACGGAGCTTATTTTTTATTTTCAGAGCTAAAAAGTCTGAAAAGATCGTATTACTCTCGCATTGACTTTTTCCAAGAGTCGTTAATGTGATTTAGGAAGAGTTTTGTCTTTTCGAACATATATTTGTTTTGAAAATTAAGAATCAGCTCTGTAATTACATTTTTTTTTAATAAAAATGATTTTTCTTAACCTGATGATAAACAAAGTTGACCATACAACTCGTAAATTTCCAAACAGGCCCAGTGTTTGTCATGTACATACAACTCGTAAAAAAACTTGAAAATTGTAAAAACTATTAAAAAAATTAACTTTTTATATTTAGAAAGAAAACACGGTGAAAAACTAAAATGCCCACCATTTGAGAAAATCTGCCCAAAATATCTACGCATGTTGAACATGCGTATTCTTTGTAAAATCAAAAGTGAATACTCATGTTCAACATGCGTATTCTTTGTTAAAATTTAGAAGCCTGAATTAGCATTCCTGAAATGCGTATTTCGCAGGTATTTTAGGCGGTTCGCACGCATCTGGGCATTTTGGGCGGTTGAAGGTGGAAAGTGGTGTATTTTGGGCAATCTTTCAAGAAAACACGGTATATATTTAACCGGCGAATAAAACAAAAAGATACCAAATATGTTACGTAAATACTCCGCCGTCGCCTTTTAGTTGTTACATTTAACTTTTGAGCGGTAAAATTGACCAAAATTTGACTGAAGTTTATTAATATATTATAAATAAATAAATAAAAATATATCAATGGAAAGTAAATTCAATCTATTTTAATATCTAATTTTAAGTTTTTAAATAAACTATGAATAATTTTTAAACTTTGATGAAAAAATTGGTCAATTTACCACTAAAAAGAATAATTCCATGAAAGGTATGCATTTATCATTTCTGGTATTTGATTATGATCTATCTGCTTGAGCCATGATTTATTTATTCATGCCTTTGTTATTCCTCTTTTTCCGTAAATAAGCCCCTATAATTTTATTGACAGTCACTGTTTGTGCACTTTCAGAATCAGAATCAGATGGGTCTGTTTGGGATTGCTGTTAAAAATTGTTGTGCTGTTAGAAAAAGTGCTGCTGGAAAAAGTGTTGTTGTAAAAATCAGATGACTGTTTGGTAATTTTTTTGATTCGTATATGTTTTGATGCAAAAAATTAAAAATAATGATGCTTTTGATAAGGTTTGATGGTGAAATCAGCATCTGCTTCCCGCAATAGCTGAAAATCAGCTTTTTCTAAAAGCACGGGGGATCTTACTTTCTCTAACACCAGCTTTTAAGCCAAAAACACTTTTCAGAAAAGCAGTTTTTAAATTTTACCAAACAGTTTTTTAACTGTTTTTCAGCGAAAAACTGTTGTTGCTATTGATAATGACATGCATTGAACATATTGTGTTGGAAATAATTTGCTCGTTTTGTTTGACAATGTAGTGACTGTATTCATGAGATACATAATATGAAATCGAAAGACAGTGATAGAATTGTACATACAAGTATTTTACAGGAAGAACCATAATATGAATATTAGTACTATTAAGTTTCAGGTTTTTTTAACAATGATTGAAAATTATGATTAAATTACCGAAAGTTACTGTTCATAGGAGCAGCCTCTGTCTGAACACTGGGAGATATGCTATGGAGTTGATCTGAAGTTGGATACTTTCTTTAATATAAGAAAGTATCTTAATATAGGAGCAAGAATCTTTTAAAAGTTATACGATGTAGTTTAGAGAAGACAGCACTTTCTAGATACCACTTATGGACTAATCATTAGCACAGGTTCAACATCCTAATCAAAAAAGAAAGTTAAGACAATGAGGGTAACAAAAACATGCCAACTTAATGGCTTAGCTTGTTTATATAACTGTATACCATTCTACTTAAAAAATGGTCTCAAAATAGATACACGTGATTATTATGTGTCGTGATCAATTATGGAATTGTTCCGCACTATAGGTGATCTTGAAATGGTTGTCCCTCATTATAGGCGATTTTACAATGTTTATCTGTCTTCTCCCAATGTGGATGAACAAATAGGAAGAGCTTAAGATTGACACATTTTCACTTGGTATTGCTTGTGTGCTCATAAAGCAGAGTATCTGGTTCTTATCTATTCTATTATTGGGATATCTGGCAGACATGATGCTTAAAGGAATTAAATAATTGCTCAAAGACAAGGCTGAACCCGAAGAGGTTCTTTGAATCTTATATTCTAGTTTTCTAGTTTTCCTGTTATTAGTTGATGGAGCAATGCTGTAATGGTGGTCCACTGCTTCGTGGTTGGATTGCTTTGTGGTCTTAAGAAATCCTTTGTTGACAGTTATAATTCAGAAACCACTAGTAAATTCGTTGGACCACACCAGAAAAGTAGAACTGAATCATACACATTTTAACGAAATACAATGTCTGTGTGAGAGAGAGAGAGAGTGAGTGTGTGAGAGGGAGAGGGAGAGGGAGGGAGGGGGGGGGGAGATAGAGAGGCAAAACGATAATATGCTTGTGCAAAAAGCTAAGTGATTTCATTTGCTTCAGTTAAAATAAGATTGCACCATACATAAACCCTTTGGGAAAGACATGGCAATGTAACTAAAAACAGACACAACCTTAAACCTATAACTTATTAATTATCTGGCAAGGAGATGAAGAAAAAGATCATTATATGTAAAAAAAGAAAAGTTGTTTGGGAGGGTTAGAAGTCGCAGTTGCAGCTAATTTGATGCTGCTTCATGTAAATCTCTTTCGTATTTCATTTTCTCTACACTGCACCACCTGAAAGCAAGGTTATGAATGGTTTAGGAAGATGAATAATGGTATTCAGAATGGAAACGAAGTAAGTGATTTTAGGATACTAACCATATTCCTTCGGTGTTTTGCATTTATAGCATTCCATCCTACTGGCATAGTTGTGTACACCGCATCCATATCTGATCAAGTACCAAGTTACTCAAATTAGATATGCTACTCATATAGAATGACTAAAAGTTTTCAGGATTCCGTTAACAGCTGTGATTGTTGTTATAGTTATCGTTTTAAATCTGCATTACATAATTTGATGGACATTTTGCAAGAGTTAGAAAGAAATGTTTATAAATGTTATGCATTTATTAAGCAGTGCAGTTTGGTACTGTGAATAGGAAATTCTCTAACTCACCTATTGCAAATCCAGTCACCACATTTCCAACCAGGAACTGTATTATCGTTTGCATATCCTCCTGATCCAATCATGCCAGCTCCACACCCGTAAAAATCCGCTTTTGATGCACCACATCTGAAGCAATTTGTTCTGCTAGCATAATTGTGTGCACCACAGTTTATGACATTGCAGTACCAGTCGCCAGCCATGACTTCATCTCTAACGATCCCATAAGATGCCATATCAGCATCACCACCAAACTTGGGGAACCTGCAACGATGACATGAATCTCGTTTCTTGAAATTCAAATGCTGGCATGAACCACACATCCAGTCTCCGCTGCTCATTTTTCTCTCTTGATATACTGAAGTACTGAAAAGATTAAGACACAGTTATTATATTTAGAAAGTTCTTCTTTGAGCTATTCATAACTTAAGCAATATAGATTTATATGCTCAAAGGTTTAAGAGAAAGCTTATTATTTGTAGTCGATACATCATCTATAAATCCATAACAAGTTTTTCTTAGTTGTTTCCAGTTAAATGTTTAACAGGTGCATGAACGAAAGATGTCATTGTGCATCATAAGAGATTTCAACAAAGTTTAGAACACTTCTGAGTCCTTATTAAGATAGAAAGTTTAGAATTACAGAGGCGACCCTATGCATAAAAGAACTATATGTACAAAGAAAACAAGCTTTGAGGAATAGGACTCACCTCAAGTATGTGAAGAGGCTGGTTGCAGTTAATAAGACTGGCACTAACTGAAGAGATATGTTAATGGAGCTGATGATTTTGATGAATGCTTGGAATGGTTTATATACTTGCTAAGGCCTCAAGGGTGGGGCTAAAAGTGGGCCCGTTCATTTCATGTGAGTTGTGGATTGACTCCTTGGGATGGGATTCTAAAAGTAAAGTTTCTGAAAGTTTTAGATATATTTTCTATTTTTCTGCACCCTTCTCTTAGAGAGGAAGGGTTTCTAAAGGTGTGAGATGATTGAGTTGCATGCACGAGAGCACTAGTTATTATGTTTGTTCCTATAATGCCCCTCTTTACATGATTCCCCATGCATTATTTGAAAGGATTGCAAGTATTATTCTCCTTTTTACGATATCCATTGCTGGAGGTGTTATGAGGGGAAAGCATTATTTGAATGTGTGGAAACAGGGATAAGTTACCTCCATTCTTGCCCACATGGATGTCCCTACTTCTGTGAGGATGACATGGATGCCTGCATGGACTCCGTGTAACCTGCATACAGACTTTCTGATTACTACCCTTATATTGTGTAGGTTGACATGGTTCAAGTTGGATGGCTAGATGAATAAGAAAGGTTCTTGGTAGAAATTAGTCCTTATGATGCACATCCATTGTCAAGTTCTATTCTTCTTACTCATTTTGATTCTTTTTCTGCAATAATTCAAAAGCCATTTCAAGATTCATAATTAGTGGCTTTCTTTAGAATTTTTCTTATTTACTTTATGCATGAGCAATTGAGCATACACATGTACAAGAACATAATTTAAGTCTTAAGCTAATACAGGACTGTTTTAGGGGTCTTATACAAAGGAGTGTAATGTATTCCTGTTTTTGCACACTAGTTTTTCATGTTATTATTCTCCACCAGTAGTCAAATTAGGCATGTTTACTTTCATTATACATTAATATTGCATTGGTGTGCTTACTAGTTAATACTCATGTCTTTAGTTCAAAAAATCTAACTAATATCTCAAGCATACACTTTAATTTTAGTATCTTAAAAAACACATAATTTATGCCATTCATGAATCATGCATTGTACATCATGCCTAAATATGTAACGTGGTAAATTCAACTTTTATATTGATCAATAATAACATTTGCAGCCATGCTTTATGCAGATTCTGATGTCTGCAAATTTGAGAGTGCGCATTTCCTCGAGTGGTCATTAACAAATGCATTCTGTGAGCATGGAGGTATTTACGCAAGTATGGTGGTATTTATCATTGTTTCTTTTAACTCTCAAACACTCAGTAATTTGGTGTTTTGATCTAATGCATATATTTCTGAATGCCAATTAAAAGCAATGCATATTTTCACTTTTCCAATCATATATAACTGCGTCGTTGTCATTTGTTTCATTAAGTCATATCCTGAGGTTACTGAGGAATGTTAGCTAATGGAAAATGTTTTTTTTGGCATGTCTTATGTTTTTATTACTCTTATCAATAAAGTATATTTGGATTATGCTGATAAGATGAGCCAATATTCTTTAATCACTTTTTTTTTTATGTTCTGTAAATATATTTTCGCCTGATTACAGAGCAACTTCTAAGAAGCTGATTACTTGTATTTATTATTTATTTTTAGAATTATTTTATTCTTTTTTCTACCTCTTTTGGTATAAAATCTATAGTTCCTCCATATTAGAAACAGTGAACTCACAGTGACAACAGCAATACATATTTATAGCACATCAAAAATATCATTATGAATGTAAGAAATTGCACATCCATATAGGAAGCCAAAGAATTGATTCACATTACTGATGTTGTCCCAAGGAATAGGTCACACTGTATAATGTGTATTTCTCATTGTGTAACATATCAGATACCTCAAGAAAGGAGTGGCAAAAATGTCTAGTATGAAATACATCATACAAATCTTCTTCTCCTTTTTTCCCATGTCACATCGTATATCATTGATTTAAATATGTAAAAGAGGAAGCAACCTGAGTGTGATGTGTACCACATGTTCAAACTTAAGAGCTAAACCCTTGTAGCCAATAGGCGATGGTTTCATTCCTTTCTTCAGGTTATAGAATGTTGGACCACAAACACAGCTTCAAAGTCAGAAAAAATGGCTCAAAGCTGCCAAGTCTATGGTCGGCAGCTAGGGTTGCAGTTCGACTATGGCAGAACTTAAGGTTCTTACTTAAGCAGGTCTGTTTTATGACAGATTTTTTGTTTGTTGTTGAGCTCGAGTCCTTGATATCTTTTATGTTTGATGGAATCAGAGTCTACGCTAGTTAATTTTTTTAATATTTTAAGTCAAGTCAAATTTTAAATTTTATAGACAGCTAGTCAATTTAAATTCGATGCCTTGACAGATTTAAGCTGAACCTAAATAAATGAAATTTTGAACTTCTTCAACTTGTTCGCAAATAGCTCAATCCCAGTGGTCGACAAGCACAATATATTTTTCTTTTAATTAGCTTGTGCCTTAATATGAAAACTACCTGGAGCCTTCCTACCCCCCTGGTGGGCACCAAAGATATGAAGTCCTTATTCAGTAACAACTAGCAAGTCCCCTCTGGAATATACGTAAAGCTGGACCGATTAGAATGTCCATTGACCATTGGTGGTTGGGGCCGCATTCTCTGATGTGTCAAGCATAGTATATTCCACGTAAGCACCTACGCTTGAGTGTTGAGCTATGATTTGATAGGGAGGAATCCTAATCATCAATTTTTATAATTTTAACCAGACAAAATGAATATTCTCAATTGAAGAAAACCTTAGACAAAGCCTTCTGCCAGGGCTCTTTATTCTGGACATGTGACTGTTCTTAATGGGGGGATAATTCTCTTCAATAATACTGAAAAGAATCCACATCCTATCTGTGATGCGAAAAATAGCCGCTTCTTTTGATTGTGACTATTCTCTTTTCTGCAATCATATTTTAGTTCTTTTAGCTAATGCTTAAAACATATAACTAAATTAACATCCTTCATGCATGTATGGAATATATATTATAATACGATTTTAAACCATGAGAAGTAAAATATGGCCGGAGAGGTGAAGAATCAAGCGTGGATAAAAGGGGGAGTGGAGAAGTGAGATTAGTCAGATCAAGGTTCTATTTTCTCCAGGAGCAGGTCCAGTGTACAATTTGTATTTCGATATTTTACTTGGCAACTTGTCTTGCAACTAGCATGTAGAAAGCGAAAGGTTTCCCTAGATCCCAGTGGATTATAGTGCATAGTTTTACCTATTTCGGATAATTTTTGCAGAATATGTCAATGGACATAAGGTTCTGAAACAAATTTAAATAACATTCTAATAAAAATATGCTCTCGCTTGTAGACTATTTCTGCTTGTAGTGCCATCCTTTCTGTAAACAGATTGTCTCTCGATGTTGCCTTCCGTTAAGTTATGGTTTCTTTTCCCTCTCTCAATTAGTTTGACCACTGTTTTTCAGTTTGTTGAGCATGGCAAGCTATTCAGTATCTCGTCTCAGGCTTTTAACGGGATTCAACCAATAGTCTTGATCGTGAAATATCGTTGAGAAATAGGAATCCGTGTTAGCAAAGGATTTCCTCCTGCATAGCTCAGTTTTACACTTCTATAAGTTCAAAAGCGAGCCTGGATCCTCTGTATTATAAGAATTCGATAGCTAAAATAAATAAACATGATTTTTCTAAGTATCCGTAGATAACCAATTTTTTTATACGTATAGTTGATTCCTTTCTATGATAATAAGTTTCGATTTCTCAATTATATGTACCGTTGATTCCTTTCTATGATATTAACTTATTAAGTTTCGATTTCTCAATTTTAAAATTGAAGAGGCCTCGAAAAATTGGATAATTTTGGCGGGTAAGACATAGAGGCAACTAACTTACAAAAACATAACTACCAATATCCTTGTCCAAGAAACAATGTCACACTCTTCACTGTCCCTTGTCACTAACCCCTCCACTCTTCGCTTACTTCCGGTCTCCGATACGCCTTACAAACTTCTTCAGTCCCATCCATCACTCAAGCTCCTTTCGAAATGTAACAACATGGAAAGTTTCAAACAAGTTCATTCTCAAATAATCAAGAATGGCCTTCACAATACTCAATATGTACTTAGTAAACTTGTCGAGTTTTGTGCAGTTAAGCCATTTGTCGATTTTTCTTATGCCCTTTTAATATTTGACACTATTGAAGAACCTAATTTGATTATCTGGAACACGATTATTCGAGGTTACTCGATTAGTACTAACCCTGTTTTAGCTGTAGAATTTTATGTTACTATGCTTTTATCAGGTGTGGAGCCGAATCATTATACATTTCCGTTTTTGTTGAAATGTTGCACGAAAATGTTGGCGATTCGTGAAGGGAAGCAAGTTCATGGACATGTTTTGAAGTTTGGTTTTAATTGTGATGTTTATGTGCATACTTCATTGATTAATTTTTATGCGCAAATTGGTGAAATGGGTTATGCTAGATTACTGTTTGATACGAGTTTGCACAGAGATGCTGTTTCTTTTACTGCTTTGATCACGGGGTATACGTCTAGAGGATGTATGGATGATGCCCGCAAACTTTTTGATGAGGTTCCCGTGAGAGATGTAGTGTGTTGGAATTCTATTATCGCGGGTTATGCTAAATGTGGCCAATTTGAAGAGGCACTTGCTTTCTTTCAGAAAATGGTGGAAGTAAAAGTTACACCTGACGAGAGTACAATGGTAACTGCTCTGTCTGTTTGTGCTCAGTTGGGTTTGCTTGAGTTGGGGAATTGGATAAGATCTTGGATTGAGGAACATGGTTTTGGTTCGAATGTTAGACTTCTGAATGGTCTCGTTGATATGTATTCAAAGTGTGGTGATTTAAAAACAGCCCGCTGTTTGTTTGAGTCTATACAGAAGAAGGACTCGGTTTCATGGAATGTCATGATAGGTGGCTATACTCATATGAGTTGTTATAAAGAAGCCTTAAGTACTTTTAGAAAAATGCAGCAAACAAGCCATGAACCTAATGATGTTACTTTCTTGAACGTTCTTCCTGCTTGTGCACATCTCGGTGCGCTTCATATTGGTAAATGGATTCATTCTTATATTGACAGGAACGCCCATAAGTTTACAAATGCCTCTCTTTGGACAAGCCTCATTGATATGTATGCTAAATGTGGAGATATAGAAGCTGCAGAAGAAGTCTTTAATGGTATGAAGCCTAAAACTTTGACTTCGTGGAATGCGATCATATCTGGAAAAGCCATGCATGGAAATGCTCATGGAGCCCTAGAACTTTTCTCTGAAATGGTCAGTGAAGGATTGAAGCCTGATGATATCACCTTTGTTGGTGTTTTATCAGCTTGCAACCATGCTGGTTTAATCGATCTTGGCCGACAATTTTTTTCTTCCATGATACAAGATTACAGCATTACTCCTAAATTACAACATTTTGGATGCATTATTGATCTATTAGGCCGAGCGGGGCTGTTTGATGAAGCCGAGACTGTTATTAGAAGTATGGAAATGAAGCCAGATGCTGTCATTTGGGCATCTTTGCTTAGCTCTTGTAGGCTTCACAATAACATCGAACTTGGAGAACATGTTACCAAACAGCTTCTCAAATTAGAACCTGGAAACCATGGGGCTCATGTGCTACTATCAAATATATATGCTGGGGCAGGTAAATGGGATGATGTTGCAAGAATCAGAACTAAGTTAAATGATATGGGAATAACAAAAGTTCCAGGATGCACCTCGATAGAGGTGGATAGCGTCGTTCATGAGTTTGTTGTTAGTGATAGAGCACATCCTCGCAGTTTAGAAATTAACAACATGTTGGATGAAACAGAGCGACTTTTGGCACTGGAGGGTCATGTTCCTGATACATCTGAAGTGCTCTACGACATTGATGAAGAGTTGAAGGAAGATGTTCTTTGTCAACATAGTGAGCGAATAGCTATTGCTTTCGGTTTAATCAGTACAAAACCAGGGACGACAATCAGGATTGTTAAGAATCTTCGTGTTTGTGGGAATTGTCATACGGCTATTAAGATAATTTCCAAAATCTATACAAGGGAGATCATCGCTAGAGATAGGAACCGCTTCCACCATTTTAAAGATGGTTCTTGTTCATGCGCGGACTATTGGTGAAAACATAGACACTACATGGTGCTGCATAACATATTTGAGTAGATAAAACAGGCATATGGTTCAGGATAAGAAGATTCTGTGGTGACTTTCTCAATGTAGGAATCATTTTATGGTTCTTGTATATTATTGTTATCCAAAACCTAAAATGTCTCTGTATAAGCATGTACCGTGAAATAAAGTACTACTTTGCTATGTATGAGCTTGTTGAATTTATAAATATAAATTCGAAAGTAATGTTGGTATGTGAGTCAGCCATGTGATTTAGCTTCTGTATGCATATATAGATATTTCTTTCAAGGGAAATTTAATAAGTTCACTCGATTACTTTTTTGCAATTTGATTTATGTTGTAGAATTAGCAATTAATCAGTACCTTACTAGTTTGTTAGAGGAAACCAGTTGATCTGATACAGATATATCAAAGGATATATGTGACAGCTTGGTCTATCTTTTATCTGAAGTGGTGTCCAACATTGATGAAGACTTTGAAGGAGGTGTTCTTTGTCAACATAGGCAACCAGCTATTGGTTTTGGTTTAATCAGTACAAAGCCAGGGATGAAAATCAGGATTGTTAAGAATCTTCTTGCTTGTGTGAATTTCATTCGGCTACTTAAATATTTTCTGAGATCTGTGAATGGCAGATTATCGCTATAATAGGAACTGCTTCCGCCATTTTAGAGATGGTTCTTCTTCATACATAGACTGTTATTGAAAACATAGGCACTGCCTGGTGCTGCATAACATATTTGTGTAGATAAAAAAACATGTATGGTTCAAGATAAGAAGATTCACTTGGGACTAACTCGGAGGAATATTTCATTGCTCATGTATATTAGTGTTGTTATATAAAACCAAGAATGTGACTACATACTTTGTATGGTGGAATAAATTACTAATTCTTTTTATGTAAGTCATTAGAACTGATTGAATTCATATATTTAGATTTAAAAGTAATGTTGAGATCCGAGTCAGCCACTTAAATTTTACTTCTGTATGATTATATCAATAGTTATATATATCAGGCAAAAATTTTACCAGCTTATCATTTTTTTGTGGCTAAATTTGCAATATGGCGGTGTTGATGAACAACCAGCAATTTATCACTACTTTACTAGTTTGTGTTCTCTGGTTTTGCTAACTAGTTTCGAGTTGATCTCTTGTTTTGCTAACTGGTTTGTGTTGCTTTCATTGCAGTTGGAAATCAACGGAGGATATTTGTGAAGATACTTGGGCTATCTGGTAATCAAAACGAAACCCCATCTTTATTAATGTTTACATTAGCAGCAGATACTGGAATTTTATATTAGCTTGTTAGTTAGTAGCATCATAGTAGGCTTCTTGAAAAAAAAAGAAAAAAAAGTAGCAACATGGGCTTAGGAAATGAAGAAAACACATCATGATTCCTCCATTTTATGCTTTTATGTTGGACAATGAACGTTGCTCAAAGGAGTTTCTCCTTGCGGAAGCTAGAATAGTTTTATCCGCAACAATGAAATATGCAGCACCAGCCACTGCAATGACATAAAAAAACAATGCTCCGTTATAATTAAAATATGTAGACCAGGGTACGAAAGCCTGCACATTATATCATTTTATGTCTTAATATGTTCCTACCTGTGGAGATGATAAGAGCCTGAGCAGTGTGGTTAAGGTTGGCTCTAGCCCAAGGGAGCATCCTAGCACTAGCCAACTGCATATGTAAAAAGAAATTAGAATTTAAAGATCTCTGTATAATTCATATACATCGTTTTAAAGTTCCCTTATGTGCTATAGATCGCTTACAGTTGGAATAGCAGTTGCAATAGTGGCAACCACAGCGGCCTTAGCTCCAGCAACGACACCTTCTGTACATACGAAAAAACATATCAGTTTAGTTATAATTAATGATGTATAACAAAGAATGTGTGTACATATAATAAAAAACAAGAGAACTGGCTCGAGAAGAAAATATGGGCGGAGTGTTACCATGAGAACAACGCTTGGCTGTAGCTAGCTTTTGCTCAAGTGAGATCATGGTGTTCCTTTCGAGAGGAGACTGAGCCATATTTTTCGCCATTGTAGGTCTAAAAGAAAATGTTGGACTGAGTTTTCGTAGATTAAGAAATGACTTCACGTTATAGCCTGAGGAGTAAGGAGATTGTGGTTAGGTATTTATAGTACAATTAGTTCAAATTTGAGGATGGTGGAAAGAGTAGTTTGATGGTTTTCAGATGAATACTAACGTCGGAGTCACTTGTTTATGATTTTTTCACTTTAGTTTACCTCTTGTTTTGGTCTGTTGATTATTTTTTGTCCTCTTTTCCATACTGTACATTTGCACCATTTTATGTTTGTTAGTTTATTACTATAAAGAGTTTACACAAAAGTGTCATTGCATGTGCTTTGTTTTGAAATCCTAGATTATTACTTAACAAAAAAATTATCCTAGATTATTGAGCATAAAATCTTAGATACATGGATCTGAGCACTAAATCTGAGCTTCAAGTCTCAAAAATATATGATTCTAAATGTTGGACGGTTGATCTAATCGCTGTGTCCATAAAATTGGATCTGCTTAGAAGAAGAAAGAAACATAAGAATCACGGTGCTCTTCAAAATAGAACCTGAAAATCACGGGACTCATGCTAATGCTATTGTTTAAACTTAATGCTGGGGCAAGTAATTGGGATGGAATTATTCATGAATTTGTTGTTAGTGACAGAGTACATCATTGAAATCAACAACTGCTGGATGAAACAGGGCGGCTTTTGCCACCTGTTGGACCTGTCCTGTTTCATCTGAAGTGGTGGATGACATTGATGAAGATTGAAGAGTTGAAGAAAGGTGTTCTTTGTCAACATGATCTTTGGCTTTTGGTTTAATTAGTACAAAGTCAGGGACGACAATCAGGATAGTTAAGAATCACCGTGTTTGTTTAAATATCATTCGGCTATTAAGATATTTTCTGAGATCTGTAAATGTGAGATTATCGCTACAGATAGGAACTGCTTCCACCATTTTAGAGATGGTTCTTGTTCTTGTACAGACTGTTGTTGAAAACATAGGCACTGCCTGGTGCTGCATAACATATCTGTGTAGATAAAAAAACAGGACTATGGTTTAAGATAAGAAGATTCACTTAGGACTTCCTCGAAAGAATCATTCATTGCTCTTGTATTCTAGTGCTGTTATCCAAAACCAAGAATATGACTACATACTTTGCACAATGGAACTTTTAAATTCTTGAATTTAATAAATTTAAATTTAATAGTGTTGACAGGCGATTCTGTCAGCCACGTGATTTTGCCCCTGTGTGATTATGTTTTTGATAATATTTCAGGGGATTTTTAGCCTGTTAATTTTTTTTATATAGCTAATTTTGCATTTTGGTTTTGCTGGTGCAGAATTAGCAATTGACACTACTTGTATGTTCTTTGTTTTGCTAACTGGTTTGTGTTGTTTCTATTGCATATTTGCAGTTGAAATTTGATCAGCGGAAACTAGTAGATTTGAGTAAAAATTATCAAAGGATATCTGTCTACATGCTTGGGCTATCAGGTAATTAAACGTCGAAAACATCTTTATAAATGTTTACACTAGCAGCAGATGCTGGAATTTTACATTAGCTTGTTCATTAGTAGCATCATATGCTTAGGAAATGAAGAAAACAGAACATGATTCCTCCAGTTTACGCTTCTATGTTGGACAATGAACGTTTCTCGAGGGAGTTTCTCCTTGCGGAAGCTAGAATAGTTTTATCCGCAACTATGAAATATGCAGCACCAGCCACTGCAATGACATAAAAGAACAATGCTCCGCTATAATCAAAATCTGCAGACCAAGGTACGAACGTCTGTACATTATATTTATCAATATGTTCCTACCTGTGGAGATGATAAGAGCCTGAGCTGTGTGGTTAAGGTTGGCTCTAGCCCAAGGTAGCATTCTAGCACTAGCCAACTGCATATATCGTTATAAATGTTAAGTAACCAGTCCATCAGAATGTCTTAACTAGATCTTTATATTATATTTCTAACGATAATTAAAGTTCTCGTCTGTGCTATAGCTCGCTTACAGTTGGAATAGCAGTTGCAATAGTTGCAACCACAGCTGCCTTAGCTCCAGCAACTACACCATCTGTAAATTGGAAAAACATATCAGTTTAGTTAATTAATTACAGTAAAAATCTCGAAAAATGGAAAATATGATCAGAGTGTTACCATGAGAACAACGCTTGGCTGTAGCTAGCTTTTGCTCAAGTGAGATCATAGTGTTCCTTTCGAGAGGAGACTGAGCCATATTTTTCGCCATTGTAGGTCTAAAAGAAAATGTTGGACTGAGTTTTCGTAGATTAAGAAATGACTTCACGTTATAGCCTGAGGAGTAAGGAGATTGTGGTTAGGTATTTATAGTACAATTAGTTCAAATTTGAGGGTGGTGGAAAGAGCAGTTTGATGGTTTTCAGATGAATACTAACGTCAGAGTCACTTGTTTATATTTTTTCACTTTAGCTCACCTCTTGTTTTGGTCGGTTGATTCATTATTTTTTGTCCTCTTCACTGTACTTGTTGCAAGTGCACACCCTGTATCATTTTATGTGTTTTATTATATCTATAGAAAAGAGTGTAAAAGATTGTCACCAGTTGCATATGCTTCCACTTTTACATATTTGCAAATTCTAAATATCTTGGACTGGTAAATGGAAAATTTGGATCATTTTTTTCCTTAGACTGTTTTGTAGTTTTTTTTAAGTATTATTACTAAATCGAGTATTTTTATTTTTGATTTCCAATGTACTAAAGTGTAGATATCATAATTAACAAACAAATCAAAGGTGCAAAATCACAGACTTTCTTTACTTCAAATCTTGAATCACTGTGGCATATATGCTAAATTTATATGTTTCGGAATACAATGGAGAAAATAGTTTACACTGACATTCTGTCTAAGGACTCATATCAGCCAACTCATGCTAAATCTGTATGTTTAAGAATACAATTGAAAAAGGAGTTTACATTGGCATTTTGCCCAAGACTCTAAATGAGATTTAATTGCAGCACCAACTACCAAGGAGACTTATCAGCAGCTACTTCATGCTAAACTAAACCTGATCAAAGGGTGCTATTCCATTGCAAATGATGGAGATGACATTTTGCACTATCCGGGTCATTTCACGAGAGTATGCCACAGCCACACCACCACCACCTGGAACCACACCAAATCCGCATAACCCCCTTGTTCGATCTTGATCGATCAGGACAAAATCAAAATTTGCCGTCTGGTCATAACCCTCAAAGAATCTACCACTATCACGAGATGAGATGGGGAGGGAAGGCACGTTCTGCAGTTCGCCAACTGAACTTTGAGGCCTGTAATAAAGTGATGCATCTGGGAAGTTTGGAAGCCTGCTTGTAAGTGTCTCAGTTGGAAATCCCATAACCTTCCCAAAGTTTGTACCTCTGAGTTCACATCCCCTATGGCAATCACAATGACTTTGTCTAACTACTTCAACAAGCCTAGCTAGCTCACACTTTAGCAAGATCCAACTTCTCCCGGTCTGCAAACCATCATGCTCCCTGCTGTTCAGGAATCCGAAACCCAGGGGCTTGGCATGATTAGCTCCCTTAAAGATGATCACCAACTTCACTGGTTCAACCAGAATAGGCTTGTAGAAGAAGTCCAGGAATTCTCCATACAGCAGGCTCGAACCTCTTGGCAGTGACTGCAAGTAAGCTTCTGTGAATACAGGAACAGGGGTGATTTCCGCCGGTTGCTCATCATTCTGTTTAAATTCCTTGACATTCACCTACATATGAGAAGTACTATCAGTTACCAGTACATAAAAATCTGACAAAAAGAAGACAAAACTCATTTCTTTACAGAAAACATATACAGAAATAGAAATCTCAATTTCAACATTTACCCATTATACATATACAACATCAGACGAATAAAAATACCCATTATTATCGTCAAAAAAGTGAGCAAATGAATATTACAAGAAACCAAGAATATCAAATCGCAAAGAGATGTGTATATAAATGCAAGAAAAAGAACTGTTACAAGTTTTCACACTTCTGAATAAGTACATGATGAATCAAGAAAAACAACATCGAACGAGAAACATAACGCAATGTAAATTCACGGGTAAAGATTGGCTAAGAAAAGCTAATAAAGAACCAATTTTCTCATTAAATCAAGAAAAACAGCACCGAACGAGAAACATAACGCAATGTACTCATCAAATCAAGAAAAACAACATCGAACGAGAAACATAACGCAATGTACTCATCAAATCAAGAAAAACAACATCGAACGAGAAACATAACGCAATGTAAATTCACGGGGTAAAGATGGGCTAAGAAAAGCTAATAAAGAACCAATTTTCTCATCAAATTAAGAAAAAGATCCAGTGTTAAGTACAGTACCAAGATCAAGGATGCAGACTAAAATCATGGTTACAAGTTATAAAAACATGCCAAGAAAGCAATGCAAGTACATTGAGTATGTTTATTTAAGAAAAGTTACTAGTAAAGAACAAATATCCAATCAGGTCATAAAAAACAACTACTAAAGAACAGTACTTGGCATCAATCAGCAAGATTAAGTAACTACCAATTACGCTAAAAGTTATATAAATAGCGAACCTTCCTGTTCTCGATAAAGTGATCCTGCTGGAGGATTTTCTCAGCAATTGCAGCACTAGAGAAGGTTACATAAGCGAACCCGCGTTCTGTATTCAACAGCAATCGAACATTAGGATCGAACTTTGCGAAATAATTACGGATCACGTTCTCACGCAAGCCAGTGAGCCGTCCTACAAAAACTCGATTTCCTGACATTACTGGACTTTTTCTCTCACTTTGTATCTAGCTTCTCTTTTCTTTTTCTATGATTTCTTGAAACTGGTGTGTGCGTAGAGAGAGAGAGCGCCAGAGGGGGGGGGGGGTATGTAGGTGTATTTATATACAAAGGATGTATCGGTGATCAGGACTTTTGGAGGGAAAGTCCGGAGCGTTGGAAAATTATAACGGTTCTTGAACTTGTTTTTTTTTCTGCTTTGATAAATTGAAAGTGTATTGGACTTTGACTAAATATAATTGCTTTTGGAAAATAAAGAAAATTTTAAATTTAATGTGTCAAATTTTTTGGACGAGATGAGGGATTTTTCAGTTGCATTCTAAGATTACCTTGTGTTACGCCCAAATTATTTCGAAATATCTAAACAGCCTTCGGCTCGTCAAGAACAGCCTTCGGTTTTAACCTGAAAAAGAAGGAAATGCGAGAGATTGTCCTCCTGATTCACCTCCGGTGTGAGAATCAGTAATCTTGATGTAAAGTAGGTTTTGGAAATACAAGAATGCAGATAGAGTTGTGAGAGTGTGTGCCTGTTTCTTACATTTCATGGGGTATTTATATCCAAAACTGTTATAAATGGTCGTCCGTTATGAGTAAATATAGACGAACGTTGGAGGAGTCAAAAAAGGGGGAGCCGTTTTGATTGTACATCGATGAGCAACTTGTTAAAGGGAAATTGGGTCTTCGGTCCATGAGTAACGTGGGTCGTCAGCCCAATGGTTCAGATGCGCGATGGGCATTCGCTCGTTGGGGCTTATTGGACCTACAACTAACATGTCCCTATCTTTCGTTCGGTCCATCGATCGGTCGGTAGACATTATTCTCGGCTCATTTTTGGGGGTGTCAACCCTAGGGCGTTCCTTCTGACTTTTCTTGGATTCGTTCGGCCATGTGGCAGTATCGTGGGGAACTAAGGGTCTAATAAATGGGACAGTTGTTACCCACGTCTTTTCGTGGTTAAATCGTGGTCGTTGAATCCCAACTGGTTCCATCTGGCCCGTCGATTTTAAAACACCCAGGGACGGTTTTTGGCACCCAAACGTTTGGGCTTTTTTGGGCGCATATATGCATATACTTCACAGTCACTTGGTTTATTTTTATTTTCACATCCAAGCACCAGAAAAACACCCTCAAATTTCTTTAAGACGGTAGTGCAAACTCCACCTTTCTAGATCATCCCATTTCAGTAGAGCAGCATCTTGAAATCAGTAAGTAATGTTCTTTATTTCTTCATTTGAAGCATTTTTTTTTCTGCATGTTTGCTTTGCGTTTCAGGGCTTCCTTTCGTGATGCATGTGTGTTTTTATCTTCCCTTTCAATCCCTGTTTTTGTGTGCGGGGTACTCTCTGGGTTGGTAGTTGGTAGCGTTTCTGGGTGCTTTTTCTTCTCTTTTTGGGGCACCACTAGGTTTAAAGATGGCACGCGATATGTTCTTGGGCAAGAACTTCCTTCGGGGATTCTTGGCCGTAGAACATTCTTCGGGAGCCGACCCAGAATGTTCAGTTTTTTTTCTTTTGCCTGTTAAGTTTAAAGATGGCATGCGAGGTCCTCTAGGGGCAAGAACTTCCTTCGGGAAATCTTGTCTGTAGAACATCCTTCGGGAGCCGACTCTTGACATTTTTCTCTTTTCTTTCGAGAGTCGTTCGGTCGGTCCCAGGACATGTACTCAGTTTCTTTTTTGGTTTTTTAATTATTTCCTCGTCGTTTATCCGAGTACATGGACTAACTTGTCTCTTTATTTTTGAATACAGGGACATGGATCGAGCGAGCACTCTCGCGGGGACCTCCACCTCCCAACCCGAACTGACAGGGAGGAGACTCTTCAGTTCGATAGCTTTATACTCTGCGGCCAACAACCACTTGGAATTATCCGAAGAGCGGGTGGGGCGTATGTACCCTGACTACTCAATCCCCCGGGGTTATTTTTGGTTGTACTCCGCAACTTCTCGTGAGCGGATTTATGATACTCCGGCAGTGCCGAAGGGATACGGGGATCGTGTCCTTGGTATCTCCGAAGTGGCCTTCAAGTGCGGCTTCAGAGTGCAAGATTCTGAAGCGACTCTTCAGTAGGGGTGTACACGGATCGGGTTGGGCGGGTTAAGAGAATTTATCAACCCAATCCAATTAATTCGGGTTTTTAAAATTTCAACCCAAACCGAACCATTTAAATTTGTAACCCAAACCAATTTATAATACTTCGATTTGGATCGGTTTGATCGGTTTGATATATATTCAAAACTAATATTGATAATTATAAAATAAAGCTAGAAAATCTCAAAATTTAAAACACTTGAAAATAGTTCAATAAAATATTATAATAATCCATGTTAGATATGGCTTAAACATCCAAAATAGAGTGATAATACAATACTTAGCGTTTAAACATTCTTTAAACATTGAACTCGATAAACGAAAATAGTGGCATATTCTTTAAACATTGAGGATTGATGTTATAAGCTACAGATAAATGAGCTTATTTATTAGGTCTGAACATATTCACAATTACAAAATTAATAAATTAACGTGTAAGTATATTTTTAATCGGGTTGGATTGGATCGGTTTAAAAATATCGAAACCCATATCCAACCCAATTAAATCGGGTTGACATTTTTTCAACCCAAATATGTATCGGTTTGAAAACAATCGGTTTGGATCGGCCGAAATAAGGTCGGTTCGGATTGATTTGGTCGGTTTGATCGGTTTGTGTACACCCCTACTCTTCAGTCAGATGGCATCGTGTTGGTCAAGATGGACCCGAATGGGTTCATCCATATAAATTGCTTCCACAACCGATGCCTTCAGGACGGTATTCAGCCGCTCACCCGGCTCTTTTGATTCCACTATGACTTCCGAAATAACCCAAAGAGCCCGGGTTTCTCCAACATCGCCTAACGAGCCGGCCGAGTGGATTAGACGGCCACAAACTCCAGCAACAAGACTACTCATACCCACTGGTGTTTCATCAGTGGGCCAAATCTGGCCGAGTTCTCGGAATGGCGTGAGGTCGATCCCTCAAAACTGTTGATGCCAAATCTGAGTGATGAGGAGAAGGACTTATACGACGCTTTGGTGAACGCTAAGGTGGGCAAGCTCGGTCAGGGGACCAGTTTAGGGACAAGGATTGGTTGTTGAGTTTGTGGGGTGGGGGTAACATTTTTCTTTCCTTCGTCCCCTTTTATTTTATCTTACTGCACGGCTGACGTTCCTTCTTCGTTCCTCTTCATATCTCGTATACTTAGTAATTGTAACATTAATTTGTGCTAATCCTTCTTCTGTCTTCTTTTTCAGTGTCTTCCAAAAAAGCCTTGATCGAGAGGAAAAAGGCCATGGCAGCTGAGAAGAGAGATGGCAAAGAAGCACAGATGACCGAAGCGGCCGGGAAGAAGGTCTTCCCAGACCCTTCGGCTGCTGGCGGAGAGGAGGAGGCCGAGAGGGCGGTCCCCATTCAACAAGCCCCGCCGACTTCGGAGGATAACCAGGGCGATGACCTGGAGTTCATGGGCGAAGGGGCTCCCAGTAAAAGGCTCCGGAGCCGGGAGGGGGTCATTCAGATCTTTCTCCCAGATTGGGCCGTTTTGACGACCGACCACATGGTCTATCCGGCTATGGAGGCTACGAAGAAGGTGGCTTCAAACCTCTACCATGGGATCCAGCTTCTGGTCGATCGCACGCTCTATGCGACAACCGCTCCGACCGAAGCATGTATGGAGCTGATGTCCTTCATGTCCCTTGTAAGTTTATATACTTTTAGTATTTCCTTGTTCTTTTGTATCTTTCGGATTTAACTGACTTTTGTCTTGTGTATTTTTGGGCAGGCTAGTCCTTGGGATGCTGTTGTTGCAAACAAGGTTTGGGGCATGCAGGGACGCATTGCCGAAGTTCAGGAGCTTGAACGAAGGGCCGCTGCAGTCGAAGAGTAACTGAAGGGGGTTTAGCTGCAGAATGAAACCCTGGTCGACCAAGCGACTGTGCTGCAGGGCGAAAGACAGCGGCTGAAGGAGGATCTGGCCAAGGCGAATAGGCGAATCAGCCACCGGAACGGCCAGCTGAAGAAGTCCCGAAAGGAGATTCGGAAGGCGAAGAAACAATTGGATCTCACGGAAGAGCGTTGCTTTCAGTTTGGCGCTGACTATATCTTGGAGAAGGCTCATGGCCTTGGCTAGGATCATAAGCAGTTGCTGGACAACAACCTTGAGGATCCCATTGGTCGGGCAGCCGTGGAAGCTCCTGAAGTTTCTCCGGCGAAGATGAAGAACTTTCTGACGAAGATATTCAGTCCTAAGTTTCGACTTATAATTTTAATTTAGTTACTGTTGATACTTTTGCCTTCGGGCTTTGTAATTTTAAACTGCCTTCAGACAGAATCTTTATTTAAATGCATCTTTCTTCCATCACCATTCTTGTTTTTCCTTATGTTTTTACGTTCTGATTTTGCATTGTATCTTCGGCTTTCTTTTTGCCTTAACAGTTTTGCACTTATTTAGTCGTTCATAGCACGTCTTCAGCCTTTTATATTTGTCTTAGTAGTTTTTGAGCATTTATTTATTCGATCGTACTACATATTCGGCCTTTTATATTTGCCTTAGTAGTTTTTGAACATTGATTTTCCCCAAGTATTAAGGGGAAAAGGCTCTTCCTTCGCAATATCATGTGTTCGGTTCCGAAGGGTTTGCCTTGTGTCATTAAGACCGGAAACAATTTTCAATCTTAGTTTCAAGGGAGGAATGAAGGGCTTGTCTTCTTTGGGATTGGCCCTAGACAAGGCCTCATTCAGAAATTGCATTTGTGTTTATTTGGGGTCGTCCGGAAGGGAATCAGAGCTGAACCGAATAGAACTCAATTTCCGAATAATTCTCGTAGGGGTAGTACACGAGGTACGGAGCAAAAATTGAGCCGGCCCGTTTTTTGGATATGTCTTCATAATTTGTCCCTATGATTTTATGAAATTACATTCGTGTTTATTTGGGTCGTCCGGAAGTGAATCAGAGTTGAGCCGAATGGAACTCGGTTTCCGAATATTTCTCGTAGGGGGTAGTACACGAGGTGTGAAGCAAAAATTGAGCCGACCCGTTTTTTCGATATCTCATCATAATATATCCATATTGATTTATAAATTGAACTCGCGTTTATTTGTGGTCGTCCGGAAATGAAGTGGGGGTTAAACCAATGAAACTCGATTTTTGAATAATTCTCGTCCGGAAGTGAATCAGAGCTGAACCGAATGGAACTCAGTTTCCGAATATTTTTCGTAGGGGGTAGTACACGATGTGTGGAGCAAAAATTGAGCCGGCCCATTTTTTGGATATCTCATCATAATTTGTCCCTATGATTTTATGAAATTGCATTCGCGTTTATTTGGGACGTCCGGAAGTGAATCAGAGCTGAATCGAATGGAACTCGGTTTTCGAATATTTCTCGTAGGGGGTAGTACACGAGGTGTGGAGCAAAAATTGAGCGGCCAATTTTTTGGATTTCTTTTCATAATTTGTCCCTATGGATTTATGAAATTGCATTCGCGTTTATTTGGGGTCGTCCGGAAGTGAATCAGAGCTGAAATGAATGGAACTCGGTTTCCGTATAATTCTCGTAGGGGGTAGTACACGAGTTATGGAGCAAAAATTGAGGCGACCCATTTTTTGGATTTCTTTTCATAATTTATCGCTATGGATTTATGAAACTAAATTCACGTTTATTTAGGGTCATCCGGAAGCGAATCGGAGCTGACACGAATGGAACTCAGTTTCCGAATAATTCTCGTTGGGGGTAGATTACGAGGTATGGAGCAAAAATTGAGGCGAACTATTTTTTGAATTTTCTCTTTAAGTGCTCGTATGAGCCGATGGACCTAGGTTTGAGGGACTTGTACCAGATCGAAGTTGATCCTTTTAGGTAAGTTTTGACCATTTTGCAAAGCATGATGTCGTTATGACCCATCCCTGTCATTAGTAGTTCGTACTTCTCACAATGGTCTTCTTGGCCGCCCTTTCTGTTAAACTCACGCATCTTCGAGAATTGCATCTCCTCGCCCGGAGGAGGTCGGTATTGGTCAATCTCCTCAATCACGATCGGCTCTCGGTCGACCCTCTTGTCACCGGACATGGCTTTCTCTAGCCGAGCCAGTCTGATTCGGGACCTTACGACTTCTTCATCCGAATCAGAGGAGTAACAGGGCTTCGTTCGCTTTCTTTTGGGGTTCGAATCAGAGTTAGACTCATCTTCTTCGTCATACCCCCTTCGATCTTTCCTCGGCCTGGTGACTACCACCATCTCATCGACTTGTAATGCTTCTCGAACTGCCTTCTCATGTAGTACAATCTCTTCTCTCTGGATTCGTAAGGCTTTTAATCGTAGTGCATCGGCCTTTCTTCCCTTCGCCCTGGCCTCTGCCTCCTTTTCTGCCTATTCATTTTCTTTAGCATTGCCCTTCTCCGCGGCTAATTTGTCCGCCCGGATCTTTAGCAACAAAACTTTTTCTTCGAGAGTCAACTTTGAGGACTCCATCAGCATCAACCAAGGAGGACGTTTGCCCTCTTTCATGAGGAGTAAAACCAGGTGATGTTTGTTCATGGATTGGGTTTGTCATTTTCCCAGTATCTCGTTACAATTCTCAGAAGTCCCACATACGGCACCAAATTTTACGCCCAAATTTCTTCGGAATATAGTAACAACATTCGGCTTCAACCTGAAAATGAAGAGAATGCGAGGGATTGTATACTCGATTCACCTCCGGTGTGAGAATCAGTATTCTTGATGTAAAGTAGGTTTTGGGAATACAAGAATGCAGAGAGAGTTGTGAGAGTATGTGTTTGTTTCTTACATTCTATAGGGTATTTATATCCAAACCTGTAATTAATGGTTGCCCGTTATGAGTAAAATATGGACGAATGTTGGAGGAGTTAGGGGGGGGGGCGTTTTGATTTTGCATCGATGAACAGTATGTTAAAGGCAAATTAGGTATTCGGTCCATGAATAACGTGGGCCTTCGGCCCCGTAATTCAAATGCGCGATAGGCCTTCGCTCGTTGCGCCTTATCGGGCCTACAGCTAATACTTTGTAACACTTTGTTTCGTGACGTGGGATTTAAAGTATTTACTCTGCTCTTTTTCTCAAAAAATATGATTTTTGAGAACGAAATGAGGGGAAAGGTAAAAGAGAAAGCAAAATATAGGTATATGATATATTTTCTTCTGTGGGAGCTGATGCTCTGTATTTTCTTGTAGTTTATGTTAGAATTAATATTAATATAAATATTATTTCTATAGTTTGCTTTAAAAGAAAAATCTAGAAAAAATCTTCAAGACTTCTAGAAAAATCTTCAAGACTTTTCAGTTTGTAACTTTTCACTTTGGAGCCTTTTTACCTCCTTGTATTAATGGTGTCTTTTGGCCATTCTTGGAGTTACAAGTTTGAGCTCTTATAAAAGGAGGTCTCCCCCTCATGTTTGCACACACAAAAAACAATTTTCCTCTCATATAGATATAAGTATATTTTTGGGCAATGATCAAGAGTGTTTTCAATCTATTTCTTTGTACTACACCAAAGAAATAGAAGTCGTGTAACCTTGGAGGTTGATTGCCAAGAGGTCGTGTGTACGTAGCGGGGCAAATTCAACTTTAGGGCAGTGTTAATTCACGCCACGACTCCTTCATTCTCTCAAGTTCTTTTCGGTTTGCTCTCTTCTTTTCCTACATTACTAAAGTTGAATTTTGTGTTAGCATATATCTTATCTGCCACCATGAATTCCAATACTTTTATTCCTGATATGTCTAAATTAGACCCTTTTGATGGGAAAAATTATAAAATATGGTCCGATAAGATGGAGTTTTTCTTGAGTCAAATTGGAGTAGATTATTGTCTCACTAAAGACTCAGCCCCTGAAAATTCTGGAAAAGATTTCGAGAAGGATAATAAGACTTGTCGTGGAATGTTATTGCATTATATGACATCTGCTTTATATTTAATCTATAGCAAGTCCTTAAAGGCCAAAGAAATTTGGGATGCTTTAAAAACCAAGTATGGTTCTGATGATTATGGGACTAAGAAATATGCATGTAGTCGTTGGCTAAATTTTCGTATGTCTGATGATAAGCCTGTTCTTCAACAAGTTCATGAGTATGAATATTTATGTGCTGATATTATTGCTGAAGGAATGAAAATTTGTGAAATGTTTCAAGCTAATTGTCTTCTTGAAAAATTACCACCATCTTGGCAAACATATGTTCATTCTATGAAGCACAAACAGAAGGACTTCACTCTGCAAGAGTTAGTGTCTCACATCAAGATTGAGGAACAAAATCGAATTCAAACAAATGAAACAACACTTGGTCATTCTTCATTTACTGCTAATCTTGTTGAGTCAAAAGATGCAGGTCATACGAAAGGACCAAAAGGTAAAGGTCCAAATCAGTTCCATGGCACTAAAATGAAAATTAAGAACTTCAAAGGGAGAAGGCAGTTTAAAGGAAATTGCTTCACTTGTGGAAAATTCGGGCATGCCGCAAAGGAGTGTAGGCAAGGAAAGGGACCTGGTTCAAAAACAAAGGAAGACAAATCTCAGACTCAGGCCAATCTCACTGAAGAAATCATAGCTGCTGTTGTATCTGAAGTAAATTTGGTGAGCAATATTTCTGAATGGGTGGTGGATACCGGTGCAACTCGTCATATTTGTTCAAATAAGGATATGTTCCAGGACTATGATAAAGCATCTGATGGAGAATGTGTCTTCATGGGCAACTCAAGCACTGTGAGTATACTTGGAAAGGGAAAGGTTTCTCTTAAACTTACTTCTGGAAAAACTATTGCTTTGCATAATGTTTTGCATGTCCCTGATATTCGTAGAAACCTGATTTCTGGAGCCTTATTGAACAAAGCTGGTATTAAATTAACCTTTGAATCTGATAAACTTGTTCTTACTAAAAATGGTGATTTTATGGGCAAAGGCTTTTGTAATGGTGGGTTGTTTGTACTTGATATTTTGACTGATAATAAAATTGCTACTGCTTCTGCTTATATTGCTGAATCTGTTACCTTATGGCATGCTAGACTGGGTCACGTAAATGTTGCTTCTGTGAAAAGGCTTAAACAACTTAGGTTAATCCCTGAATTCAGCAATACATCTTTTGATAAATGTGAAGTATGTGTTGAAGCAAAGCACCCTAAAAAGGCCTTTAATAAAATCGGAAACCGGTCTTCGACATTGCTTGAATTAATTCACAGTGATTTAGGTGACTTTAAGAACACTATGAGTAGAGGAGGTAAACGTTATTATATTACTTTTGTGGATGACTTTTCACGATTCACCAAGCTCTACTTGTTGAGTTCGAAAGATGAGGCCGAAGAAAAATTTCTTATTTATAAGGCTGAAGTTGAGAAACAATTGAATAAAAATATTAAAAGGTTAAGAACAGATAGGGGTGGTGAATATGATGGAGCAACTCTAAAGAAATTCTGTGAACTTAATGGGATTATTCACGAGGTTACAGCACCATATACGCCTGAACAAAATGGGGTAGCTGAACGAAAAAATAGAACTCTTAAAGATATGATGAATGCTATGCTTATCAGTTCAGGAATGCCTTCTAATATGTGGGGTGAAGCTATTTTATATGCTTGCTATGTGCTTAATCGTGTGCCGCATAAAAAATCTGATAAAACTCCTTATGAATTATGGAAGGGTTTCGCGCCCAACTTGAGTTACCTTAAAGTGTGGGGGTGTTTGGGAAAAATTGGGCTCCCAGATTTTCAAAGAAGTAAAATTGGTCCCAAGACTGTTGATGGTATTTTTGTTGGTTTTAATGGTGGTGCATATAGACTTATTCTTAAAGATGCATATGGTTTTGGTCCATTTAAAGAGTCAAGAGACGTTGAATTTTTTGAGCATATTTTTCTTATGAAAGCTAATGTGCAATCATGTTTAGCATCTGGATCTTCTTCATCAGTTTCAATGCATTGTGACTCACAAGCTGCAATGGGACTAGCGAATAATCAACTCTACAATGGGAAGAAAAGACATATTCGCTTGAGGCATGCTATAATTCGAAGTCTGATCAGAAATAATGTGATATCACTCGAGTATGTAAAATCAGAGAGGAATATTGCAGATCCTCTCACCAAAGGCCTTTGTAGAAAATTAGTGTTGGAGTCAGCACAAGGAATGAGTTTAAAGCCTATTGTGGAGTGAATTGTGATGGACACCCATCTTAAACTTGTTTAAGTTCAATGGGTCAAACGAAATCATAAAAGAACTCATGTTTATATACTACTACCATTCCTATTAATAAAGTGATGTAGTATTTTTATTATTGTCACATGTGTTAGGATGAGCTAATGCTCTTAATAAGTTCATAGTCTCGTAAGAGGTGGTTTGCGACAATACAAACTTGATGAACTTACCTATGTGAATGTGGGGCTATTGCCCAACCCCTTATGAGAGTCCTTTGGCGAAGGACCTCTAGAGCGTTCACGAAAATCCAGGTACAATGTGGGGGCACTTATATAAAAATATAATTTGCGAAATCACTTCTTGATTTGAGAAAGGTTAAAGTGCGCAAATATGTTTTCACTAACTTCCGTGAGAGGTTCAAGGATTTTTCTACCTCACATGGTTTTGAGGCATGTTTGTATGCACCGGTATCAATTCAAGTCCACAAGACATTGGTGCTTAAGAAACCGACTATCCATTGCCCATTAAATTACTTAAATTATTTTTCTTTTGCAGCATGTGGGGGAATGTTAGAATTAATATTAATATAAATATTATTTCTATAGTTTGCTTTAAAAGAAAAATCTAGAAAAAATCTTCAAGACTTCTAGAAAAATCTTCAAGACTTTTCAGTTTGTGACTTTTCACTTTGGAGCCTTTTTACCTCCTTGTATTAATGGTGTCTTTTGGCCATTCTTGGAGTTACAAGTTTGAGCTCTTATAAAAGGAGGTCTCCCCCTCATGTTTGCACACACAAAAAACAATTTTCCTCTCATATAGATATAAGTATATTTTTGGGCAATGATCAAGAGTGTTTTCAATCTATTTCTTTGTACTACACCAAAGAAATAGAAGTCGTGTAACCTTGGAGGTTGATTGCCAAGAGGCCGTGTGTACGTAGCGGGGCAAATTCAACTTTAGGGCAGTATTAATTCACGCCACGACTCCTTCATTCTCTCAAGTTCTTTTCGGTTTGCTCTCTTCTTTTCCTACAGTTTAGACCAACAAGGCTTCTTACAGTTCCAGTGCTGCAACTTGGAGAGATGTTCGCAGTCACTGAAGCCATAAGTAAAGGGGCAATTGGCTGCAGACAGGGAAGCAAGCACCTTGTATTTCATTTAAGTTTGAATCATTAATTGAATGGTTAATCATATGGTCTCAAGCATCTATTCCATCTTTAAGACAAGAATCAGAATAAAGAAACAAGTGTCTTCCCAGGTTTTTCAGTTTGGATAGTTTCATCTGTAACAAAAAACCATATCAGTTGAGCAAGCTTAAAACAATGTCCCAAGGATCACCTCAGTAATGAGGACAGAAGACTGATCAACGTTAGGTGCATAAATACAACATGAGCTAAGACAATTTTCAGCATTGCATACTATAGCATTCTTAGTAAGTATAGAAAGGTGAATTGATGTTAGCAAGTATATAAAGTGACTTCTCCAGGATCTTTATACGTAGTCATGTGGTACTAACCAAGTGTGCTGTCGTATGCTTGATCACTGAATCGGGTTCAACGCCTTCTGAGACAAGGCTGGAGAGACTTTAGAAGGAGGTGGTGCTGAAGCTAAATCTTTCCAAGTGTTTTTTCAGTAGTTCCCCCTTTAAGAGATAGAGCAATTGTCCTATAAAATCTATGGTACATCTCAGCCTAAGTGAATGTGCAGAACCTTAGTGGATTCAGAATAGTTGCAACCAGTGAAGCAAAGGAGAATCTGGCTGCAGACTGTGATGCACCTCGTATATGTTGATTTTAAGTTTTCATCCCTTCATCAAAACCAATAATCAGAAATTAGATAAAAGATTAGATTCTAGCTTCTCGGATATGTTGATTTCATGGTTTAAGACAGATGCCGGATCATTTTAAGTGAGCATGTTGTCATATCACATATGAAGCTAGTGATTGTGAAGCTTAATCCTTATAAGTAATTTTTGTAAACTGGTTTTTAAATTTTAATCCTTTCTTTGTGCATTTTTCAGGGCTAGGGCACATCCACGAACCCTACACAGCAACCCTCTGAGCCGTCCCTGACACTTTTAGTCCATCAGATCAACCTCCAGCTCAACCGATATTTCTGACATAAGGTTGGAATGGAAGAAAACATATTTATTTCAACTTCACTAGCCTTAATACGACAACAATTAGCAAGATAATGCACAAATAGATATCAATTAAGAAGCGATTTAGATAATTCTGAAACCTAATCTGGAAACAGAAAAAGAAAGATACAAGTTCTTCAAAATTTTGCCAGATGAACAATACTTTTAACAATATTATCCTCATCAGGTTAATATCGTATGCTTTCCTTTCCTCGAGTGTCCCCGAGCAAGCTTGATATATCTGTTTCTTCTCGATTGTGGATCATAACATATCATCGTTGAAGCTGTTTTCTTATTCCCATGTATGAATGGAGTCCGATCCCCCAACATCAGTATTTCTCCGTTTCTGAGGCATGTTAGAGGCTCTAACATTGCACCAGCCCTCATATTTTGAATATTTGAAACAACAAATTTTTTTGTCCATGAATCTGCAATACCATACTCATTCATTACCCATACATCAAAATCAGACACGGAACCAAGTGTGCTCAAACTAAGGCAAAGACATCCATCAAGTGATCCAAGGTTGAACCATGCATACTTCTTGAAACACGGCGGTGTTTGAATCACCCTAAACACTTCTTCTTCCGCATCAAAACAATTTATCACCGCGTTTCTGTAGTCAAGCCAATGACAATGACCATTCAAGAAGACGGGAAGCTCATACCCGTAATGATGACAAGGAATTTCCCCTAAACTCCTCCACGTGTCGGTGCCAATTGTTTGTATATCAGCTTCTAATCGTCCTTTGTTCTTCCTATAAAACCCCAACAACTTCAACTGATTGGTTCGTTGAGCATACATCAAAGCACAGCACTGCCACTCCAAATCATCCCTTTTAGGCTGTTCCACAACAATATGTTGACCAGTTATCGGATTATACATATGGTACGGTTGACAGAAATATTGTTTACCTAGACAAGGATGGTATGCTTGATCATAATTACGAGCCACGATCCAACCGGTGACCTTGCAGGTCATAACTAGTAACCAGACTGAATGCTGGGCACCGAAAATCTGTCGAATCTTCAGATCAAACACTGAACGTCGAGGTACAGAAACATTGGAAGGAGACCTGGTTATGAACAAAGCTTCGTCAAGTTGAACCAGAAGTATTTTGTTGTCTTTTTCAACCAGGAACTGCAGTGGAGATTTTCCTCTTGAAAAATATAGGTGTGAGAAGTAGGGTTGATGGATTAAATTTGCCCAATCTTTGCACACACATCTGCATCGAATCACGTATTTTGCTGGAAGAAAACATAAAATTTCGAGAAAAGTGTTTTCATGCAGATCAGTGATAGTTGTTACACTCATGATTTCTTGTTGATTGTTAAAAAGAATGAACGAAAAATAAACTAACGAGCAGAATATATATATTGACACAAATTCTATCTGCACTCTGAGTTAATTAATTCCAATTCCTACATGCACTCTTTTATCTATACCGATCCTTCTATACTATAAACACCCTCCAATAATAAAATAAACCAACGAGCAGAATATATATATATATATATATATATATATATATATATATTGACACAAATTCTATCTGTACTCTGAATTAATTCCAATTCCTGCATGCACTCTTTTGTCAAACTTCCTTCTCTACTAGTTCTAGGTAAATTTAAATTTTCTATAGTAACAGGCTAATACTTTAAAACTGATGCAAACAGATTTTTTCTTAACATTATGTGATATTTTTCAAGATTTAATTTGTATTGAAACTTTTAAGATATAGAATTTAAATTCAACCAATTATGTTTAGTTTGTTTTTTGATTTTGTTTAAAATTAGATTAATAGTATAATTTTGTTTTATTTCGAATAAATAATATATATTATTATTTTCTAGCTGGTCAAATTATATTTCGATTTTAATTATGTTTTATCATATATTAATTTGATTTTAATATAATTTTTTTTAACGAGTCAATAATATTTATTATTTTGTTTAAATACCGACTAAATTCAATCAATTATACTTAGTTTGTTTTTAAATCTTATTTTAGATCCAATTAATAGTATAATTTTGTTTAATACTAAGATAACTAGTGTATTATTATGTTTTATATTGATATCATTATATCAACGAACGAATTATTTCTAATTAAGTTTTAAAAAGATATGTATGAATCATATAAATACATAGGTTTTAAAAAGATATAGTATGAATTATATAAATGCAGAGCTAACTATGTAATCATACAAACCCAAATACTGACCCACTAGCAAATTTTTAATGTTTCTGCGTGTAATGCATGGATTTTAAATTTGTACTTTTTTATTACATTGAAATAGTTAAATAAAAAATAATCAAATTAAAGTTCAAACAAATAAAAAAATACCGAGTTTTAATTTGACTCATCTTGAGTTCTACAAATCAGATTTTGATAATTTTACAACCGATGCAAAGCTTACGAAATAATGTTTAATTCAGTGATGGTTTAAAAATTTGTCCAATAAAAATTATCTAGGAATTCATAAAAAAGATAGTTATGAGTTTTGCAATAATATTCAATTCAGTTTAGGATGCCTACTTATATTTGGTTTAAATTATTGAAAATGTAATATATACTATTCAATTTTGAATATTATTGATTATTGGTTTATATAATATTGCTTTTTTTAAGATCCAAAGACTATAATATATTTGTTTAAAAACCTAAATGTCCTTATCACATTGGTCGTGAGGGTTAATAACTACCAAAAATTTGCATATTGTATAATAATAATTTATAATTTTGTTTATAGCCATTTGTAATATGACATGGAATCATTTTTTAATAATGTTAATAATGTATATTGCAGGTAATTTAAATAATCAAGCATATATAAATGTATAGTTTGTTAAAAATGAGAAGAAAAAAATATTCAAAATACACTACTTTCTAGCTCCAATTACGCAGAATGTCCATTAGTAGTACGCTCCGCCTAAAATAACCGCTAAATACGCATTTTAGACATGTGTACATGGGTATTCCTTTTAAAAATAAAGGAATACGCATTCTGTGAATATTTCAATAAAAGACAAAATGAATACGCATTCATGAAATGTGTATCCTTTGTTATTTTATAAAAAAGTAAATATGCATGGTTATAATGCATATTTCATCGGCATTTTGGACAAACACTCCCGCCAATTGATATTTCGGACATTTGTCCCTCAAATTGTGGATATATTGGTTTTCACCCAAACGAAAAATGATATTAAAATTTGAATGAAACTATTTCCATGTCATCTCCCTCCGTAGTATACTTCGAATATTTTTAAACTATGTAATTTAATATATAAATTATATCCTTATCTATTTATATTATTATATTAAAAATGAAAAATTAAAATTTTGGTTTGTTAGTATTTTGGTCACTCAATCCAGACGAGAACCATTAGATATAATCTTAAAAATTATTATTTAAGGGATATAAGGTTCGAATTTCACCAGCAACATATTAAAATTATAATTTATAATATATAATGATGAAAATAATCATATATCGCACGTATTATATAATAATTTATAATAAGCGTAAAGAATTTAATCCAAAACTTTGGTACCGTATAGTCGCCCACTCTAAGTTTTGAGATGCCATTTGCCATCTCAGAAAAATTTGCCCCATCATTTACTTGAAACAATTTTGAACTAACTATTTTAGACTTTTAAAACATGAGTCATATTTCGAACAAACCAATTTATTTGGGACCATGCGAGAGGCAAAGGTTGTACGCTAAGATCATAATACTTTGATCTATTTACAATTCTGGCTCTCGAGAGTCTCTTTGTAATACTTCGCTAAAGTGTGGCTCATAAGTATCTCGAAATTCAAAACTCCATTTTATCTGATGAATATAGGAATTTAGTATAAGTAATTGAGATTAGTCGGTAAAAGTATTTTTCCCATAGATAACTTTTCCTCCCAAAACATTTTTCATATAAAAAAAGTGGTTGTATGGAAGTTTCGATGAAATTGAAGCTCACAAAGTGATGACTGAAACATAAAGATGTACTAGTACTAAAAATGAGTTTGTAATGAACGACACAATAAAAGGGCATAACTTTAGGTTTTTTCATGTTGTCAAGAATTGTATAATAATTTTTTTTTGACAAGAAAAGTATGTTGTTATTTATAATATAATAAAAAACCAAAGCAATAAGATATTAGGATTAAATAAGCTCTCATTACATAATAATCATAAAAAACAGATGCTAACGACTTAAAAATTATTTTCCCCACATTTTTTGTTGCAAAAACTTTAATAAAACTTTAAAAAAAATGTTAGCATTTCTTTATCCATAGATCATATAAACAACATATTCAACAATTTATACTAGAATAGAATAGAGATATGACCTAGTTAATTTAAAATTTAAAAACTCCGTTAAATTTTCATTTTTAAGTCATTCTTTAGTATTTTGTTTGAAAAAGAGTTGCCCATGAATGATGGATGTCCTTGTGTTGCTTGCCCTGTATCGCCAAAATAATATCAGCCCTTGATTTGATATTTTAAAAAATACATTATTAAGATTATATCTTATTAATGATTAAATTGTTCTAATATTATTCAAAATATCAGAAACTGATACAATTTCGTAATACAATCCTAGATTGAATATAAGTGGAGGTTCAACCTGTTAGAAATATAAAAAAATATTATATTGTTCTACGAATATTCATATGCTAAAATATGATATAATGATACAAGCATAGATAAAATATGATTAGATTATATAATATAGATCGTCAAAAAAGTAATTCAATTCAAAATTCTTATATTTTTTTAATATCTCTGAATATTGGTTGTAATAATATTGTAACAAGCTATCAAAAATAAAAACAATAATTTATAATAATATGAAATAATAATATGATTTTGTGCAAAAGTATTTTAATTTACATTATCTGGAAATAGAAATATTTTATAACTTTTTAGAAATTTTGGTATATATTATTTTTTAAATTAAATGTATTCTTTTCCGAATCTCAAATACTTTTTTAACATTCTGATTCAGAAATTAGTCAAATCGAAAAATCTTAATAATTGAAAAATAAATTTTCACATTTTCCAAATATCTCGTCACTCTCTTTCTATAATCGGCTATAACGGGCCGAGCTCGATTTTTTTCACGAACAACATGAGATTCGTTTTTAAAAAAGAAAAACTATCCCACCCTTGCTTGTTGTCTATTTCAATTTTTTTATCATCCAATGGTATAAATTTACTTAACATTTCATTTTTACTTCACCTATTATACCATTTCCTTCACATTTGTATTATAAGATATAATTATTTTTAGATAATGTTTATTACAAGTAAATTAATAATCAAGCACATATATTTATTTTCACTTCTTTTACATTTGTAATATGAGATGTAATTATTTTTTGATAATATCGATTGCAAGTAATTTAATAATCAAGCATATATTTATTTTCACTAATACAAAATTTTTTTTGAAGTATATTATTGAGGGAGATGGCGTGATTTGTAAATAGTTTCATTCAAATTTTTATGGCTAAAAGATTGAAGATTGACTCGATATTATCTTGAAATAGAAATATTTTATATATTTTTTCGAAAATTTATACGAATTATTTTAAATTACATGTAATCTATCTAGAATATACGATTCAGATTTGTCAAATAACTTTGTTAACTTTTTCACAAATCATTCAAATCGAGAAATCTTGACAATTAAAAAAGACTTATTCACATTTTCCAAATTTCCCCGCATTCTCTTATAAGTGTTTGTCTCCCCAACTTATAAGTTGAATTTAGAATTTATAAGCTGATAAGTTGAATGTTAACAATAACGTACTTTTTCTCGACTTATTTTGATTTTTGTTTTGTTTATTAACTTTAGTTTTTAAAAATATTTTTTAAAATGTTAACCTAACTTAAAATTTAAGAATTAAGATAATTATATTTAAAAATATTTATTTTAGTTTATTTAAATAAAAAAAATTCTGACTTATAAATTAAATTAGCCAAACACTTGTATAACTTATAAGCATTTATCAACTTATCATTTGTCGGTCACTTATTCGATTTAAGTCATAAGTTACTTATTTTAAGATTTCACAAACGGACACTATATTATTATTCATAAAGCCATAAATAAGTTTTTAGGTTCGAGTCCCGCCAATAACAAACATTTATATTATTATTTATAAAAAAGAATACGCTATACAAATTTTTAGGTTCGAATACCAACAACAATAAATAATTTAATTATTATTTAGACTCATACAGATTCAAATATAATCAATGTTATTCTACACTATACCATCTGATCTTAACTTAAAATTATATAAAATCAAATTATATTTATATAATTATTAATTTTAGCATTTAAATATTTACATTACAATTCTAATAAAAAATATAAATAAAAATATATAAATATTAACAGTAAAAAAAACGGGAACATGAATGTACTTTGCAGGGTACCTGTTACGGGACTCCCGTCATCACATTTATCACAAACAACCTGCTAAATTTGAAAATGGGCTTTTAGCCCGTTAAAGGTGAAATATGGTAAATCCTAAACAGGCACAAAACTCACAACTCTCTCTCCTCTCCTTCCCCCATTCCATTTCATCTCTCTCTCCCATCTCTGTCTTCACATGCTCAAACACTGACCGTCCTCCACTCTCATCCCTATCCTAATCACAGATCAGCAAAGCATTTCATTAGGTTTGATCTACACTTGATTTACTCTCTGCTACTACTGTGTATTGTACTAATAGGTTATATGTAGTTTGTGATTGCCAGTTGAATTCAGTGGCAGAGTGAAGATGTGGAATCTCAAAATTGCAGATGGAGCAAGAACTCCGTGGCTTCGCACTGTCAACAATCACCTAGGCCGTCAAATTTGGGAGTTCGATCCCGAACTTGGATCTCCCCAAGAGCTTGCGGAGATCGAGAAGGTTCGCGAAGCTTTTCGCGATAATCGCTTTACTCAAAAACACAGTTCTGATCTCCTTATGCGCATTCAGGTCCATTTACTTCACTCGCATTGCACATTTACCATTTACTTGCAACATTTCAGTTACGCTAAAATAAGCTCTACTGTCTTTTACGGAATACTTCTATTTGTTATGTGTTCACATTGGTAAGGATATGTTTGTATTGTTTGTTGTATTTAGAATAACTCTCTTTTAAATTAATATGAAATTTTGATTTGTTTGCACAATTGCAGCCTTAATTATTTTTTTATCACATTATCGACCATGTCTCTCTCTAATAAAATTAACCTAATGCAACCTGTGTTAAGGTGAAAGACCCCCTCTGTTTAACAGAGGGAAGTCATACAAGACACATGGATGTTACCTCGGGGCTGCCTGAATTATAGTTACAAAAACAATGGTACAACTGAATTTATATATAGTTATCAACTCATGCCTTGCTCCACATCCTGACCTGCTGGGGGGTAAAAGATTACTTCTACTTTAAGGAACATTGTGTTATTGGTATTGAAATACAATATAAAAAGAGAAATGAATTCCACCAAGGTTTTCCGGGGATGATACTAGTAATAAAATTTTGATTGGCACAAGTATTAAGTGATCGAATATTATGAGGTACTGCCTTCTCTGGGAGTGCTCAATGCTTTCCGCTTATAAGCTAGAGCTGGGCTGATCTTTTTCCAAGCAAGCGCAAACTTAATACTTTATTGGACAGGCTCACGTGCTTCTTTTACAACCATAGACTGATTAGTAAATTTGGTTTTTAGTTCAATAAATGGACACATAAAATTACACTCATGTACCAATGTAAATCTTTCTTACAAAAAAATTATTTAGCACAAAAGAAATATATATATTATTTCGTAAGCATATTTTTCAGATCTTGATGCAGCTACTGTAATCTGATTTTAGCCCATTTTGGGTTTAAACTTGTAGTTCAAAAAGGAGAATCAAGATAGTATAGTCTTGCCACAAGTCAGCATAAAGGACACAGAAGATATATCAGAGGATAACGTAACAACAACATTAAGAAGAGCTTTGAAGTTCCATTCTACTCTCCAGGGGTCAGATGGACACTGGCCAGGAGATTATGGCGGTCCTATGTTTCTGCTGCCTGGTCTTGTAAGTTTAAAGTTTACTGCCAGTTGATATTGTTAGACTGCTGCCTTACTATACCAATTAAAACTTAAATTGAACTTGGACCAGCACAATTGTATAGAATATTTCATGATTATAATGATATTCTGTTGCACTTTTTCACAATATCTAGTTGTTGCTAATTCATCAGGTCATAACTCTATCAATAACCGGGGCACTGAATGCCATCCTATCAAAAGAACATAAACGGGAAATGTGTCGGTATCTTTACAATCATCAGGCAAGTACACTTGTTTGATTGAAATTTTTGTACCGCTACTTGCCCCCTAAGTCAGTGTCTCATGCTTTTGTTCCAGTTTGCTTCATTTTTTTTAATTGGAGATGGTTTACGAAAATATTTGAATATTGGTAATTTCAGAACAGTGATGGTGGGTGGGGTTTACACATTGAGGGCGCAAGCACTATGTTTGGTACTGCTTTGTCCTATGTCACTTTGAGGCTGCTCGGGGAAGGAGCTACTGATGGACAAGGATCAATGGAAAAAGGGCGTCAATGGATTTTGGATCACGGTGGTGCCACTTCAATAACTTCATGGGGGAAAATGTGGCTTGCAGTTCAGAACCATCTCTGGAACTCACTTGTTCATATGTCTTATTTCTCCATTGATACTTTTCTGTTTGTTCATGTTATCCGTCATGGTGACAGGTTCTTGGTGTCTTTGAATGGTCTGGAAACAATCCCTTGCCACCAGAGATTTGGCTGTTACCTTATATTCTTCCATTTCACCCAGGTGACTGACCATTTTTGCATCTTTATTCAATTTTTGGTTTTATCTCTAGCAAATAGTCCAAGTGTTTCATTTTTGAGCTGGAATTACTGAATATTACTAAAACCTAGAAATTGTACCATATGTTGTGGCAATTTTTCAGATGCTTTTTTTTAAACAAAATGGTCATTGAAACCTAGAGCTATTGTTTTCATGTTTAGGACTACTACACTCTTACTTTACAGGAATAGGAATATACAGGTTGTTAACTTTTTGGGATGACTATTTTGTTCATATCTTCCATATGATGGCTTGTTACTTTTCATGTATTCTATCAATCTAATTATATAAAAATAATCTCCTAAACTAATTCTTTCAAAAGTTGGTGATTTGTTTTTCAAAAAAACTATCTTAGAGTGAAAGTGTTTTATGCTTTGACAAAGCTACATTTTCTCTATAATGAAATAACCTTCCTTTTGCCACTTTTGTGCAGGAAGAATGTGGTGCCACTGTCGGATGGTTTATCTACCTATGTCTTACTTGTATGGGAAGAGGTTTGTTGGTCCAATTACACCAACTGTGCTCTCTTTGAGAAAAGAGATTTTTAATGTCCCGTATCATGAAATAGATTGGAATCAAGCGCGCAACTTATGTGCGAAGGTCGGTAAATATTTCCGAACTCTAATATCTTGAACTGATGTGGTGACTGTATGTTACTTAGAGAACCATATGATATTTTTAAATTACCGGTGGCTGTCCAACAAGGTTGCTGATATCCAGTATAATAAATAAAAATTGAATACGCAAGCAGCATATTTCCATCATAGTATATGATGTTTGAACTCTCCAAGTGACTGCAGCCTTTGTATTATTACGATTATTGTCGTTGTGAAAGAACAGTAGAAGAGAAAAATGAAGATATTTATGGTTACTGATAGAAGTTAGGATAATCTGAATAAACAGGATTGGCGGGGAGTTTCAGTGTTATAGGTTTAATTGGTCTTGGAAATCGAAGGGTCTGTCAGCCGAAAGTGTATAAACTAAAGAAGTTAAGATGATGTACAATAAGCAATTACAGAATTATTATTGAAATTTAGTTCAAATAATTATGGGTGCGGACTGCTGACATTCCTTTTCAGAAGCCTACTGGTACTTGATAGTAACGATTTTTAGAGTTCTTAAATACATCTTAGCTTTGATAGAATTCGGTATTCTATGTTATGACGAGCCATATGCTACAGATAACGCACATACCGGAGATGTTTTAAGGCCCTATCCTTATTTTCTACAAGGTTTGAGCTTTTTTATCCAACACCAGACTTGAGTTTCTGATAAAATTATCTGTAATGTTTCTGCAGGAAGATCTGTACTATCCCCACCCTCTGATACAGGATATACTTTGGGGAACTCTGCATAAGGTTGTGGAACCTTTCTTAATGAATTGGCCTGGAAAGAAGTTAAGAGAGAAGTCTCTTTGCACTGTTATGGAACACATACATTATGAGGATGAAAATACTCGGTATATATGTATTGGGCCTGTAAACAAGGTCAGTTTGCAATTCTTGATGGTGTTATTTTTTGATAATATATTCCTATGTATGCAGGGAAAAATCTGACAATTAATTTGTGATTATTTATTATAATTGTGTATCATTGTGTATTCTTTTTATATTATACTTTCTGGCAAGTTTGTAACATTAATTTTTATACTCTGTGACTAAACCTTCAAATTCAGTAGCTTTACATTTTCACAGATTTTTCAATAAAATGTGCATTTGGTGCTTCACAGTACCTAGTCTCTTGATCTCCTTTGAAAAAATATCTTTATCGCCCCAGGTACTAAATATGCTGTGCTGTTGGGTGGAAGATCCAAATTCTGAGGCTTTTAAGTTGCATCTCCCACGACTCTATGATTTTTTATGGATTGCTGAGGATGGCATGAAAATGCAGGTTTTAAGCTAATCTTTTACCTTATATTACGTCCTAAGGCTGACTTTTGCTAAATTTAATCAGGATTTAGTCTTTAGAGTGAGAAGCCAAAATTTCTGAGTTTGCATCTAAATGTCAAGAAACATGATAGAAACAGATTAAAGTATATAATTTTATTCGACAATGACCATGAGAGATGAAAGGTTGTATCAAATGTATGCTCAAGGAAAATAAGTTACACCATCCATGCGGCGCTTCTAAATTTTAATAATTTAACCTTCTTTAGTTGTTAGATTTGTGAATACTTTAATGTAATTTAATTCTTCATTTACTATATGCTTAAATTTTATGTTTAACTTAATATAACAAAAACATGATTTTGTCTTTCCTTTATAAATAATATTTTTAGTGAAAATTTTCTGTACACAAGGAGCAAAAAACAGCGAACTAGACAAGATGAGGTCTGAGGTTATTCTTTGATTTGAGCTCGAGTGATATTAACAGATGTGTGTGGGTTTGTTAAGCTGTGACTGATTTGTTGTTGTGCTGCAAGTTTCAAAATGCATTTAGCAAACCATGTTTAAATTTGTACTTCTATAGAAAAGCTTATTTATAGGCATTTGTACCGATCTCTTACAGGGTTATAATGGAAGTCAACTATGGGATGCTGCTTTTTCTGTTCAAGCATTCATATCAACGGAACTTACTGACGAATATAGCTTGACGCTAAGAAAAGCACATATGTTCATAAAGAACTCACAGGTGAAGTTAAGTTTTTATCCTTTTTGTTTGTTTTACTCAAAAAATTATTGAGATGTATATACCTTAGAAGTTTGACCTGTCTATTGTTGTCCTAAAGGTGCAAGATGACTGCCCTGGTGACCTTGACTTCTGGTATCGCCATATTTCTAAAGGTGCTTGGCCTTTCTCCACTGCAGATCATGGATGGCCAATTTCAGATTGCACCGCTGAAGGACTCAAGGTAGTACCATTAAATTATTATATATTAATCTAGCAAAAATATAAAATAATGTGTTCCATGAGGATAGTAATAAGATAAATATACGAATAGAAAATAAACTTATGTAGTTTCATTAGCAATCCTTGCGAAAATCCCTAGTGATTTTCTGGGGCATCTTTCTCTCTCCGAGTCTCTGTATAAATAAAGAGTAGAATTAAGCGGAGAACCAAATTGACATGAGAACCTAGGAACTCTATTATCAATTGTTGATAATTATAAAAACCCCTTCAAAATTTAAATTCGGTAATGATGATAGGAAAAAAACAATTTTTAGTTAATTTTCAATTGGTTCTTAGGTTCTCTAATAAGCTTGGTTCTTATATGAACCATATAATATGTGCTTGTTTTTGTAATAAAGAATTCTTTCTCAGGCTGCGCTTCTACTGTCAAAATTGTCACCAGAGCTGGTTGGTGAACCACTAGATGCCAAACGGCTGTATGATGCTGTCAATGTTATTCTTTCTCTACAGGTGATTAGAGTTCCATTTTACTGTAGAAACTTTATGTTACTTATTGGCACAATAATGCCTACATGAAGGCTCTGTTTTGTACACAGGAATTCACTTACTGAAGAAGTATTGCCTCTTTATTTACCCACAATTAGTTAGCCGTACTTGATAAATCTGTTAAGTGCACGTATTTAAACATTACACGGGAATAAATTTTAAGAAAATCTGATCCTAGAATACAAATTTAGCTAACGTAGCAAAAAATGAACACAAACTCGGATTATCATTATATCGGTTATCAGCGAAGCTATATTTACCATGTACTACTTCTCAAAGCATTTTTTTGGGGTCTACTTCTCAAAGCATTTGACGGCACATGTTTTCTTGCACTAAAAAAGATTAGCTACTTGTCTTGTGAATTATATTTCATCCTACTCTTTTTTTATTCTTTTAATAAACTTTTGTAAAAGTTAACTGCTTGGCATGTATGCAGAACAGCGATGGCGGCTATGCAACATATGAACTCACGAGATCCTATCGATGGCTTGAGGTATTATATAACTATTTGTATGGTGTCTATGTTACCGAACTCTTTATCTCATCTTGATTACTCATGTTGATGAGCACTTAGGAATGGGTACGGACAACGAGACAATTCATTTTGGGCCATAAACATGCAAGAGTTTGTTAAATATATTACCGAGTCCCAGGCTTTGATTCATCCGTATTAGAAATTTGGAAACATAAATGTTGGACACTTCTAACCGAATCTGTGTAACATAGCATCATTTTATGAATATTCTTCAGTTTGATGTCAGAGGCATCATAGTCGGATCACCTTTCTCCAGGACTATGTGTTACTAGCATAGTCTTATATCTATGGGTAGCAAATTGGTTAATTTACTTTGACCAGTAAAAATAACATGTTTATTCGAGGTCTCTTATTTATGCATGACATACTTAGTAGTTAGTACATTATGGATTCTTCTCCTATATTGTACTTTGTTGCGTGTTTTCCCAGGCATAAGGAATGAACAGAACAATTATAATTGTACTTCCGTGTATCTGAATACTTGGCCTTTTCATCAATTTATATCCTAATTTTTATTGTCTGAATATCAATTATTATAAAATATGAATTTGAAATCATAAATGAGAGACGCATGCCCACATAAATTGTGCACAATTACACATTGTATATAATAGTGGTTTTCATTTGTGTTCATTTCTTTTACTAACTAATATTGATATAATATTTTCATTTGCTTACATGGTTGAGTTTTTCAATTGCCAGTTAATTAACCCTGCTGAAACATTCGGTGACATCGTTATCGACTACCCGTAAGATATTGGCAACAAAATTATTTATTACAAAAGTTTCCTTAAAATTATACCTTCTTATTGTTATATTTTGTTTTTTGCTGCAAACTGCTATGAATATGCAGTTATGTTGAATGTACATCGGCAGCAATTCAAGCTTTGTCAACTTTCAAGAAATTATATCCCGGACATCGTCGAGAAGAAATAAATCTTTCTATTGAAAAAGCTGCTGTGTTCATTGAAAAAATACAAGCACCAGATGGCTCATGGTTTTTCCTCACTTTTTTATACCTTCTGTTCTTTTGCATCCAACAATCTTTAACAGAAGACCTCATTACAGACTGTATAATATGCTTGTTCTTATCCTCCTGTTTAATCATACTGGGAGATGTAGCTCTAATTTCTTCAATGTCATTACTAGGTATGGTTCTTGGGCAGTCTGCTTTACCTATGGCACATGGTTTGGTATTAAAGGTTTAGTAGCGGCAGGAAGGAACTTTGCTACTTGCTCTAGTATTCGCAAGGCTTGTGATTTTCTACTGTCCAAGCAAACTGCTTCTGGTGGTTGGGGAGAAAGTTATCTTTCCTGTCAGAACAAGGTAAAGTATATTTAAGTTTTGCATATATTTTCATATCTATACATGTCAAGTTGGTAAAAGTTGTTCTTTGTTTATTTTATCTAATTGACTGTTCTAGTATTTGACATGCAAAAGTTAGTAACCTCCAAAGATAATTATATCTTAAAATGTCTTAAAAAGAGGACTTTAATATTTTGAAAGGTAAATGTATAATGAGGTACAATGTTAAGAATATTGTAAAGCATCCCTAATTTGTAAACAAATATTTATTTATTTTTGGCAAAAGCAGAAGAAGAGACGGTGTTATGCTACCTACAGCTGTTTTTGCTGTTCTATGAGGACACGGGTATAAGTAAAGGGAGGATGTCTATCAACATCCTAATTACATATCCCTGCAAGTTATAGATTACTAAATGTACAAATGAGCCTACCTGATGCTATGTTTAATAATCAAAAGATTTGTGGTGATTTTGCCACTTAATTTAGTTACTTTTACTACTTTTATTTACATATTAATCTAATTTGGTTGAAAAATGAGAATAAAATCATAGGTGGTGGTGGACGAGAAGAATGAAAGAATAAATTGATAATGTAAAGTTTTAATATTGACTAGTGAAGGAGATAAGTGGAGAAATAGATGGGGCAATTCATTTGAAAATTAGAAAGAACTATGGTTAGTTTAGAATGGTGCAATTGTATGAAAGATTGAATATCTGCGTAAATGTCCACAAATAGCATTTGAATTTTATTCGATGTCATCCAACTGAATGCAGCCTGGATTTTTCAAAAATGAGCATAATAAATTTCAATGCCTTGCAGAATTCGAATCAGTCTATGTCTATTTTAATTTTTCTCTGCAATTAACTCTATTGGCTGTTGTTCTTGCAGGTTTATACAAATCTTGAGGGTGATAGGTCTCACGTTGTGAATACTGGATGGGCTATGTTGGCTCTAATCGATGCTGGACAGGTATTTTATCAGTCTGGCTGTACCTGTCAATATTTCCAAGTTTGTGCAACAAAGTAGTTCTACTTTTTGTACTCTTACGCGGGCTGGGACCTGACATTTATGTATTACATTCATTTTTATTGCTTATGATTATTGGTCATGTCTCCCGAAGGATTTCAGATAAAAAAAAATATTCCTTTTGTTTGAACTTTGAAGTGTTATTGACATGTTAGATCAAGACTTTGGTGCTGCATGTGACTACACATTCGCTTCCCCTTTGTTATTTTTTCTTTTCTAATGCTTTTAATTTACAGCCGTCTTTTTTGCTTGCTTCCCCTATCTTATATGCTGCAGAAGTTTCAAGTAAGTATGTTGTTTTGTACATTTAAATATGCAATGTATCTCTTTCTACAGGCCGAGAGAGATGCTAAACCATTGCACCGCGCAGCAAAATTATTGATTAATTCTCAAGAGGAAAATGGAGATTTTCCGCAACAGGTTCGTCTCCTCTCTCCTCATGTATAATACATTACCTCATAAACACCTTTTTCTTAACTGAATCCAATTAATTTGTTGATGCGTTTTCTATTACTTCCTTGAATTAATTCAGGAGATCATGGGGGTCTTCAATAGGAATTGCATGATCACCTATGCTGCATACAGAAACATTTTTCCTATATGGGCTCTAGGAGAATACAGATGCCGAGTACTTCGGGGGCGTTGATGAATTTTGTTGATACAGATGCCGAGTACTTCGGAGGCGTTGATGAATTTTGTTGGTCCCTCGTGTAATTTATATGTTCTTTATGTACAATTTATATTCTCTTTACTTAAGCCCCTCGCCGGTTCTCCATGTAGTTGTTATTTACCTCCACAAGGCAAAATTCAAGTAGGAAAAGTGATCACCTGGTGGAAATAATATAATGAGTGATTTTCTGGAGCTAATTTAGGGTGTCTGATTTCTAATACTAGTGAGTAGTGAGTCATTTCTGATGCGGACTTTTTTAATACAAAGGGAAATATTCATCATTCATGTTGATTCGTGTATTATATAGTGTGTCGTATCTATAATAGTACAAAATAAAATTTACCAATCCAATTGTGTATTACTCTGTTTTGTGGTCTTGTCAAGGTTCAACGAGGGGATCTTTTAGGTCCTTTGTTGTTTGCTTTGGCGCTTCACCCTTTGGTTCAGGCCATTGCGCAGTCTTTGTGCAGTCTTGTGAGTTTTCTCTTCAAGCTTGGTATCTGGATGATGGAACTATTGTTGGGATACCCTTATGGTGGCCAAGGCGCTTGATATTATCCGGGCTGATTTGTGGTTTGTTTCTGAATATTGATAAGACAAAACTCTTTTGGTCGGTGGAGGATCCTCGAGGACGGGTGGATGGCATTTTTCCCACTAATATTTCCCGGCCACTTAAGGGTGTCAAACTTCTTGGGAGTTAGCCAGTGTCGATGCAGGTTTTTGTCATGATTGGCTTCTCAAAAGGTCTCCAAGACTATTGCTCTAATGGAGGCTATTCACAAGCTTGAGGACCCCCAGTGTGAGCTTCTTCTTCTTCGCAATTGCGCAGGGGTTGCAAAATTGTATTACACATTGCGGACTTGCCCACCTCCGTTCTTTGGGAGGCCCAGACGCAGTTTGATCAGGGTTTGCGTATTTCCCTAGAGAGGATTGTTACTGGCTCTGGCCCTGGTTTTGGGGATTGGCAGTGGAGGTTAGTCACACTCCCAATCAAGTTGGGCGGTCTTGGCATCTTATGTGTGGGGATGTTATTCGTTATGCCTTTCTCGCTTCTCGCCTTCAGACTAGTGCATTGCAGATTCGGATTCTGTCGAGTTCAGGTATCACATCGTGTGGTTCTTCTTTTTAGTGTGCTCTTGATGATTTATCGGCCCTTTGTGGTGCGAATGCTCTCACTGGCACCACTAACTTTCCAGCCCCCAAATTGATGAATTCTTTGGCAAAGAGCTATTTTGATGTCATTGAGACCAGTCTTGCTTCTCATTATGTGCCGAGTCCCCATCAGATCTCTATTCTGAGCTGCATTCGCGCTCCTCCTGCTCAGGATTTCTTGTTTGCCATCCCTATTGATGGGTTGGGGCAGAGGATGAACCAACGCCAATTTCGGGCGGTATTGTGCTACCGTTTTGCAATTCCTTTGTTTACTGAAGGCACCTTGTGTCCGAGTTGTAATGTTCACAGGATGGACCAGTGGGGCGATCACGCAGTTCACTGTTCAAGTGATGTAGGTGTGAAATTCAGGCATAATTTGGTGCGTAACATTCTGGTGGATATCTGCTCCAAGGTTAGCATTCCTGTGTGTAAGTAGGCTCCTTTGGGATTTCTTTTGGATCTCAGACCTGCAGATCTATTGTTGTTCAATTGGTCCCAAGGTAAAAATGCATATCTGGATGTGATTGGTATTTCTCCTTTTGCTGGTGGGGGAGTGAGTTCATGGGCTCATGGGATGGCGTTGCTAAATGCGGTGGAAAAGAAAAAAAGGAAGTATTCTAGGATTTGCGCTAACCATGATTATTCGTTCATCCCCTTTGTCTTCTCTACTTTTGGGGAACTAGACACGAAAGCGTTGGATGTTCTCTCGCGTATCAAGACTTTTTTCATTATTCTCTCTAATAATGCTAAGAGTGATGTTTTTTTTTTCATAGGTTAAACTTTTATATTCAGAAAGGGGTGGGAGCGCAACTTGTGTCTCGACTCCCTTCTAATTTTTCGAGTTAAATTAAAAAAAAAACATAATAAAAAAAATTGTATATTACAACATGAAAAACAAAATTTACCAATTCAAACAAATAATATATGTATCGTGTTAGGAGTAAAGTCAATGTTTATGTTAAAATAGGGGTAGTTATGATTATAATTTAGCGCCGAAAAATGAGTTTTAGTGTTAAAATAATACCTTATCTACCATCATCTAAATATGAATAAATTTGTTTTAAATCTAAATAATATTTTCAATTCACTTCGCATTAATGCCTACAAATATAAATTTTCTATCTACATCTCCCTTTTTTTAGTAAAAAGATGGTTTGACAAATATAACAACACACTACTATAGTTTGTTTTATATAAAACACAAATACATGATTGTGTTATTTTAACATAATATTTAGCACTTATAGTTTTTTTATTTTAAAGGACTAATTACATCATTTATACTTGTGATTTTATAATTTTGCACTTTAGTTGGCTAAAGTTAAAATGTCCAAATGAGTGATTAAAAATAGGTTTTTAAAGCATTTAAAGGACTCCGCCGTTCTACCGTTAAATATTAGACAGAATGTTAATCGGATGGAAGGTAAAAATGTCTTTGTCACATTTTCAACGGTTCTTTGACCATTTTTTATGTATATATCTAGGGTGTCAATTCATAAAAATCTCTTTTAGATAGAGATACGTAGATAATGATTATTTAAAAATATAATATATAATTTATTTTATTTTTCATTTATCAAATTAAAAATGAAGTTGTACAATTTTTTTATTTAAAAAATCATTGTAATTTGATAAAATAGTTTAAAGTGTTTCTGTAGTAAAATTACAGTAAAATCATACTTGTCCAAAAAAATTACAATATTAATTTTTTTTTTCAAATTTCAACTGCTAAACGTTTTATTTTATTTAAATATAATTATAATTCTACATTAACAAATGAAATTAATAGTAGAATCTCTATATAAAATGGTTCTCTCTCCAACAAATGCCTATATATTTAGGGCTGCATAAAGGTTAAAAACCGGACCAGATCGAAAACCGGATTTTTTCAAAATTAAGGACCGAGGACTGGCTATATCCGGTCTTGGGACCGGACCGGAAAAATCCGGATTGGACCGGGACCGGACCGGTTTAGACCGGTTTAATTAATATTTATATATATATAAATATTTATATAATTTTTTAAATTTTTCTTTCAAATTTATATACATTAAAAATTTTGTTACTTGGTACGTCAATAAAAATTTAAAATTAAGTACATATCTTATTATTTTAAAAGTAAATATAAATTTTTAAGTGTATGAATATTAATAGTTTATTACATGAAATACGAAATTTAGTAATTTCAAGTGTTGCATTGATCTATTTTTATTATATGAATTTATTATCTATTAATTTGGATCAATAAAATATGGTATTGGCGAATGTTTAATATTTATATATGATCTTATAAGACATAAATTAAAGGTAAAATAATTATATATATAAATTCAGGTCCATTCAGGTCTGGACCGGATTTTTTCACGTCTTGGACCGGACCGGACCGGACTGAAGGCCGGATTTTTTCAATTATAAGGACCGGGGACCGGACCGGGTATGTTCGGTCCGGTCCAGGTCTTGGACCGGTAGACCCAATCTTGTTGCCCAGTAAAGATACAATTGTTTAAGGGGGGTTGGATACAATTGTATAAATATTTCGAACAAGTATAAAAATATAACAGTTCTTTATATTTCTGATAAAAACTGTTACAAACTCTCTCAAGAAATACTGATATTCTTGAGAGCTGCTAAGTCGTACAATGCTCGAGTTAATCACTATATGATGACCTAAACTGTGTTTATATAATACACAGCTCCTATAAATCAGTCGAGGATATGCATTATCAAATACTAACAGAAAATGATACATATCTCTAACAGATATCCATCCCTCAAAATAAGGAACAGACTCAATCTTCACAACAGACTGCTCTTCAAATACTGATGCTTCTGTAAATACCGATGGGCATCAAATCCTGATGACATCCAGAACAGCCAAATCCTGAGCTTCTCCTGATCATTGAGAATCAACATGTAACAATCTCCCCCAATTTATACCTAATGTAATGAAGTATACATTCCATTCTCAATGATGCCAAAACCAAGTTACAAAATGTACAAGGAATAAGGTTTACTTTAGTATCCTAAGATAACTGACAGTTGTTTCCAGAAATTTGTTTAACCTTTCTTCCACCTTGTCTTGAATGACTTTGACAAGCTTTTTCTTTAACTCTTTCTTTTCTTCAATATCTTCCCCAAGCTGATAAATGACTGATCTTAATTTAGAAATTGAACTCTTAGTTATTTCAAGATCACCAATTAACATAAAGCTTAAACTGACATCTTCATGATCAGAACTAAAAGATAACTGAGGATTGTTGAGAAAAACTTTCAGAACCGCAACTCCCTTTTCCATCTTCTTTTTCTTGACCAGTGTAAGTTCTGTATATAGGAACATAATCACCATTGTATTTGTCTTCTCTAGTCATGACTCTTCTTCTGATACTCTCAAGTATTATAGAAGACCAGTTTCTGGTGACATTGTTCTCAACTCTAAGAAGATAATGAATATATTTCAACTCTATCACAATCTTTATCAAGAGTTGCTGCAGAGTAAATCTTTTTACTTTACCATCTCTCAAGAAGTACAGAATCTCCTCTCTGACATCATTATCATTTATCTTTCTGTATACAATCTTTACAACTTCAACTTTCTCAAGATGTGAAGGAGTAATCTTCTCACCAAGATTGTCAGTCAGACTATCTGTGTCAAGTAAATCAGACCTCAGAGTTTCCATTCCAGAATGACCAATACCTCCTCTCGTACGAGTTTTGATAAGCTTTAGTTTTTCATTATGTTCCACCCAAGAAGGTTTCTTGATGGACTTATCAACATTCTTCTGTTCAGGAGTAGGATCCCCTAGTCCTGCTGACACAAAATTAATATGCTTGAATCCTTTAGGATAACTAAATGAGTAGATATCTTTCCATCTTTTATCCTTCTTGCTAAGAGGAGCATAGCTTGTAGACAAATCATGAATCTTTCCTTTTGATTTCTGCCATAGCTCTCTCTTTGAATTTAGAATTCTTTGCACATAGTCATTACAAGCTTGATCAGCTTCCCTTCTGTCAATTCTTTCCTGTGCATCAAGAATTGGTTCATCCAATAATGTGATCACCTTTTCATCAGTATCAAAATCAGCTTTCAGATTCACAGCATCAGGATTTGCCTTTTTCTCAGGATTTGTGTCTGCTTCAAGAGACACATTTGTATTTGTTATATCAACTTGAGCAATGTTAGCGGTTGATTTCTTCTTCCTGGGAATGATCATTTCTTCAACATTCTCAGCTTCTTCTTTTACATCATTTCCTTGTACAGGAACAAAACCTTCTCTGAATAGAATATTCAGAAATGCAGAATCAATTGCAGAATCACGACTTGTATTGGAAATTCTTCCTCTTCCACTTCTTCCTCTGGCACTTGTAGTTCTTCCACCTCTTTTTCCCCTTCCTTTGGAGGTGTTTGCTTCAGCTTTAATTTGAGCCATTAACTCCTTCTGTTGCATAACTGCTTCTTCAGTTGTTAGATCAGGAAATTCTTCAGTTATCAACTCAAGAGCACTTCTGGCATTCTTTTGCTCAAACCTCTTATCTTTGTAATACATAAAAATCTCTTCATATATTTCCTTGTGTCTCTAAGGAAAGAATAATCCTTTAACATCTGCTAAGTTAGAGATTGTAACATCACCAGTTCCAGGAGCATCAGCATTAGTCTTGTGCTTAACTTCATGAGCACCAGTAGTCTTTCCTTGTCCTGAACCAGATCTTTTAGAATGTTGAGGTTGTTGAGCAACAGAAGCAGGTAGAACGTTAACCACTGGATTCTTATCACCATCATCATCAGTATCTTTATCTTTCAATTGAATAGAGTCAGGTGTACATTTTTTGACAGCTATCTTCTCCCTCTATTTGGCATCAGGATCTGAAAGAAGAGAAAACAAAGTATACAGTTTATCAGCCATTGAAGACACTTTATCTTTCAAGGAAGAAAATCGAGTATCCATGCTTTGTTGAGATTGAACCACAGCTCTAACAGCTTTCTTCACACTTATGAGTTCAGCTGAAGTAAGTGGATTAACCATTAAAGTATCAATCTTGTTTTGTAAAGTGGTATGGGATGTCTTCATAGCAGCAAGTTCAGAGAGAATTCCTTCACAGAAATGGTAGAAGCCTTGAGATGCAATTTGAGCTCAGGATTTTGAAGTCCATCATATGCCCTGTGAACATGTTGCATACCAACAACTGAGGAGATAGAAGTATGTGCATCTCTCCATGCAAAATCCCATTCAGCCATTCGAAAATGCTCAGCATCAGCATTGTAATAAGAGGGATCAATATTGAAATGTGAAGAAGAACCAATATTGGACTTCTTAGATGCATCAATAGCAGTCTTCTGCTGAGCTGTGTCAGGATCATCAGAATCATTGTCTTCATCAGAATTAGAGCAAGACAGACCCTCAGAAGAATTTGCAGAGCTTAGTAGAATAACTTTGCCTTTGAGAGGATCCTTAACAATAATTATCTGTTTCTGATGAGATCGTGAAACGGAAAACATTGTAACACCTAAATCTCTCTTTTCTTTTCAAGTGATCTCATCACTTCTCACACAATATATTACTTTTAACAGTAATATGATTCTCACATAAGAAAGTTTATAAGTAAAGAAAAACTTATAAAATTCTTTTCTCAAAACTACTTCTCCTTTTGCCAGTACAGGAGACTGCCACTCAAAATTGAATTTTCTCACAAAATCTTTTCACACAATCTCACAGAAAGGCACAATCACACATTTTGAAAATAAATAAGAGGTGTCTGAGAAAAGTAGTATGCTTGTCATATAAATAGAGGTAACCTCAGATAAGAGACTATTTATAATCATACAAACATTGAGAACAACAGAGAAAAATAAGCAATACCCGAAGATGAATCCTCAAGTGGCAGTGATGTCAGTGGAGGGACAAACACAACATCAGGATGCTGTAACAAACTAGATCTCAGCAATGAGTCATCAACAGAAACTGCTTGAATTGTCAATTGGTCAGCATCATGAGCTGTTGTAGTGTCAGGATTTGATTTGTCACGAGAATGCACTAGACCAACATCAGTAATTTGAACTGATGCTTCTTGTGGGGCCGGAGGACTATGAGTTGCTTCAGTAATGAATGGTGAAGGTTCTTGTGTACTTTCCTCGAACATAAGATCATTAATAACTGCATCCACCTTTGACAATACATCCTGATGAGCTTTCTTTTCTTGCAGCAATTTTTCAGAATCACCAAGGATATCACCTTGAGCAAAATCAATAATTATTTGTGCAGCCTCTTTGTCTGCATCTTCCCTTTGAGAAGATGGTTCTTGTGTGACTGGATGTTTCTCAGTGTCTAAATCCCTTTGAGACTTAGGTTCTTGTGGACTAACATCCATAGCAGAGGACTGAGTCTTTTTCTTCTTTCTGATGTACCTAACCACATCTTCAGCTTTTCTTTTCTGCATACTCTTGACAGTGTACTTGGGTTCATCAGTTTTTTTGTTCACTGGAATCTTTTTTATCAGAGCACTAGTATCAGTAGTTGGCTCTTTAGCTCCAGTTGTGTCAACAGAGTCATCAGGAGTTGCTACTGTTGATTTTTTTGTCTTCATTCTTGGTCCAATGGGCATCTGATCATCAGAGTTAGAATCATCTTGCATGATCAGTCTTCATTTCCGTACTGAAAAGCAATCTTCTTTCTTCTTACTCTCACTCCATGAGGCTTGTTGAGCTATCTGTTTAGAGCGAACAGATTTCTTAATCAGCCTTTTCTTTATTACAGCTGATGTCTTTTGGGAGACATCAGAGGAGGTTAATTTATGAGCTGGATTAGAGTTCTGTTTGGTAGAAGAAATGCTTGGGTTAGAAACAAGATCGGTAGTGTCTTGTTCCACAGCATCAGGAATTATAACAGAGGTGCCAACATCAGGATTTGCAGGCACTTGTGCAAGAGTAGGTCTATTTCTCAATAGAAATTGCCTGACCTCTTGAGGTAGGAAGGGAAGTCCTGAAAACTTGTTATTTTCATCTCTTTTGATATAATCTGTAATAGCTTTCTCAAAAATTTGAAATACAGGAAGCAATTCATCATTATCAAATTCAACATTAGGGCATAGATAATTAAAAATCAGTTGAAGAAATCTAGTATACCCTATGATACCCGATGCATCTGTTCTTCTAGCAATTATAAATTGAAGAATTGTGTTACCATAGTCAAAATTACCGAATGAAGAAGAGAATACCTAATTTTCAGAGAAGTGGAGGGAATAGCATAAAAAATTGTTGTCTTATTCAAGAAACATCTGCCGATGTAATCAAAGAAGAAATTCCATTCTCTCTTTAACTTTGTTCTTGTCAATTTCCCAATTGTTGTGATGTCACCTTTGTAGTTCAGAGTTCTAAGCATATCAAACAACTGCTCATTTGTGTAATTGTCAGGAGCACCATCATAGGCAGGTAGTCTTAATGCTTAAACAAGAACATCAGCATCAACCTCATACCTGTGTCCCTTAAATTCAAAAGAGAAACCAGTATTTGTTGTATTAACTAGAGCTGTATCCCATACCTGCATTACAGCCCTGTAAGATACCTTAGTAGGATTTGTGAGAGCATATCCAATTGGATATTGGAGTAAGAAATCCTGTATATCATGAAAAGATTGAGGAAACTGCTGATGTGTAAGTGGAGCCAAGTAGTTGTTGGTTCCAAAAGTGTTGCCATGAATAATGATCGTTTGGCTGAAGAGGGGTGAAAGCTCAGAAGATGACATGATGTTTGTAGGTGGTGAGGAAAGATGTTCGTTAGATGTGAACAGTGATGTTGTGTGTATGATAATATGTGTCACAAAATATCTTGTGCAAAAAGAAGTTTGCAAGATTCAATTGTATGTAACACACTTGGATAAGGAAGCTTGGTGAATTAGACTTCTGATAGAGGATAATTACTGAAAAATTGGAGTGAAAAGTGGAGTAATGTGCGGAATCAGCAACAAAGAACGCACTGCTCTTTTAGTAAAACGTTGTGTGACTTTGTTCAAAAGTTTATCCACTTTTAAACAGTAATTAAGAAGACAATCACATTTTCAGCATTAAATAATTCAGAAATCATTTTTCAATAATATTCTAAATAAAATAAGCTGACCTGTCATCAATATTTGGTACCTCTTATCTGTCAGAATTTGAGATCGTCAGGATTTGTCGATTCAAATTCATCAGTGTTTGTTAAAAAAACTCAAGCTTATCAGAAAACCACAATTTAATCTCAAGAATCATCAAAAGATAGATGTTAATAGTGTGATGAAGAAATTAACAGACTACACATAAGAACAAGAACATGCATACACAATTGAAGATCATAGATTAGGTCTTGTAAGCAAAATAAACAAAATTTCATTAATAATCCAAGAGAGTACATTTCATGAAATTTTTGATTACATGCAAAAGATGATTACAAGAAAGTCCTAGTCTAGTTAGATGAACAAGATGATGTTTATTAGTTCCTCCTACTCTCCACGAAGAGCACAACAAGACAGATGATTTGTTCTTGCTAACGAAGAACTTCTTGTCTTTCTTCTTCCAAACGATCGAGATGAAGATGATAATCCATCTCAAAGAACAGGAGATCTGTCTGTATCTCCTGTGGAACCGAGTTCCACACTTCATCTGGAATGGCAGTGGAGTGTCATTCTTGCTGCCAACCATCACAACTAAACTCTACATTGAAACTCTCATAGTTCAGGAGCATGTTGAAGAGTACCATTTTAGTGATGGAGAAGAGCAATATGAGAAATGAAAGTGAAGAGGATAATTTGTGTATTGGCAGAGGTGATTTGACAGAATGAGAATGATGGTTTAAATAACCGAGATAGAATAGGAATATCAAAGGACTAGGAGACTGATTGATTATTAAGTGTAAAGTTAACTTAATGATTTAACCAAAATATGTCTTGTAGAGGCGCGTCTCCCTAGACTGATTTGCATTTGTGTGATGTAGTTACCAAAATGTTTTCTGGTAAAATAAGTAACTTTGATTCTATCAACACTGCCATGCTTAACATGCTTTATATGCTAGTTACTGATAAGTATCATAATTTCAGTGACATGATCATGTTTGAGTTAGGTTACAAGTTAGGGGAAATTAAAAAGAGAACTAAAAATATCTATTATGCTAGATTATTTATGATTCTTGCTAACCATTTTGTTGAGGACATTGTTGTTGATAACCCAACCAACAAACTGGATTGTTGGGTTCAAGAAAGGAGAGTGCTTGCAGATCTTAACAGAGCAAGTCATCACAATGAGGTGCCCTTTTCTATTTTCCAATCATGGAGGGCCCTCAGGTAAGTGAGGTAAGCACCACTGTCTCTTTATTCCATCCTCTCAAAGTTCTTTGCCTTTGAGTGTGGCCATGGCATCTGTGTCAATGACCAAATAGAAGCATACCCAAGCCACCAAAACAAAGATTTCAAAAACCAAATCAAAGAAAACCTCTTCTGGTTTCTCTCAAAAGAAACCAGTTGTAAAATCTACCAAACACCAAGAGGGGAGTGTGAAAGTGAGTGAGTTAGGTGAGGGACAGGGTGAACATCAAAGAAGCCCTAAGGATAAGGTTGAAGAGGTGAGCGGTTCCCAGCCTAGCCATACTGTAGTTTTCCAACAAACTGATGTGCTTAAAAAGGACTTAAGCTCAATTCTAGTTTCATCCTCCCAAAAGGATGTTACTATTGAAACAAGCTCCCAACCAGGAGCACAAACCAAGAGGGTAAGGGACACAAGCTCACCCCAAACTTATGCCAGAAAGAAGAAATCCAAAACCATTGGGGATGCATATGGAACACACACAGTGCAAACTGAAGTTAAAGACTCAGTCACTGCACCATCTCAAATTCAGATTGATGTGATTCCAATAAATGTGGAGTCACAGCCAAAATCTTTAATCATAGAAGCACCACAAACACCAAACTCTCCTATAAATTCTCTGGATGTGGACATGATCAACACATCAATTCCTGATTCCCCTTCTTTAACTCTATTGGGGAAGCCAAAATCTAGTGCAAGTGAGCATCACCTTTAGATGATTTGTTGACTCACTTGCCAATTCTTTCAGGAACTGTTGAGACATCTGTGCCCAAATTATCATCAATATGCACAGAGTCTACAATAGTCTTCACTCCAAATTCATTCATTTCTTCTATTCCGATGGATATTGTTCATCCGTCGGTTAGTGATTGTATCCCGACAGATGTGCCTAACGGCAGTCATCCGTCGGCTATCCTAACTACTACCCCGATGGATATTCCTCATCCGTCGGCACTCACTACACACACTGAAATATCAACAATTGTTACAAGTGTAGATGAGTTAGTAATTATACAATCACTCTTAGGACTAAGGGAATGGAGTGATTTGAGTGAGAGACTAAGTTGCTCCCAAGAAAAAGGAGAGGTAAGGAGTGAACAAATGCAAACTATTTCTTCCAGCCTGGAAAAAGAGAGTGAGACGAGTACCACCTTAGTAGGTGAAGGTGAGGGTGTGAGGGTGGTGAGCCAAGGGGATCCCTTGATGCAACAAAAGAGAGAAAATGAGAGAAATGAAGGTACATGAGATATAAGGGTGGAAACCATTGCTAGTGAGTCAATGGATGTCAGTGAGGCAGAAAAAGATAGACTATTCCAGCAAGAATATCAAGCTGTCATAGATTCTATCTCTTTGGATGCTGAGACATTTACTCATCATGTTCCAGTTTATCAAACTCTAGCTGGATAGGGCAATGAGGATGCTGAAAGGATGTTGAACATGGTGTATACAACTGCCTTAATGCAAAGGGCAAATGATGACATCACTGCTATGCCATCCACAACTGGTAGTGAGCTTGAATTGACTGAATCTTTTAGGGATGATGGTGAGGATGAAGGGAATGATAGCATGAGCATAGGGGAAGATGTAGATATTCCTTCCTGGATGCTAACCAAAGAATGTTCATATTCACATCTCCAATCCACCTTATTCAAGCTTATTCATGACACCCAAATAGCTATTCAAGCATCTACAAGTGCCAGCACAAAGAGGTTACTCACATCACATCTAGAAGCTCTACAGCTGCACAAAATTCAGGCTCTCCAACAGTCAAAGTGTGGATGAAATTAAGCAAGAATTTTCAGAAGTCAAACAAGATTTTATAGCAAGGTTGGATGCTAGACTTCCTGGAACCACTATGACTGAGATAACACATAAATTGAGAAAAGAAGCTGATTTGAACATGAAGGTTGAAGCCATGGACTCTAGGCTGACAAATGTGGAGAAGTCAGTGGTCAAAATCCTTGAAAATCAGGAGGCTCAAACCAGTTTGCTTCAACGATTGGTGGCTGCACAACTCCCTACTTCTCATTAACTTGATGCTAACAAAAAGGGGGAGAAAAACTCACTCATCCCAGTTAGTCAAGGGGACTCAACAAGTGAGGGGGAGAAAGTATTCAACATCCAAGTCAGTAAAGTAATTGTGCCAGAAATTTCTTTCACTAAGCCACCAGCTATGGATAGCATTGATCTCATCAATCTAGCAGCAGCAAAACTGAGATCAAATGATAAATTGAAAAAGATTGATGTAGCAGCAGTTGAGAAGGAGCTGGATGATAAATGGAAGAAGATTGATGAAGACATTCAAAAGAAATTTGGTTAGATACAGAAACCAGACAAGATCTTGTATCACCACTCTCAAGTCAAGCAAATCTCAGTGAATGAAATGAGTCTACGTAGCTTGGAAAAAGGCCAAACTTCATGCATCAAATCTCCAAAAGCCAATCTAATTCTGAAGCCTAAAAAGAATATCCAAAGTCATCAGACAAGAATCCCTTGGATCTCATGTTTGAGACTCCAAAACCAGATGAAAAGAAGTTGTTGGCAAGGTCCATAGCATTTTACAAAGATCCATCTGATTCAGTAAAAAATAAGAGAATTGCCAAAATTTACAGGAATGGAAAAGAGATCTGTGTGGTGGCTGGTCACCCTCAGTTTGTAGCAGCAAAAAGGGAAGAAAAAGAAAGAATTAAGGAAGAAAAGAGACAAGCTGTTTTAGAGGCTAAGAAGCTCAAACAGAAGAAAGAGCAAGCTGCTATAGTAGCCAAGCTTCAAGCTGTGAAAGCTGCAACTGAAATCTCTGAAAAACCACCTGTGATTACTAAAGCTCAAGATCAACAAATGCAAAATGAACCTCCACGAAAAAGAAAATTCAGATACAAGCTTCACTCCAAAAGAAAATTGGACTTTAGTGATGAGGAAATGGAAGACTATATTCCCAAACAGTCTACAACTTCAACTCAAACATCCAAGGCCTCAGTGGTATATGAGGAATTCAAGGTGGATCCAACAAAGAATTTTCATGATAAGCCTATAATTCCCAAGGATGAGCCAATAGATTGGGAAAGTTTGCTAATTCCTGAACTAAATTTACCTATCTTCAACAAGCCAAAGAAGACAAAGATAAGAGCAACCAAGAAAGTCAAGCCTGTGACTCTCAGAACCAAAACCTTAGCCAAAACTCAACCAACAATCAACAAGGGAGATCTTTTATATATCTGTGACATCAAGGAGTTTTCATATTTAAACCTCTACTTGGATGAATTGGAAGAAGTAAGAGGGATTGATACTCACAGACATCTTCCTGAAAGACTAGTGTTAAGTATTGGAAATGCAAGAAAAGCTGGATCTATCTGAAGCTGATGAACTTGAATTCCACAAACAACTCCAAAATCAAATAGAAGAAAACAACAGGAATCTTGGAAAGAAATCCAGACAATCATGGAAATAGAAATCATCTGCTCAGACTAGATGAGCACATTGATAATGATTGTGAGAATTCTTTGTGTACTTTTACTTTATTTAATTTTCAATAATATTTGTAACACTTATCAGTTTTATCTACTATATTTTAATCTGTACATTTAGGATGTTTTGTTATCATAAAGTCTCTCTTAATTTATGGCTACAATTCCAGTAGACATAAATTGGGGGAGATTGTTAGGAATATGTTGTAAAACTTGATGATAAGTCAGACAAAACACCTTAGTAGATTTAACTTAGTGGATTTTGTAGCTCTCGACGGATGTTCTTATATAATCTCGACGGATGAACTTTATAGTCTCGACGGATGATAATTTGACATCCATCGAATCCATCGAGAGTGTAGCTTATGTAACAAATAATTACTGTAGCACATCTCTGCAAACAACATGTTTTAGTCTAGTAGATTATGTAGGATTCTCAAAGTCATGTTGACTACTAGATAGATATGCAGAATAGGTTGGCTAATTATAAATATGAGATGTCTTGTAATTCTGCATAAGTGAAATAGAGTCAAGAGACAGATAGACTCTCAATGGATGATCTTCAAGGCTCCCGACGGATGATCAACATATTCCCGACGGATGTTCAACTTAATCCCGACAGATGATCATATTCAAAATAGTTGTTGATAGTGACAACACAGTCACATGCGTCGGGTGTTTGTAAAAGGAATGGGGCAGCCTGCTAAGCAGGATATTGAGAATAAAGAAGCATTACCATTTCTATGCAAATGTGAATATATTCAAAGATGCTGGATAGAGTATTGTTGCAGCATGATATTAGACTAGATTTATTTTGTTTTATTATCTTGTCTTATTGTCATGTAAACTTGGTGATATATAAACCAAGTGTAGCAAGTAGAACAACTAACTAAGCAATCACATTTTTCAGAGAGATAGATAAAGCTATACTTGTTAAGAATTTCTCTGTAGTTTGTTTGTTCACTTGTAAAATAATTGTGTGTTATTCAAAGTATCACAGAGTTCTCAATCTGATATATATATATATATATATATATATCTGGTGGATACTTTCAGATCCACCAAAAAGTTTTAAAACTTGTGTCTTATCACTTGGTGTTTTGATTTCTATTACTTCTTCATTCCGCATTACAGCAAATCAAACACTGTTATATATATTAAGTTAGAACAATTTTAAAATCTCAAAAGTAGTCAAAATTACATTCAACCCCCCTTCTGTAATTCTTCTTGTATTGTTAGGGAATAACAACCCTAATCTTAGTGGGCTTCTAAAAGGAACCATTCTGATTTTGGGTTTATATTATTATTAAATTTGAATTCTAATATATATACAATTAATCAAGTCTCACTTAGTTAATTTAAAAATTAAATTCGAATTAATAATAATAAAATATTTAAATTCATAATTTAAATAACACTCCATTTTAAACGTTCTTTGTGTGTGACCCTTTAGGTTATTATTACGTTGACAATAATTTTATTTTCTAATAATAAAATTACAAACAATGAGTGGCATCTAGTAATACATCATTGCTCCCCAAGTAATAATAATAATTGGTGATTCAATCAGACCTTTCGTGAATAATGTACAATGTAATATAATCCCTTTAACTTTATATTATAGATTAAACTCGAGGCATGCATTGTGTCATCCTCTATTAACGTTAAATCCTTCTTTCCTTGATCAATGAGTAAACTATTAAAAAAATCAGTATTTGAGTACGTCCATGCATTTTATAGTCTTACTCAACCAAGAGACCAATAATATCACTCCTTTAATAAAGGAGGGCTAAATCTCATCTAGATCATTCATATTTCTCATATGATTCATAATTTACCCAATATCTACTTTTATTATTACCCGGTCAAGGATAGCTTTCAATAGTATCAAAGTATATTAATTCTCGTATAGAAATATAATGATTTCAGGTCAAAGGACCAATACATCATTATCACTATGAGATTAACTTATGACACTTTAAACATGTAGTATCTCACAACGGGTCAATCCAGCACCATGTATTTAATACATGTTCTTGTGTTTTAACTTTAGTATCACCATACTTATGGTCAATGAGATGTGATCATCAGTCAACAAACACACTAGTCTCAATATATTTATTATCGTCCCTTAACAATAATACTTGACTAGGGACCTTTAGGAATATCAATACTATTCTCATAATCTCATTTCTAAGTCACGTACTTAGAGATATAGATTTATATATCATATTCCAAGGACATTTACTAATGGCTTAATGGCCTTTTAACCCTTCAAGTATAAACCAGTGTACTCATAGACCCTTAAACTTTAAAAGCGTTCTTTTTCGCCACTCGGGTATGAAAAACATACTTATTAACCCTTTTTCCTATTTTTTATTCCATTAATACCCTTACAAGATATATATACCTCTTAACCCTTAAAGTATTAGTGTACTCATAGACCCTTAATTATATTTTCATTTTATGAACACCGAGTCTTATTACACTATAAGGTTTTGTGTATTTGTTCTTGATCCTTTATTTTCGACGTATTTTTAATCTATTAATATATATAGGATGCTGGTGGGAATGATCAGAGTAATAGTAGAAAGAAGATAAGATTTGTAGCTGGACCCTGGGGAGTGGTGGTGCAAGTTGGGATGATGGAGTTCATAGCGGAGTCAGAGAAATCATACTCGTATACGATAATTCCATAGATTCTATTCATGTGATTTATAACAAACATGGCAAGCTTGTTGCCATAGAACAAACATGGAGGAGTTGGAGGCAATAAGATGGCTGAGGTTTTGCTTCTAAGTTTTCAGTTTCACTTAATATTTCAATGCTTAACGATTTAAGACACGTTTGACTAAACTTGAATTTCATTTCATTCAATTGTATCGTTATCAATGTTCTAATGTAGATTAAGCTGCAACTTCCTGATCAGTACTTAGTGGGAATGAGTGGACACTACATTCTAGTGATCAACAGTGGAACTCCGGTGATTTGCAGCATCACATTTAGGAGCAACAAGCGAACATTTGGACCATACGGAGTTGAATCAGGGACTCCGTTTTCATTCTCATCAGATGGAGAAAAAATTGTTGGTTTCAAGGAAGGAGTGGCTAGTTTTTAGATGAAATAGGATTGTATATGTCTCCTGCTAAATGACCATCAGGCCTCTATTACAGGGTTTAGCAGACTCTTAAAAAGCTTGTTTACTAGCTTTCCGAAAACTTGTAGAGAACTAGTCGGCTCAGACAGTCATCAGGCTTGTTAGTGGTATCAACTGTTAAAAACTTATCAAATTATCTTGTCTGATTGAGACGTTAGACCTACTCTGTTATTAGATCAATCAGCAACGCAGACGAGGCTTTGTAATTGTCACATACACAACTGATTAACTGCAGAACAAAGCAGAAAAATACGGTATAAGTTTGGTGATCGATGTTGCATTGGAATTAGATGTTGTTGTTAATCCATCAAAATCTTACAGTTCTATCATCTTCCAGAATCCTTTACGTGCACTAGTACACAAACATGAACTGAAATGAATCTTAACAGTACATATGTACAACTTTAAGTCTTGAATACTTGAGAAAAACATCAATTATGATGATAAACCAAAGTTAACTAATCCGACTTTAGGGGTATGAGGAATGTAATATATAGTACAACATTTCTAAAAAGAAGATAAGCGAGAGCTGCCAAAATGATCACTATTTTTTCGAGTTTCTTGAACATGAATCAGTAGCGTGAGCTACCAACATGATCACTGACTTGTCTAGCATAAGTTACAACAGCTTTAGCCCATTTCTTGATCTGAATTTTAAGTTTCTTCGAGTCTAGATGTTTCAAAGATTTAATCCCAGACTCTATGGACACTTCCATGAAAGTGAAGCAATTATCAGAGCGTGCACGCTTCACCAGCATCCTATATAGATTAATAGATTAAAAATACGTCGAAAATAAAGGATCAAGAATAAATACACAAAACCTTATAGTGTAATAAGACACAGTCGTAAAATGAAAATACAATTAAGGGTTTATGAGTACATTAATACTTTAAGGGCTAAGAGGTATATATATTTTGTAAGGGTATTAATGAAATAAAAAATAGGGAAAAGGGTTAATAGGTATGTTTTTCATACCCGAGTGGCGAAAAAGAACGCTTTTAAAGTTTAAGGGTCTATGAGTACACTGGTTTATACTTGAAGGGCTAAAAGGTCATTAAGCCTTTATTAATCTAACATTTTATCGCAGAAAATAAAGATATAATAAATTACTAAAGAATAATCCATAGAATCATAATTAATAATCCAGATGTTTCATAATATAAACATAATAGTGTTGTCTCTAGGGCACAAACACTAACAATCTCCCACTTACACTAGAGTCAATCACCCATGTATCTAATACCCATGGAACTAGTATGACCTTCGTGCTTTTGTTGCGACAAATTCTTAGTCAGTGGGTCTGCAACATTATCATCAGTATGCACTTTACATATATATATATATATATATCCCCTCTTTCATTAATCTCTCCAAGAAGATGATATCTCCTAAGTATATGCTTTGCCCGGGAATGGGACCTTGGTTCTTTAGCCTGCGCGATAGCTCCATTATTATCACAATAAAGATCAACTGGATCTGTGATCGATGGAACCACACCAAGTCCCGTTATGAATTTCCGTATCCAAACAGCTTCCTTGGCTGCTTCACTGGCAGCAATATACTCGGCTTCCATTTTAGAATCAGCTATTGTCTATTGCTTTGAACTCTTCCAGCTTACAGCACCTTCATTAAGGCAATACACAAAACCTGACTGAGTTACTGAATCGTCTCTGTCTGTCTGGAAGCTGGCGTCAGTGTAACCCTTTACAACCAGCTTCTCATCTCCTCCATACACCAAGAATGAATCTTTAGTCCTCTTCAAGTATTTAAAAATATTATTGACAGCTGTCTAGTGACTCTCAACTGGATTAGACTGGTATCTGCTCGTCATGCTCAAGTCATACGAAACATCAGGACGAGTACATATCGTCGCATACATTATAGATCCAATTACCGAAACATATGGAACTTTGCTCATACATGTTAATTATATTATTATTTATAAATATAATAATAAAGTAATGATCCAAAATAAAATTTATTATAATATTAAATAATATAAAAATATTAATAAAAATCACACGAGTTGTAAAACTATATCTATACAAATCCAAATCGTTTAGAATCAAAATTCAAATCTGTGTAGGAATTAGTTAACCATATAATAAATAGGGACAGTGGTCATAAAACTATATCTATAAAAATTCAAATCGTTTAGAATCAAAATTCAAATCTGTGTAGGAATTAGTTAACCATATAATAAATAGGGACAGAGGTCAAAAGGCAAACTTATGCAAGAACGACATTACGCTTATAAACTACTTTGGACTACTCCTACTCAGCATTCTCTTTCGAAAATTGCAAAATCAGACACAATCAATCAGCCAGGTACATTCATCTAAAATCCTTAATTTTCTGCTTGCTAATCTTTTCTCGTTTTTCTAGTCTTTTTTAATGTGAAATTCTCGTTTTTCTAGTTAAATTCACGTGATATCCTTTCTATATCGTCCATAAAATTCTAACTCTCATAAGATAGATATCGCTATTTTTTTTTCTTTTTCCTTTCTCTAGTTAAACACACACACGACATTCTGTCCGTGTCGTCCATAAAATTCGAACTCTGACCGTCCGGTAAGGAAGATATCGCTATTTTTTTCTTTCTTTTTCTTTTTCCCGTAAAAAATACAAGAGAATTTGATCAAGGAAAGATAAAAATTACAATATTTGATTAAGGGAATAAAAGATTACAAAACAAAAGATTCCATAATTACACCAGTACAAATCCCATCATTATAATTTTCCAAAATTTTAATTCTTTTCAAAAAAAAAAAAAAATCAGCCGTTTCAAGAATTTAGGGCCAGGCATGACAAGGGTCCGTGTTTTACTTGCATATAAACACGTATGTAGACACTCTTAGCATTGTCTCTGTACTTGTTTTCAGTGTTCAAGAGTTGTAATAAAGTTTACTCTTCTGTGATTTTATTTGGCCTAATAAAATTCGTGTGTGCTTTTGTTTTTGATATAATAAAATCTTGATCACCATTATAAACAGGTTTGTTGATTTCTTGTTTTATTTATGCTTCTTGTATGTTTTGATCTGTTTAGCATGAAACTTGAAAACGATAAGCGGGATATACTGAGTATGTTTGGTTTGATTTTATGTTCTTGAATTTTGATTACCTCTGTGTTTATGTTCTTGAATCTTGATTTATCTGTGTGTTTATGTATAAATATTCGTGTTTAGAATAATTCTTGCAGAAGGTGTAATTTTGATTTTTGTTTTTATGCATTGTGATAAACAGAATGAGCTATAATGATCATAACCAATCAAGGCCAGTTCCCTGCATGCCTCCTGCACCTTACCAATCTCAGAATCATGGAGGTTTCTGGCCTCCAAGGCACATGGAAAACAAAGTGGTGGATTCGCAAACTCGGTTTGAACATGGTCCTCCTCCTTTTAAGAGGCCGAGGAATTATGATAACAATGGAACAAATCATTATGATAACAATGCAGCTAATTCTGTGCCTTTTCAAGCCATGAATCCGAGAACTGGCCAACCAAATTCTATGGGGAGTAGAGGAATGGGTAATATATTTTTTAAGACGCGGATGTGTGCAAGGTTCTTGGCTGGTACTTGTCCGAATGGGGAGACTTGTACATTTGCTCATGGAGCTGAAGATTTGCGTGAACCCCCGGCTAATTGGAAGGATATTATTCGCGAGAAGGATAAAGAATCAGGAAACTGGAATGATGATCAGAGAATAATTCAAAGAGAGAAAATTTGCAGGAAGTTTTATAATGGAGAAGAATGTCCTTATGGGAGTAGTTGCAGTTTCCTACATGAAAGTCCTTCAAGATTTAAGCCTGACATTGCAAGGGCCCCTCCGAGGGAAAGCACTGCAATAAGCATTGGAAAAGTGGGAGCAGTGATGGAGCCAAGAAGTAACACTGGTCAAGCTGTACTTCATAAACATTTTGATGCTGCTACAGATGCTGTCCAAGTTAATGTGAGGCCATGGAAGACAAGGATGTGCAGCAAGTGGGAGAGCACCGGCCAATGTCCCTTTGGAGAGAGATGTCACTTTGCTCATGGCTATTCTGGTATGCTTCTGATGCTATAGGTTGATAAAATTACTTGCTTTGTCTTGAATGTGTCACACTTCTTATAGGTTAGTGAACATGTAGGTCAATTTAAATTTTTTGTGATGCAAGTGTACTCTTTTTATTGCTTGAATATGTCTACGTGATTCGATTAAGAAAAAGAACTGCTACATCAGGTCATCAGTTTCTTTGGTTTCTCCATCCTTGCTTCAGTGTTGTGCTTTGCGATGCTAAAGTGTTGAATCATTTATCTGTGCAATGCTATATCGTTAAACCATGTATCTTTTTGATTTCACCATTTGGGTGGTTCAGATAGAACAATAACAAAATTTGTGTCTGAAAAATAAAGAGGAGGGATTTAAGCAGATTTGTTTTGTTAATTATCACAGTAAATAATACACATAACTGTAGTGACGGGAGATCTCAAGGTGCCCAGAGATCTTCATTCCTCCTCCCTTGACCATGGCCGCCTATGGTCACTATGCGTGTGTTTATCCCTGACTTTGGTTGCTGCTAACTAGATGTGATGTTTACCTATGCACTTTTGTTGTTATAAACGACTAATTTTTGTTTGCTACGACTACAAGTAATCCATTGCAGCAATGCAATTGGTTTCTTGATATATGTTTTTGTTTTTTCAGTGCATCTAGTTAACCAAACCTCCTAACTGTATCACAAACATGTAACTGTGTGTGTTTTATGCATTGTCTTAATCCCCTCCATTTCTGTTACAAACAGCACGATTTCCTGACAACTATTTTCTGTTATCAGAGCTGCAGGCGTCTGGTGCTCAAGTCGATGCTGAGATCATGACAAATGCCCACTCTTTCCCAGCAAAGTCTCTCCCACCACTTGTAACTGAAGCACTGCCTGCTAAAGCAGACGCCACACAAGAGAGGAGGGTAAACAGTGAGATCTTTTCAAAGTGGAAAGTAAACAAAAAGATTACTACAATTTATGCTGACTGGCCTGAAGGTCTCATTCCTCCAGAGTGCTTGCAACGCTAGATGGTTCATCTATGTACCTTTGGTATAATGTAAGGAAAGTGCTGATTAGCTCGCAAGAAAATTGGGTATAATTTGCTCTTTTATCTGTAGTCTTCTTTGAATGTTCTGGCAAATCATATTTTAGTTTCCCCTCGCAGAAATGTATGAACCAAATATAGGCTATCGGACCAAGATGTTGGTTTGGGTATACAAGCTATTGCTTACAAACCATTTGTTTTATCGAAGATATTGACTAAGTAAAGCAAATAGTTTGTTTAAATTGCACAAACCTTCTCTTTATCTTGTCTTGATGTTTCATGCTCCAGTTTCTTGTCTAAATGCACTGTCTGTCTCGACTTCTAGACCTCACACCCATGATCACCTCTTTATTGGCACGCGTGTTTCTATATGTCCATGAACCATGACTTTTTCTTTAGATAATTAGGTTTTTGACAAACAAATCATGTGCAGTATCAAGCCTCAAACCCCGGGGTGGTTGTAGTTTATTAGGCGATAGATGTCTGTGGTGCAAAATTCCCATGGCTGCAGCGTTTACTCAGATACCAGTTAAACCTGCAATTATTACCAATCTTTATTTACTGGCTGTGATCAGAAAGTTCTCTCTTTTTAGACATTTTTCCCTCATCTTAACAATGCCAGTAGTAAGGCTGTTGCAGTTGTTTATCATAAATCTCACCAGTGGCCTGGTACTATTGGAACGCGACATATATATACTAGTAAATTTCATAGCTTCAGTCTGCATTGTTTATACTTTTTAGGGTGAGAGGAGTTGTGTGATTGGTGATGATAATGAGTCTTAGTACGATGATTGGCTCGATGGCCATGGCTTAAAATGTCGATGGATCATTGGATATGGCAAGTTCAGTTGCCACAGGAACGGGACATTTGCGTTTCTGTAACCTTTTTTACTGCATCTGAAACTTGGTTCAATAGGTTTTTCCAGACCAAGTTGTTGAGAGTGGAACATTATGTTAGTCTTTTCCTTTGTATGAAATCAGATATGTTTGAGTCATAGTGGCTTAAGCCACCACCAGGAGCTTAAATTCTTGATGCATGGGGATGATTTCAGTGATCTTAGTTGCACTTTTTTATATATTGTTTTCTGTTCTAAACATTTGGTCACCGGACCGCGACGTATCTCTCGTCGTCACAAGTTCTCGCTTATCCCTAAATTTATGGTCGGATTTCAATTTGTTGGAACAAATACTTAATTATAATTATAAAGCGTCTAATTAATGAAAACGAACATTTGGTCACCAAAATTGCTTTGATCTACTAAATTATATGTTAAAACTAAAAAAAATAGAACCTTTAAAAGAAAAGAGTTTTTTATTTTATTTCGATATCTAAAATATTTTTAAAAGTTTAAGTTTTAAATTTCGTATCCCGTCAACAGTATATTATAAATAAACATTTGATATCTAAACTACTCTACATATCAAATTATTTAAATATGCATCATTGATTAAATCATTTAATTGATTGATTGATTATTACTTTTATAATAATCATGTCTCGTTACTTTTCATATCCACCTCATGAATTCACACAAAAAAAAGCGAGCCATGTTTTCATCTTGATCGATTCGATTAAGACTTTAACGACATATTGGTCAAATGAGAAACACTTAACTAATCCAATGAAAAAAGATTTTCATGATATAAGTAAGGACTTAATTGCACTCTGATGGCCTGAGTTATAATTTTTTAGCACAAAAATGGCTAAAATATAAAGTTAAGCGCTCGCATGACCAAACTTTAATATTTTTAATAACCGATTGCTTTCCGTCAGAATTCATAAACAGACGTTAACTCGGCAGGGGTATAACAGGATTAAAATATTGCAACGGCTACTTTCTGCACTATGGACCTGTGTCTATATATTACACATACATTGAATTTCTAAACTTGAAGAAGATAAAAAATACTCAAACTCTTACAAATTACTAGCTTTCAGCATAAAATCATGGCATATAAGTGTTATTGTGGAAATTGGGTCGTGGAAAGGATTGCTCGCACAGATGCAAATGCAGGTCGTAAGTTTGCTGGGTGTGGTCTAGGCAGTCGTGGCTGTGGTTTTTTCAGGTGGGTGGATGGGTGCGTAAGGTGTAGGAATCTGGTTATGGAAGTGGAGAGGGTGAAACTGGAGGCTAGAAGATGGAAGATTAGATTTCTGTTTTTATTCTTGTTATTATGCTTTATGTTAGTTTGTAATATTCCTCATGTTGAAGATGTAAAACCAGATGTTTGATTAATGTTATTGCAGATGTGAATACTTGCAATTGTTAACTTGTAGTTATGTGCACTAAAAGATAAACATACACACTTTTTATGAACACAGAAAAGGCTTGATTGATATCATTCCATTAGCATCATTTACAATTTCGGTCATAGTACAAAATATTATATAGTAGCATTTAGTGACAAGTTTGTAAGGCTTGGAGCCATTAATTCTAGCTATTACATACGCCAACAACCATATGACTTGCAAAAATAGTGTCTTAAAACTGCACACCTATATCCCCAACAAAAAAGATCAAGTGCCATAAATATAGTCACCAATATTAGATCTAAAAATAAAGTTTCTTGTCAAGGCCTAAAAAAAAACACATAACAAAGATCACGTCTCCCATTAATTCATCTCTTTCTCTTTGGAGTTTGCTTCTTGGCCTGTTGAGCAAAGGCAGATGTTGAACTTGCTTGAGTGTCACCAGCTTGTCTATCATTCTCATGCTGATGCATCATCTCGGGGATGGTATTTTGATGTTGTTGTTGTTTCTACATAGTAAAATGTATTATAAGTAGGTCTATGTTTAAACCTAATGTATTAAAGTTGATTTTAAGTAAGTCTTACCTTCTGTGCACAGGTCCTTGAATTATGCCCTGGCTGGTTGCATATTTTGCACACACAAGTAGTCTTACCAATGTTAGGCACCGTCCCCTGTTCTGCAGCTTTTTTAATGGCATCATTTTTCTATAATTAGAAGATAACAGACCATTAGGGTTGTTGACTTATAACCATATAAGTACCATTTATATGAATTACAAGATAAGTACCTTGGCAGGACAAGTCCTAGTGTTATGACCCATTGCCTTACAGTAGGTACAATTAACAATTGTCCCAGCCTTGCTGAGTTTAGTGGCATCTTCAGGAATATCATTTCTGGTGTTTCTCTTTTTTTTTTTGTCTTCCTGCTGGTGTCTTCACGGCTGGAGGCAAAGGCCTTGGCTTAGAGGCTTGTTCCCGAAATTCAGGACTCACAATGGGCTCCAACAAACAGCTGTATAACTGTTTGAAAGAAACCAGTTTAATTTGGTTGTTAGAGTGTAAAAAGAAAATTCTATATGTAGTAAAAATAAAGGAAACTGTATGCAAGAAAATCTATCAATTACCTTCATGTACATGTCCTTGCTGTAGCATTCATGCATGTGATTCTCCCAAGGATCATTCCTAATGGCTATGCATGATGTGGATAAAACTTGTGTTTTGAGATTAACTATGAGTAGTTTTTCTTTTCTCTAAACTTCAATTACTGGATTGTTTTGAAGGTTAGATTCGAATTACTTAGTTTCTTGATTGATCTAAGCAATTTGAGATTCAAAGTTCACGTTTCTGGATTGATCGTGTTCTTTTGAATCTCAAATTGATACCAAATTGATACCAAATTGATGTGAATCGCACCACAAAGAAACAAAAACAAGAAAAAAAGGGATAAGAGAAGAAGAGGATATTTCAAAAGAACACGATCAATCCAGAAACGTGAACTTTGAATCTCAAATTGCTTAGATCAATCCAGAAACTAAGTAATTCGAATCTAACCTTCAAAACAATCCAGTAATTGAAGTTTAGAGAAAAGAAAAACTACTCATAGTTAATCTCAAAACACAAGTTTTATATCATCTATTGTCTCCCTTAAAAGATTACATTAGAAGGGTATTTATAGGTTTAGACAATAACCCAAACCTAATAGGATTCCGAGAGAAATTCAATATCAGCTTGAATTAGCCAATATCTGAATCCTTCTAGGAAACAAATTTAAAAACCAAATCCGAATAGAAAAAAGACAAAAACCAAATCCAAATAGGAAAATAAAATCCTAAGTGCTTAAAACAAGAAAAACCCTTTCAAGTGAAAGGTAAAAACTTGCAAGCAAAATTCGAATTAATAATTATATAATAATCAGCTACTTGTCCAACTTCATGCATCTCTCCTTTATTCCTTGTTGTCCAAGTAAGCTGCATAACCCATGTTTGCATCCTCTCCAATTGAATATCACAACGAGTACACATAGCCAAATCCCAATTAACATATTCATTCCTTGATCCTCATCAATGCATGCACAAGCATGATAGCAAGGAATCCCAGTCAGATTCCATTTTCTGCAAGTGCAACTTTTTTTCTCCAAATCAACAACTAACTCATGGCCACCATCTGTACAAGTGACTAAGTATGTGGTGCCTCCAGACCAGGACACAACACAATTACCAGCATACTGTATTGACCTAGGACATTTAAAGATAGGACAACAGTTATACTTAACATTAATTTTAAATTTTAACAAGCATAAAATTCTCATTTTCATCCCATCTATAGATTATGGTCTACATTGAGTGCATTCCATAATTGTAATCTTAACTTTGATGCAGGAAAGATACAAGATAGAGCCACATACTTTTCAAGTTTTTTTAGTGCACTAGGGCATATCACAGTGTCCCTGGCTGCTAATTTGTCTCTTCTAACTTGAATCCTCTTCATAACTGATTTATGCAGCTCCCTAAACATAGTAATGATAGGTAAGTCTCTGTACTTCCTGATACTGCTATTAAATACTTCACAATGATTGTTAACAAACATATCACTGTGAACATTTTTCTAAAAGCAGCTCTTGTCCGCTGTGTTTTGGGTTTTGCAATGAGCCAGTCATGACATTTTGGTGCAATCTGTGAACATAATTGAACATAATTGAACATAATTAAACAGAATTGAACATAATTAAACTTAATTGAACTTAATTGTATAAGGTACCTCCTTCATCCTGTTCATGTGGAGATTAAACTCCCAATCTGTTGATGCCCTAGCAGCTTTCCAGAGAAGTTGTCTTAATGTTATGCCCTTGAACTCCTTATGCATATTTTGATACAAATGCATAACACAGAATCTGTGTTCTACATTTGGTACTATGGCCTCCAAAGCATTTATAAGCCCCTATCAAATAAGTAAAAACATATTAATATAGACATTTTTATAGAAGTGCAAGGTAATAAACTTGCATATTTATGCACACACCTTTTGTCTGTCAGAGATGAAGGTCCACTCAGCATCAACTTGGATCTTCAAGTCATGAGTCAGTAATTCCAAGAACCATGTCCAAGATTCAGTGGTTTCTGATTCAACCACAACCCATGCAATAGGGTACATGCCATCATTGACATCTACCCCTACTGCAGCTAATAACTGGCCACCATAGGGTCCCTTGAGATGGCACCCATCTAGTCCAACAAGGTGCCTACAGAACTGGGTGAATGCCTTTTTTAGTGGGCCCAGACATACATACAATCTCATGAACCTACCCCTATCTGTCCCAGATACTGGATCTTCAGTAAGAACTTTAACTGTTGTCTCAGGAAGCACCCTTTTTAATTCATAAGCATAGTCCCACATCTGAGCATATTGTGTTGCAGCAGTCCCATTGATCTTGATCAGAGCTCTTTTCTTGGCTCTATACACTGCATACTTTGACACCTCACACTTCAAGTCATTAAAAATCTTCTTGTGGAATGCAGAAACAGGCCAACTGGGATTCATTCTGATTTCCTTTTCATAATGTGCAGCCAACCAGGTAGAGTTAATTTGTTTTTGCTTAAAAGTGGGCATGCAGGTATGCCTCTTGATTATGGACCTTATCTGGTATGTTGATGTCTTGTTAAAGGGGGAAGCATAAACTGTCCAGGGACAAGGTTTCTGGCAAACATACTTAACTTTCCTACCATAATTAGCCACCAATTCCACTGGCCTCCTTTCCATTATAACATGATTTCTCACAGCCTTTCTGAATATTGCAGAGCTCTTAAACAACATACCAAGCAAAAAAACTGGTTTTTCCATGTCAACCTCTTCATTAAAAACTGGGAAACTAGGCTCATCCTCATCAGTTGAATTTTGTGCCATCATTTCTTCATCACTCCCTGCATAAACAGAATCCTCATCACTCTGTGTGTTGTCATCTTTCTGAGGGTCCTCATGGATGTCTTCATCCTCATCTTCATACACAGTCCTGTCAACATGTTGATCAAACAATAGGTCATCATCACTGTCATCTTTGTTGCTAGCATCTGAGTGGAAACTTTCATCATCACTATCTGATTGATCACCACCATACTCATATTCCTCATCACAGTCATCTTGATCAGAGAAATCCTTATACACACCCTCAAGTTCAAGCATTTGTTGTTCCAGCTCATAGTCATCCTGTGTTGAATTGGGAAATGGGTTCTCCATAAAAATTTCTTCTTCATATGCAGTCTTTGATGTAGTACCATCACAGTCTTGCCTTAGTGCAACATATGATTTAGTAACAAACAATTCTACATACTTATTAGTCCTTGGCCTATCTTTGTTATTTATCAATGTGCACATTACCATGGGAACATCATCACTTTGTAACTCAAATAAACCGTGCTCCATTGTAGTTCCTGGAATCCTATACCACAACTGATAAAAACCTCCGCTCGATCCACTTTCAATCAACATACTATTGATCTCTATAAGACTAATAGCATCAGAATCACAGAAGTCGACATAAACCACAGAACCTCCATTATATCTCTTAGGATTTTCCTCCATTTTACCATCATAAAACATTTTAATTGTAAAAAGCTCAGCATCTGAGAAATAAACCCATTTACTTAAATTAACTAGCTAATTTGGGATAACTAAATTACACTTTAAAAACACGAATAACTAACAATAAATTATAAATTACACTTTACAACACTAGCAAACAAGATAATCAACACAGCATCAACATAATTCATAATTATACAGTAAACAAAAAAAGACACTATAACACACTAGAAAAATAACTAACAAAAAAGACATTGGTATCTTATTAAGCAAAACCCTCAAATTATACATAACATTACAAATCTTACTAAGCAAAACCCCCCACTATGATGACATGTTGTTAAAAACCCCCTAATTATACATAAATATCGCATGCAAATAGAGAAAAAGTACATACCTATATATTGTGGACATTGGTAGGGTTTGAATGCTTCTTCATCCTGCTTGGGCCTCAGTTTCCACGACATCTTGCTCCAATTTCGTCTTCACGGTTTCTACAGTTTAGTTAGTTTTAGGGTTTTGTGTGATCGATTTTTGGGGGGAATTAAGGGTTAGTTTAGGAGGGAGAGACAATAATAGAGGGGTTATATGAGTACAACGTTCAATTTTACATTTTTACCCCCAGTCAGTACTTTAAACTGTGAAGTTATATAACGTCCGTTAATGAGATTGACAGAATGCAATCGATGGTTAAAAAAATTTAAGTTGTGTCATGCGGGCGCTTAACTTTATTTTTTAGCCCTTTTTGTGCTAAAAAATTATAACTCAGGCCTTGATAGTGCAATTAAGTCTATAAGTAAGTGGCATGTGAAGAAAATCATAGGTTAATGTATTGTCTCGTTTTACTTATTTATCACCAAATTTTTTTGTTAAATTTTCACGTACTTTTTCATACTATTATATTCACTTTTTATAGAGAACACGGATCTATATATTCACACATGGTCTTTTTTGAAAATAATATTTTTGTTTTTTTAACGAGGATAAGGCTGTATATATTATAATCTCCCTTGCTCTATGCGATATTAGTGAATACGTTTGATTGATGGGTAGATGTATTTGATCAATATTTAAAATTATGTTTTATCAATAAAATACAATTAAACCCAAAACAAACCAATCTTATCATGCATTTTTTCACATCTAATAAATCCTTAAAAAAAAGACTACCCACAACCAAATTTTAACCATTGGCGCCTTCAACAACCCAAACTCGCCTTCCCAACTCACTGAGTTAGAACCTCCGAGTTACAATAATCACCCACCAATCCCATTTGTTTACAACCCCAAATGGACCCAAAAACAGAGCCATGCTCTTCTTCTTCAAAGCCCTAAAAAAACCCGCCTCACATTTCAACCAAATCTTCTCGAAAATGTCAATTAAGCTCAATTCTCATGTTTTTGCAGGCAACCCAATTAACAAATTCAACAAAAACGACGCCGTTTCAGCCTCCTCTGCTTTCAAAACGCTTAAAGATCGAATCTTGAACAGAAAAGATGATTTTGGGGTCAAATTTGAGGTGCTTGCGTTTCGAAAGGGCAGGCCTTTATCTGGGTCGGTTGGAGATGACTTTAGGACTCAAAATTGGCATCTGGGGTGGTTGAATTTGAGTGATTTTAGGGGTGTTTTGGAGGAATCTTGGAGAAATTTTAGTGAAAATGAGTTTGTGTATTTGGGTTCGAAACCCGAAAAGGATGTGGTTTATTGGGCTGTTGATGTTTCTGAGGAAGAGGGGTTGGTTAATAAGTTTGGAAGTAGGCAGCTTTGTTTTACGGAATTGAGGACTTTGATGGTTGCTACTGATTGGGCTAATCAGATGGCCATGGCTGATCTTGCTATTGCTGGCCATGTATGTCGTTTTTCAAGTTTTGTTTTTGTAGATATATATTTTGTAGAACAATGTATGTGTATCGAAATGTGTTAATTATGAAATGTGGGCGTCTTTGGATCGGTTAACGTGTCAATCTTGCATTGTTCTGAAATTTGATAAAAATGAATAGGTAATATATTTATGTATAGATATGTGGAAATTTCGGGTTGGTTGTGTTAGTAAATTGTCTTTTTTGGATTTATTGAAATGAATGTGTAAGAATAACAGGACTGAATTTTACTTATTGAGGCATTCGGATTGATGGATTTTTGTATAGAAGGGTTTTGTTTCTGTAAAGTCAGGTCGGTTGATTAACTTTCAACTTGAACTCTTGTATGGATTTTTTTTTGACACGCATACACACATGGTAGCTGTAACTATAGGATCATTCTTGTATAATGATTTATTGATCAGGCTAGAGCATTACTAGAATGGCACAAGACATCACGCTTCTGTGGAAGTTGTGGAGAAAAGACAGTCCCTATGGAAGCTGGGAGAAGAAAGGAGTGTTCTAGTGAAGCATGCAAGAAGAGGATTTATCCTCGAGTTGATCCGGTATGATGATGTCTATATTCTACTGCATGTGCATTGGTGTTTGGTTTTTTGACTTGCATCTCCTAATTGTTTTTCCTCTGCACTTATTTTCTGATTCAACAGGTTGTCATTATGTTAGTCATAGATAAACAAAATGACCGGGCACTTTTAGGTAGACAACAGAGATTTGTGCCACGAATGTGGAGCTGTCTTGCTGGTTTTATAGAGGTATGAGTTCATATATTAGCATCATTATAATGAAGTATCTTGAGAGTTCTGACTTATCGAGTAGTTTCTTGACGAGGTATTTAGAAGTATTGTTCCAAAAAAGAAATACTGTGATTGATATGTTACTGTTTTTTACTTTTCCTTAGTTAGAAAGTTCATCATCTTTTCGTTTACATAACCCCCTCTCTTTTTAACCGTAGCCAGGAGAAAGTTTAGAAGAAGCTGTTAGGAGAGAAACCTGGGAGGAAACTGGCATTGAAGTTGGAGAAGTTATTTATCATAGCTCTCAACCATGGCCTGGTATTATTTAATTGCTTTGTGTTTCTGTTGTGTGCAAGTATAGGATTTTGTAGAGTAGAACGTATAAGATGTAACTAAGAAATCAACAGGCATATAAATATGTACTGTGAGTCTGTGACCATGATGTTGACATTTCAAAAGATCTTTGATCTGCATCTATTTCATAGTTGATAGGAAAAGTTTTTGATCAGGATCATTGTGTGGCAACTAAGCGCTGTTGCGGACAGTTTCTGAGAAAAAAGTTGTCGTATTATTCTAGAAATATGCAATAAAATTGTTAATTCTTCTTTAATCTCCTAAAATAACTATACAGCTGCTTATTTGTTCTTGTGCTGTATCTGTATACCAGCAACTAAAGGATGCAGTGTTAAAAATCTTCCAGGATACGCTTGCTGCAAAATATTTACAATCTTTTCTTTTAATTTTCGATGTTTTGTGGTTGTATAATTGAGTTGGTTTTCTGCAGTTGGACCAAGTAGCATGCCATGCCAGTTGATGGTGGGATTCTTTGCATATGCTAAATCACTTGAAATAAACGTGGACAAAGAAGAGTTAGAAGGTAAATGAAAGTTAAACATCACAGCCTGCTTTATTACACTTACTTTTCTTCTTTCCGTTCCCTTAGGACCTCAATTAATTTGGTATTTAAAACTTGATTTAAGAAATGTAGTTACAAACAAATATATCTTTCATATCTATTATTTTGTTAGATATTTGAGAAGATACAAAATTTATATTATTCCATTGCTTTTGTGGTGGTTGATACTGCAACACGGTAGCTTGCTTTCTATTAAAGCATTTAATATGACAAGCATAAAGTAAATGCACTTACCTACCACATTCAATATATGTTTAATGGGATATATATCAAGTGTGTCACTTGCATTCCGAGATCTCAAGCAGGCCACCGAGTTAACAATAGTCTTGCTGGACTTATTAGCTAAAATAAAAATCTCACTCTGTTAGGTCTAAAACATTTTAGCTTTAATTTAAATGCTTTCCGTTAGTTTGTGCGTGGCAAAGTCTGGATGTGGTATAATGTGGCGAACATACGTGGTGACCCAGGATATTTAACAACAAAAGATGATGACTCAACTTTTTCTTGTTCTTTATCTCTTCCCTTCCATTTGTGTGTCGAACAACAGCACACAAGAAAATGAAGTGCTTTATGATGCAACTAATATGTATGTAGCAGAACTACAAATTAGTAAATATAAAACATGAAACAACGATGACCCGGCGTAAGATCAAATCGAGGTCAAAGCTTGGTGCAAAAATCGTGATCTGACCCAAAAATCCGGACCTAAACATTTTCCTCTTTGCCCTTCTCAGTTACAGCTTTCAGTATAGGGACGGAAATACCAAAAATCCAGCATAACCTGGTCGAGATTCCGGTCAACCAGAGCTCAATAAATTGAATTGTGTATTCCAGTAACACTGCCATCTCCCAATAGCCCTAGTTTGTGAGAGATACAGCTGTTACTTGCAATAGATGTTGAAATGTAGATAGTTTTATGTCTCGGGGTTCAGTGTATATAAGAATCCAAGAGATGGGTGAATTAGGGTTTTGTTAGCCTGAGATTGTTGGGATGACCCTGGGGGAAGATGATGAAGATGATGGGAACTTCTTGTGAACAACAGGTGATAAAATATAGATATATAGATTGTGATAGAAATACATTTATAATCATGCAAGCCTGTTATTGTTTGTTTTAAATTTTATTATTAAAGCCAGCTTAGTTTTGTAGGCAGCTGTACCTACGTCACCAATTTACCATCTAAGATTTTTTTGGAAACTAACAGATAATATTAAATTTTCTAGTTCTATTTTAATTTGACGACCTGCTTGAGTAATGTATAAAGTAAGCCGCTTGAAATATTTAAAACTCTTTGTAAGATTTTGTAGAAGATCAAGCACAGAGTTCTTATGAATCCATTTTTTATGTAGATGCTAAATGGCATAATCGAGAAGATATAAAGAAAGCATTGACTTTTGCTGAGTATGAGAAGGCACAGAAGACTGCAGCAATGAAAGTGAATCAAATGTGCAAGGGAGTTGAGAGAAGCCAGAGTCTCTCGGCAGATTTTAACTTGGAAAGTGGAGAGCTAGCTCCCATGTTTGTCCCTGGACCCTATGCTATTGCTCATCACCTCATCTCTTCCTGGGCCAATGGAGCCGAAGAAAATAGTGCTTCAGCACAAACAAAACAACTCACTTCTTCCATGTCAAATTTATAGCTGAAACCATAAAGCTTGTCATTCAGGGTGAAAGACAATCTTGTTTAAATTTATAGCTGAAACCATAAAGCTTTGTTATATATTTTTCAATGTGTTTGATTTTAAATATATACAAGGACGGGGAGTGATGATTCCAATCTATTACTCATTTGGTCACAGGGAGGGGAATAAACCTCGCCTCCACCCCCCATGTAACTTTTTTATACCGATTAGCAGAATTTCAGTTACTTGTAAGATGTATATCATGTTTATGTAATAGTTTTGTTTTAATACTGGAATGATGTATTAGGTTTTTGCGAGTCAGAAGCCTCATCTTCCAATTTGATTCTCACAAATTTTTTTTGTTCATCTTTTTATGTGTTTTCATTCTTGTATTTTTATCAGGACTTGCCGACTTGGTATGTTTTTTGGCTCTGATTCCAGAATTTTTATCAGGACTTGTCGACTTGGTATGTTTTTTGCTTACCCGTTCACCGGATTAGTTGTAGCTAAATAGCATTTCTTGGTGCCTTATGAACACAACGAAATAAGGAGACGACAAACAGTATGGCCATTTTAGCAAGGAGACGACTAACCGGAGCTGCCCCGATCACACTTTTCAGCATTCCGAGGCCAAACAGCTTCCAATTCTACCACTTTCTGACTTGCCACCGCCGCAGCAGTTGCTCTACGGGGTGTATTCAATTTAGATTTTAAATGAAACATTCATCGTTAGGCTATCAACTAATACGCTATCCTCTATGAGTTCGAAGTTCACACTTCACATCAGTCACGTATGCACTAGTTTTGCAATAATACAGAACTGAAACTGAGAATCATTTGGCCTACATTCCAGCTTATTGCATTAATTTGTAGGTAAATGTTTGATAGGTTCGAATCCCAGACAATAGAAACCATTTATCCGTGAATAAGTTAAACACCGTAAATTGATTTAATGCTCCAAAACATTTTTCGGACAGATGATTTGTCAACCATCGCATGTCATGGACCGACGTGTACAATATAGTATATTTAAGAAAATTATTAGTAAGTTTTACTCAGGCCCAAGTGTATTGGGCTTAACTACATTGCCAAAGTCTCCAATAGCACCAGCACTAAAAAAGCCCCTCTCTCTCTCTCAAACCATAACTCTCTCTCTCTAAAAAAGCAGCAAAAATGTTTCTAAGAAGACTAGCACGAGCTGTGACTCCGATCGCAAACCCTCACGCATATCGAGGCCAATCATCCACCACTTCTCCGCTTCCATTAGCTGCAATCGCTTCCATTTCTGCTGGACTTTCCTGTTTCTACTACTTCAATTCCCCTAATTTGGTACCACCTCTCCCCTTTTCCACATTTCCTGTTTTCGATACGATTCGAACCCTCGACATCTCGTAAACGAATAACTGAACATCTGAACATACCGTTAGACTGTAGCTTAACATTTTAATATATATTATTATAATTTATAAGTTTTATGTATGTGATATTTGTGTTTTTCGAGACCAGAAATTATTATTAAAATTAATACCGTAAATTAGGTTTTGATATTTACATTATCGTTACTGCCTTGCGATCAGTGTTACTATATCAAACTGTTCGGCTAGTATGTCGTATTATTATGAGATATTAAATTTTATGATAGGTGTACTTCTGGAGACTTATTAGTAGTTTGAAATGTGTAGGTTACTAAGATGTTGCTTAGTTATTGTTTCGAGTGGCTAGTTTTTCTTAATCTAGCATATTATTTACGGTTTTGTACATAAGAAGATATTTGGTGAGTTAATGTGGTTAAAATAGATGAAGTTTTTGGTACTTTTTGATCTTATATTTGTGTTTTTTGAAACTGGAGATTGTCATTGGTGTCGATTGTTGTTGTGTAGAAGAGTTAATACCAGAAAATAGGTTTCGACATTTCATTTATCATACTGATTTATCAGTGTTGCTATGTCAAACTGTTCGGATCGCATGTCATATTATTATGAGATATCAACAGCTGTTTCTGGTGGAATCTTATGATCGATGTACTTCGAGAGACTTATTAGTTGTATATGTGTGATATTTGTGTTTTTCGAGACTAGAAATTATCGTTAGTGTTAATACCGGAAATTAGGTTTCGATATTTACATTTATTGTTACTGCCTTGCGATCAGTGTTACTATATCAAACTGATCGGCTAGTATGTCGTATTATTATGAGATATTTATAGCTATATTTGATCGGATCTATAGGTGTACTTCTGGAAACTTATTAGTAGTTTAAAATGTGGAGGTTACTAAGATGTTGTTTAGTTATTGTTTCGAGTGGCTAGTTTTTCTTAATCTAGCATATTATTTACGGTTTTGTACATAAGAAGATATTAGGGTGAGTTAATGTGATTAAAATAGATGAAGTTTTTGGTACTTTTGATCTTATCACGTAATAGTGATATTTGTGTTTTTCGAAACTGGAGATTGTCTTTGGTGTCGATTGTTGTTGTGTGGAAGAGTTAATACCAGAAAATAGGTTTCAACATTATATTTATCATTACTGCCTTGCGATCGTATGTCGTATTATTATGAGATTTCAACAGCTGCTTCTGGTGGAATCTTATGATCGATGTACTTTGAGAGACTTATTAGTAATTTGAAATGCGGAGCTTACTAAGATGTTGTTTAGTTATTGTTTCGAGTGTCTATTTTTTGGTAATGTAGCATATTATTTACGGTGTCGTATGTCGTACTTCAGAAAAATATCGTTAAGTCAATGCGCTTGAAATTGATGAAGTCTTTTTGCACTTTTTGTTCTTATAGTGTGATTTTGTTTCTAATTTCAGGGTCATTTAGAGCAAATAAGTGAAGAGCCTGCTCAAAACCATGGTAGGTCTACCTTCTTTTGGTCTTTCTGGATTGCAGCTTAATAAATTAGTTACGTTATGTTGTGATGTCATTATAATACACCGTTTACGTGACAAGTGACAATAATCTGGGAATTTATATTAAATTGTGTTGTATTTTGGTGATATTTTCTGTAATGCAGGTCAATTACTTGAAAATTTTATGTATGTGTGCAGATACGCTCTTATGTTGTATGTATGCATTCTTAGAATATGGAGTTTAAAGCATGAATGTGCTGCATATGGCTCTTCGATTATTCTGTAATGAAAATCATTTTGTCACATATTATAGACATTCATAATATTGGGAAATTGGCTTAAGTGCAGTAATTCGTTTCCTGCTCATATCTCTCATCTTCATGTCCACCTTCCTGATGTCCTTGTGTTGAAATTTTAAAAATGAACAATGGACATATATGGAATGCACATACCATGCCAATTTAGTGTGCTTGGAGACTTTATCATAAAATAAAGGGATATTCTACCATTAGTAATAAAACAAAAAAAAAATGAATAGCACATTAATTGTTAAACTTTATTGAATGACTAGAATCCTTGACGTGAAAGACAAAGCTTAGCAAATTGTATACTTCTGGACTTTTGATTACATGCATTCTCAGGTCTAACTGTTGCTTTTTTTTATTTTTAGCACTCAACCCTGACAAATGGATTGAATTTAAACTGCAAGACAAGGCAAAAGTCAGCCACAATACTCAGTTATACAGGTTATAATCTTACCTAACTAGTTGATCAATTTTAATGAGAAACAGTTTGTAGGTTCACAGCTTCACTCCATCACAATTTTTGTACTTGGGACTATTATTGCTACTGGTTAATTGTTAACTCAAAATATGTTATTTATTTTGTTAAATCATAAGAAAGATATGCCTTAAAGCTTGACTGTATATATAATGTTTGATCTGAGTTTTTGATGAAGTTGCAAGTTTAAATAACTTAACTCTACGTCTTACTGTCAATAAGTCAAAATATAATTTCATGACAATATTTTGTCTCCCACCAAACGGCAGGTTTTCATTTGATCCCAATACCAAGCTGGGCCTTGATGTTGCATCTTGCCTTCTTACTAGGTATAACTCTCAATTTTTGATCATTTTATGTTTCAGAACCGAGGAGGTTCTAGGGTTATAAACTTATAATGATTCCTTATAGGTTTTGTTGTAAAACTTATTGGGTATATCTATCAGACTGCCACAATGTTAATCCTCATAATGCATTTTTGTCTATCTTTTCGTAGATACCCTTTAGCACCAGATGATGAAGGAAAAAGAAAATATGTAACTCGGCCGTAAGTTCTCATATTGCATTCCATTTCCATTCCATTCTCTGGTTTATGTTCCTAGTCATTTGACAATGTTCATCAAAATTATGTACATGTTCTAAAATTAGGCCATGTGACGCTTTGAAAGAAGAACTGTTAGATTTGCTCCATTTGTAGTCTGTTATCTTCTAATTGTTAAACTTTAAATGATATGATATATCAGGAGAAATAATTATTGAAGAAAACACTTGTTACATACCTATCGGCCTTGTCCGGACTGTTATTTATTGTTGTCTCGTCCTGGTCCCATTTCCCAAATCTCGTTTATATGATACTGAAATATGTTATCAAGTCAAATAGAAAATATTATGCTTTTTTTTATAGTTTTTGTGGCTAGCAAGGGAACTGCAATCCTACTTGAGTAGATAAAGTTGTAATGCAATAATTCATTGGAGATTCAGGACTTGACACCTACAGATTTAATTGTGGTGTCCGAAATTTGGTCATGCTTTGCTAGTAGATAGCTGTATTTTTTCTAATTTTCTTTTCTGACTTTTGCATTCAGGTATACTCCTATATCAGATCCCGATTCAAAGGGACACTTTGATTTGTTGATTAAGGTTTAGTTTTTGACCTATATGTTTTTGTCATCCTGACATATTACTCTATCATTAAGATGTCTATTCAATTTTTGCTTTTATCATTTCTAGAGTGTATGTGTATATGCTTATAGTCTGTACCCGAATTTGGCAGGTCTATCCGGAAGGGAAAATGAGTCAGCATTTTGCAAGCTTAAAACCAGGCGATGTGCTAGAAGTCAAAGGGTATTACATATCATGAGCAAACAAAGTAGAAACCAAAATCCATATATATCTATGCAAACACTTTAGCAAACTAAAGCAATAGTATACTCTATGCTATATCCTGTATGAGAATTCCCCTGTGCATTGTTTGCATCACAAGTCACATCCTGTTGCAATATATTGCAGGCCCATTGAGAAGCTTAGGTATACTCCTAATATGAAGAAACATATTGGAATGGTAAGAGAAGAGAATCAACGATAATTTTATATTTAAATACTGCATTAGTATAACCTGGTGGTGGCATATCAGAGAAAATAATAGGAAATATAAATATGTGAATCATGCGTTAGTATAACCTGGTGGTGACATATCAGAAGAAATAATAAGAAATGTAAATAAGTGAATCATGCATTCTCTTTCTTCACTGTTATTCTGGTAAAGCATATGGTTTATATCAAAACATGGAAATAATGTGTAACAGTGACTCCAGTATTTACTGCTAACTCGATGAAGATTTTGCTTACTAAATCACTATTTATTTAATCCAGATTGCAGGTGGGTCTGGCATCACTCCGATGCTTCAGATTATTGAGGCTATTCTAAAGAATCCTGATGATAACACCAAGGTTGTCTGGGTTCTATATTTGAAATCCTGTGTGTACCTACTGATGTATGTTATAAAGTAGATACAGTGTTAATAAGTGTGCTGATCATTATCAAGACTCATTATAATCTTAGCCAAAATATATATCCAGCTACTGTCAACTATGAGATGTCCCACCGAATATTGTTGTGCCGGCATAAATGATAACCGTTAATTGTTTCAGATTTCTCTGATCTATGCCAATGTGTCCCCGGATGATATTCTACTTAAAAAGAAACTTGATGTACTTGAAGATAGCCATCCAAATTTGAAGGTACAAATTGTTTATAATTTTATATCAAAAGCTGTTTATTATGTTTAAATATTTGTTCACGGGTTTTCTCTTTCTAAATGGAAACTTCTAGATATTTTATACTGTGGATAATCCATCATCTGAATGGAGGGGAGGTAAAGGATACATATCAAAAGATATGGCTTTGAAAGGCTTACCTGGTCCTGGTGATGATACTCTAATACTAGTAAGCAACGTTCTTACTTTCAACGTCAGTCTCAACTTTGTCATGAGTTCTGTGTGTTAAATTATGTTGGCAATGCTAGAAACAGATTCGACCTTGGTCGTTAACTCGTTATGTACCCTTGATTAGTTGCTGGAGTACCCATGTTGGACACCTGATACTATGCATGGGCACAAACACTTGACACTTGATGAAAGTTAAATTTCTTGATGCTCCTTAAAATGTTTTGAAAACTGTTATGTTAGATTGCTTACTAAGATTATGCAGAGTGGTATTAATTTCAAACAAGACTCCTGCATGATTCTGCCAAGGTTATAATGAGTAGATTTAATAGTTGTAAATCATGTGATATTAGAACTTGTGCTAGGTAGTGCCAGTTCAACACCTATGCATACTCTTTGAACTTGTGTGGCAATGGAGGCAAGGATCTTATAAATGTTAAAAATGAGATTAAAAAATGTTTGGCATGGGGGATTGCTTTATTTTTAGAAATTCTGGAAATGCATTATAAAATTAGAAATGTTTGGTATGGGGGATTGCTTTTAAAAAATTACTAGAATTTATTTATTAAAAGTTTTGTATCAAACAACCAGTATATATTGTTATTTTCAGTTTCAATCTTAGTTATTTGCAGTTTTCTTTGTATTCAACAATTAAGTCACTTTATTTAGCAAAAAGAAGTAATTAAGTCACTTTACCTCAGGTATGTGGTCCTCCTGGTATGGTGAAACATATATCTGGTGAAAAGGCAAAAGATTGGACACAAGGCGAGGTACAGATGCATGATAATCGTAATAACATGTTTACGGTGGTTCCTGTGCAATAAATTACTAAGTTGCTTATTGTGATAATTTGCAGCTCACTGGCATACTCAAAGAACTTGGATATACAGAGGAAATGGTTTACAAATTCTAATAGCTCAGAACAGGTTGCAGACCTTAGTTTTTGATTCACAGAGAGAGGAAGGCAGAAGAATAAGCATGAAAAATGGTACAACAAATTGTTTCCCTATTATGAGGAACTGAATTATATAGTTGCCACAATTTTGTTCACCTTGCAAATCGTGAATTAAACAGGATACCTTGTGGTAGTGTGCCAATATATGTCTTTTACTTCTGTTGGAGCTGCTTATCACCAGCATGGCAGTATCAAAACTCGAATAAGAAAGATTTTGATTTATACTAATGTATTCCTATTTTTCAGAAGGGTTTGTCTAGTGTATGCCCATGGGCACATGCTAAGATAGTGTGATTGATGAGTTGTAAAAAATTTATTGGTGGAGATTTTTGTGCATGCAGGGAATCCATCATTGGGGTCCATCATTATTAATGAGCTCTCCACCAATATTTTGTAAACACCCGTCAAGCACTAAATCTTAGCATATATTCATGGGCACACGCTAGAAAAAGGTTATTTTGGGATTCGGCTTTCGACCCTCCACTCATAAGACTAGCTAGTAGCTAGTTATTTTAATTTTCTGCAGTTGCAACTTAAGCCCTCTTTATGCCCATATTAGAAATGCACTACACCATGACAACATGCTTAGAGTTAGATGCCTACATTTGTGTTTTTTTTAATTGGTTGCACTATTTACACGTATTTTTTTTATTCTACAAGTCTAACCATTTTGTGCTCTTCAGGGTGGGAAAACAACAAATATTCTTGTTTTTTTATTGTTGTTTCATATTAAGATGCAAGATTAGTCATAATAAGGTGATGGTCAATAGCGATGGTTATAACATATTACATGGCGGTAAATTATCACGATAAGAGTAAACTGCATGATATAACAATCGTTTGTTGTGAATCACGATCCATGCGTAATAAGGTCAAAAGAACGAACACAAGTAAGATAAACGTTGATAATTCATTAGAAGATGGGTCACACATAGACAAGTTGTGAAAATGTTCATTGTCTATGCCATCAAAGTCGGTCGAGTTCAAGTAGGGTCATCAATATTTAGACCGGATGCCCACTTATTAAATGGAAAATCTATCTCTTTACTAGATATGTCTAGTGTTAGCTATAGGTTCTCTTCTTGTCAATAGATCAACAGTAAATCTGTTGATACCTTGAGTAGAAATTGCTAGGAGTATCTTGTTTACTTTTGAAATTAATCAGGAGGCTGCATAGATAAAACTTAAAAGACAATCAATCATATCAATGGATTGCAATTAGCTGTAACATTGTTAATGATGACTAAATCATGCTCAGTAATGTTCATCTCCAACTACTAGTAAGCACCGTTTATATCTTACATCATACAAAAATAATATATTTATTATTATAAGACCTTCAAATAATTAAATAAACATTTTGAGATTTTGATAAACATTTTGAGATTTTGATCGAAATTTAGACCAAACTGTTGGAGTTGGAGAGGGGTTCGGTCCCAAATTTGGACCAAACTCTTGGAGTTCCTCTTAGACCTGACAATTCGGATAACCGGATCGATTTCGGATCGGATGCATTTCGGATCAAATCTATTTTCAATATATTTGGTGATCATTCAATATATTTCATATTTTAAAAAATATGAAATAATAATCAAAACTGTTCAGTAAATTTTATAACACTTAACTAAATTTGTAGAAAATTTATTCAAACTTAGATTATACTTTGACAACCAAATGTATAGGCATCACTTTAATTAAACTATAAACACGGACAAATTTACAACAGATTAAATGTACATTTTTAACATAATTTACAAAAGTAGGATATAAAATTTAGTATTCGTTTCTTCTATTTCTGTTTGGTTCCGTGAATCATCAAACTCTACTTATATCATATACTCCATCCATCCTTCCTAATTGTTATCATTTATCCGACACGTATTTTAAGATGAATAGAAAATATATTTTTATAATTTTTTTTAAAATTTTCCTTTTCTGAATAAAAATAAAATGTTTAAATTTTTTTTTCAGAAAAATAAAATTTTTAAGAAAAGTTAAAGAAATATACTTTTTCTTCATCTTAAAATACGTACTAGACACTCTCTCAGAAACGATAATAATTGGGATGGACCGGGCGAGTATTTTTCTATTACTATGCTTATCTTTTTGGTTTGTTTTGTAGTTTAATCAATGAATGCAATGGTGCCCCCACTTGTTAAACGACGACACAACAAATTACTTGTATAGTTGTAAAACGTTTATAATAAAATAAACACAAATAATCAATTACAACAAGAGGTGATGTGGTTTTTTAAGGCCAGCAACAGAAGAAGCCACTGGTAATTTAAATATTATTATAATAATAATTTCATCGATTTCCATGACTTTTTCTTTTATGAAAGGTGTTGCTTAACACACCACCCTTGACTTGACCATTTCTATTCAAAACAAGTCTCTTACTCTCTTGGTAGGCTGTTTTACATTTTAAGCTGTTCTTTTTTGTAAAAATATTGATTTCAATTATTTTTTTGTTTATATAGTCTGTAATTTATAAATAGGCATTTGCATATTCAAAGTCTAAAAATAAATTTAATACATCATTTAACCCCAAAATTGATATGAATTCACACTTGGATTTCAATTCTAAATAATTACTCCCTCCGTCCCTCCCAATTGTTATCGTTTCTGGAGAGTATTCGGCGCGTATTTTAAGATGAAGAGAAAGAATAGTTCTATAACTTTTTTAAAAAAAAATATTTTTCTAAATAAAAGTTTAAACATTCAATTTTAATTCAAAAAAAGAAATTTTTTAAAAAAAATTATATAACTATACTTTATATTCATCTTAAAATATGTGCCGGACACTCTATCAGAAATGATAACAATTAGGAGGGACGGAATGAGTAATTATCAAAGTGAAAACCTGGATAGACCTTCGCAACAGAAATCCTCTGCCATTCTGTTAGACAATCAAACCCTGTGCTCGGAAATGGTGGACATAGTTCAGTCTGGACTTTAAAAAATTGGGTTTTATAAAAATTGATTGATATCGGGTCGGATATTTTAAAAAATTGGTTTTCGGAATTTCGGATTTTTTTATAATTAGAAAGCCCTTTTTAGGCTCTCGGTCTTATTTTTTCGAATTTTTTCAGAATCGGATTTTTCGGATTTTTTCCATATCAGATAGAATCGGATTTCGGCTTTCGGAAGTTTTTGAACATTTCTTATCAAGCATAATTTGATTGACCTCATAATAATAAATATTCAGTCTTTCTAATATGTGTTCAGTCACACAATAAGCGCTAAATTTTATGAGTTTGGTGTATTTTTATTGGTGGAGTTGTTGTAAATGCAGGGGTCCATCAATATTTATAATTAAAGGACCAATCAAAATGCACCAAATTCATGGGAGCCGGTACTTATTGTGTACTCTTGGGCACACATTAGACAACCCGATAAATATTATATGTAAATTACTTTTTTATGCTTGAAATCTTTATTGTACAAAAAAGTTTGACTATAAGAAACTTAAAAATGTACAAAAAGAGCTAGGGGTAGTAAAGTAAATATAATGAGGTATAAACATCAATATATGCCAACAAATGACCTAACCTATCTTTATTAATCCTCTTGGTTGTCATTTCCTTCAATCCTCCCCCAACAATTACATATAATAATACACCAAAAAAGTCTTTAAACCATACCCTAGCAACTAGATTCCTCAAATTTTGGGAGAGAAACAGAGAGAGAGAGATGGAAGGATTGGTAAGATCAGAGAGCACATTTAGAAGATCAGGTTCATCAGGTTTGGTTTGGGATGACAAGTTCTTGTCTGGTGAACTGAAGCCTGTTCAAACTAAAGAAGGAGGTGATCAAGATTCTTCAGACAACAACAAAGATAAAACTGAGCAACCAAAACAAGCTTATAAAACTGTTGAAGTAACTCCAACTGTGGACCCACCTTCTCCTAAAGTCTCTGCTGGTTGTGGTATCTGTTTTGGTAAATCTAAGCCGGCCAAGAAATCAGCAGCCACTGCTCATAAAAGATTTAAACCTGCCGGTGGCCACCGTAAGTCTTAGCTGCTACAGAATCTTTAGTACAACAAACACTCTCTCTTTGTTGTTTTTTTCACTTTCATTGTCAGTGTTGAAGTTTCAGTTGGACTGGACCATATATATTTTTCCTCTATGTATATGCATGTGTGATGGCTTGATGAAATATATATCAATTCTCCTCTCTCTCTCTCTCTCCCTCCCTCCCTCTCCCTCTCCCTCTCCCTCTCTGTCTCTCCCAGTCTCTCCCTCTCCCTCTCTGTCTCTCCCAGTCTCTCTCTGTCTCTCCCAGTCTCTCTCCCTCTCTCTCTATCCCTCTCTGTCTCTCCCAGTCTCTCTCTCTCTCTCTCTTCATATTTCAGATTTACCAGATTGTTTGTAATAGTACTTGTCCCAATTGATCAGATTATTAGGCCACACCCAGATTTTTTCTCATTTTCTTATAAATTTTCTTGGCCTTATGTTCATGTAATCTGGTTTGATGTACTAGTACCATTAGATTTCTTGTAAAAAATTCTCGTTCTTTGAAATCAATGAAATGAATCAATTCTGGGTATGAATTTTTAGTTTATGTGGTGTACAATTAATTAATCTCTCTCCCTCTCTCTCTTTCTCTCTCCCACTCTCTCTCTCCCTGTCTTTATTATATGTGTATGTAGAAATGGGCCCTGCTGATCATGTAGGTGTTCAAAGAAGATGGGCTGGCTGGCTGTTATCATCTTTAATTTGACTAGCACATGAGGCGCACATTAGCATCCCCATTGTTTTCTTCATTTTAATTGCATAAAATGTTTTTGGTTACCCACTGATTTTCTTCATTTTAATTGCAAAAAGTGTCTTTCCTAACAGAAAATAATAACAATAATTCTATAATGTTAGAACACATGCAAGTGATACCACCTAGTCATAGACTTTTTTTTTAATTTGAAAAATATGATTTATATTTTTACAAATGAGTATATTTCTAAAAAATTTATAAATGAGCAAGGGTCGAACTCATGGACGAATTGTTACTCCCTCCGGTCCATTTGTTATCGTTTTCGAGAAAGTATCGGACACGCATTTTAAGATCAATAAATTGTTACTCCCTGGTCCATTTGTTATCGTTTATGAGAAAGTGTCGTACACATTTACGCATTTTAAGATGAAAAAAAGTATAATTTTATTATATATATATATATTTTTTAAAAAAATATGTATAAAAGTTTAAATATTTTATTTTTTGAAAAAAGAAATTTTTTAAAAATAATAATATAATTATATTTTATATTCATTTTCAAATAAGTGTCAAATCTTTTCTCGAAAATGACAATAAATAGAAAGGGAGGAGGGAGTACTCTGTATTATATTGCGAGAAATATCGTTTCATTGTGCAAGCCCGTTTCTGTATTTGTGTAGAACATCATCCATTTATAGTTATTGTTAATGTTTTTTTTGACGAACAATAAGATTTTATTGACTATAAAATATAAAAATATACTCGGGACAAACCCCCAAATTGACAACTACAATCTGATTGTGAAATAAAAATCGAGCTAAATAAATAGCCGTTTTGTTTCCAGATTGCTTAACATATAGAATATAAATATTCTTGATAATAAAAATGATTACAAAAGTTTCCCGAGCAATTCAGTCAACGTCACTAACACTGAAAATAATAGAATCACAATTGACTTGCGCACATAATATTAGTGATAATAACATCAATAATATGCATGATGATATTTTAAATTAGAGATAGGTCGACTTGTGTTCAATTATTAGTAGTAGTTAAGAACCTTATAATTAAATAAAAAGTTGTCATTATCTTGTAATAATGTTTTGCTCTTAGTTTTAGTCTTCATCGCCTAACCATAACAATGCCAATAGTAGAGCCACATCCTTTTCTTGCCACCGTTTTTGAATATAATATGAATATAATATTTTATCCTTTGTCGATGTCGTATAGATTACATGAAGGTTTTGGTTTTGCTCTCAGATGCTTTGTATTAAAATATCCCTTAGATTTAATAAGAATTGATTATAGATGGAGGTCGGTTTTTTCTCCATGGTGTATGAAAAGCGTCCCTATAGTATTTTAAATTTTATAATAAGAATTTAGTTTAAGAAATGAGTGTATGAAAAAAGAAAGGCCTTGATTTGATTGATGATGTCATTTGTGTTCACTTAAATTTAAGATAAACTAAACCAAACATATCTAGTGTATCCAGCAAAAGCAGGATCTGGGGACGGTAGGGTCTGGGGACGGTATGATGTACATAACCTTCTCCACATTCAAATTCCACATTCAAAAGTACGAAGATACTGTTTCCCAAAAAACCTCGGGCTTGTGTGTGAATGTGTATATATAGAGTATAATTATAAAAATATATAATATGCAATATCAAATATGACCGTTTGTAGTCACTTTTATCCCACATAAAAACACTTTTGATATCTTCAACACAATCTTGCTTAAAAACACTCGCAGAACTTCTAATTTATAAATCAAATAACTCTCTGTTCTAAGAAGACAAGACATTCTATCTACCAAAAAAAAATGATTATCATCTCAACCAAATGAATAAACTGCATGCTACTAACACCTCAAAATATAAAATATAAAATCAATTTATCCATAAATTAATCAATCATTCTAATTCGACGCTTTCAAGACCTTCTATCTAATACCATATAATTTGCGCGAAAGAATCACGAGAATTGAAAAAGTTTTGTGGCATACCGAAAGGATGCCTTAGATTGATGGTGTAGTTGCGGGATTTAAACAAACAAATAAACTTATCTATATAGATAACCAATCCATCTACCATTTTACTATATTATAGGAGTATCATGTTAAAAAGTTAGTTCATCTAAAATTTTAAAATATTAAATTATATTGTTTAACAATGGTTGTAGTATAAACCTTACATTTCTGTCATTTTAAGTTTCGATTGATGTAAATTTCTTTCTCAATTATAATTGATGTAATGTAGAATTTCCACTTGATAATTTTAGATTATTGAAGGATACTTCCTTTAAATTTCAGAAGACAAATTATGAACAAATACAGGGAAGTGAGAATAATAAACAAAATAAATTGATTCAAACTTAAATAAATGAGTCGAATTAGACTTTTTTCTTAAACAAGTGAGAGGTAAGTTTTAATCGTATAATGTTTAAGTTCGGCTCATTGATAAATGAGCTGAACATGAATGATATATAAGCTGAACACGAATTTGTTAAACAAAAAACAACAAAAATTTGTTAAATGTGATTTGGTAAGGTCTATGGTTTGGATAAATTTGAAATTGATTTTATTATAATTTATTTAAATTCTGATATATAGAGTAATAACTTGATTAGTTTGCGAATCGTGTACATAACTACAAAAACTTGCGAAATCAAATTATAGAGTAATCAACTCGTTTAAAACGTCACGTCGCATCGTGTCTTGCGAGACCCTTTGTAATTAATGAAAGCACATCCCTAACTAGGTAAATGGTATATACAAATCAAAGAAGTACAAATAATATTTTTGATTATCTACATATAAAACGAAAAGGTCGAGGACTAATGATTCTTCTTCAGACTTGATGGCTCACTTCAAACAAATTTTATCTTAACAAAACAGTATATTGGTCTGTCGATTGTGTGTATGTATGTAATTGTGGGCCCACTTCAATCAGTGGGCTTTTTAACTTTAGTTTTGAAGACGAGAATGTACAAATCGTCCATAGAGAAATAGAGAAAACATCCAGTGGAGTGTGTTACGAATGATCCAAAACTTGAGCCCACTATACAGTGCCAGGCCGGCCCATACACCTTATCAAACTCCTGCTCATTGTTTCAGATTTGCATACACATACTGTCAGTCAATGGGATGATATAGCAAACAAAAATGTCTTTCAAAGCCATGATTTGAGTATCATGAATATATAATTTAAAGAATTGAATTGTGTGAAGGTTCAATGAATCACACAAAATTTGCTTTTGATGAATTCGGATATGATAAAGAAAAGTGACCAACGACAAGTTCTTTTACGGTGAGTCACGAGAGTGGTACAAATTATAAAGGAAGAAGGAAATCGAACATGTGACCTATCGTACACAGAATCTCAATTATAAAGGAAGAAGGAAATCGAACATGTGACATATCGTACACAGAATCTCAATCTTCGCTACTAGACTAACATGCACGTATTAGTGTGATATTTGAACTAAATATTTCCGAATTATGCCATTTTAGTTTAAGACGATATACCGAAAAGAACATACAATACAATTATCCTTGATAATTAAGTACTAATTAAGACTCTAAACTCTATTGCACATTGGGTGGTACAATGAAGAGTTAACTAACTTTAGATTATAGCATCATGACCTTCAATTTGTGATTAGATTAAGTGAAGTGTAACCTAATTAATAAGGCTAATACATACAGAATATTCAGGTCAAACATCAAATCCCCACATTTCACATTTCCATGTGCAATGTGGGAGGCCCATAGCCAAAGATCCAGATTTCATATTAATAGTTTTAAAATTTTAAATGAAGGATGCAAACAATAAATTTGTTTTCTTGTCTCTAGTCTTTTCTTCATTTGACCATCTACCAGTCCCTTAAAAATCACGAAATATGACTAATCGTCCTCAAAAGTAACCTAAATTCGAAAACTTGTGTTGCGTGGAGTGTTAAGGTCGGCCCTGAGATTCGAGGGGTTTTATTCGAAATCATTTTATCGGGACCTAATATATAGATATCATGAAAATTCATATATGTTTACTTAAAAAAGTTAAATATCCTTGGGGCTCTAGGCGTAAGTCTTACTCATCTATAGTCGGGGGTCATCCCTGGCAGTTCTACTTTGTTATGCACAACAATCACCTACAAGAAATGGGGATTTTTTCGACCGTAATAAATTCAATTGAATAAAGTCAGAGACTAAAATCGATCGTTAAGCGAAAAAGTCAATTTTATATTTAATCTGCAGAAAAATACGGCTGAAACTTTTTCGGACCCACTTTTAAAAGAACTCGTTTAATTTTTGTCACGTCAACCTAAACCGACAACTAACATGCGTTATTTATCGAACGTAACTTGTAAACCATAATCTATATAATATTAACATCTAACTAAACCATAATCTAGATGATATTAACATCTAATTATCATTGTACCAACACTTCTAACAAAATTCGTCTAGGATGATTAATTAGTAATTCTTACTTGTTACTATATGTATCAGAGTCTGTTATCAGAATTTATCGATAATTCGTTAACAATAATCTTTCCCACTTGCGATTTTTGCTATAATTTCGAATTATCTTTCCCCACTCCCTAAAAACCTAATGTATCGAAATTGTATATGCAGTACGAAAGAGTTGAGCAAAACAACAAAGGAGAAAAAAGAGCTTGTACCTTCTTAATGTTATGAGCCAAGGTCTTGGGAGTAAACTTCTCTAAACAATCATAAGTTTGCCTAGCACACCTCAATGCATGGACCTGCATGAACCCCGGCATATCAGTAACCAGAACTTTGGCTTTCAAAAACCCGGCCATCGTTTCCACATTGATCGCTTCCACTTTCGACGCCACTGATTTCCTCCCTTCCGTGATCGACACCGATGATTTTCGAGCCTCTACTACATTCGAAACTGACTTTCTTCCTTTTACCTCAACAACACTAATTACTTTTTCTTTTTCTCCTGATTTAATTTGATCCGCATTATTTTCTCTATAAGTTTTCGACCTCTTCAATAGTCCCCAACTCCGCGATGATGAAACCATCTTTTTCGTGACCATCGGAGACGGTGGCGCCATGCCATGGCCGGTGTCTAGCTTGTAGACATGCATTGTAGCATTACTCTTCTTTGGTTTGTCCTTTGTTGCCATTTATGTAACTTATTTGTGTTTGGGGAAGAAGTATGAGTTTTTTTAGTTATTGAGTTTGGTAGATATATGAATCATGAATAAACTTATAGTACTAGTACATGTGATGGAAAATAATAAGTGAAAGTAGATTGTTGATTAGAGAGAAGGCAAAGAGTGCTTAGGGAAACAAACCATGTGTATGAGTTGTGAATTTGTGATTATACCAAGAATAATGTGTAAAATATAAATCAATCACAATGAGTAACGTCTTTGCTCATGATTATTCTACTATTTGTCCATATAAAATTATACATGAACCATTAATATAAAGGGAACACTTGATTGTGTGGTTTTTAAACATGACACGTTTGGGATGGCTAACCTAAACTGAAATCTTGTCGTATCTGAAGTTAAATTGGTGAATTTTCGTCCGGACTTTAATTTCAGGTTGAAATTAGTAAAAACTATTTTAAAACCGTAACAATTATCTAAATATTAATAAAAAAAATTTCCGGCCTGTTTTGAAATTCTAGTTCCGTCATACATAAGTATGCATATACTTTTTGTATTTGAAGTTTAATTGGCGAATCTTCGTTCAACTCTAAACACCGAGAAGGGTAACGAACAACTTTGATTCAAATATCTAAATATTAATAATTATTTTTTTTATTCCGACTGTTTTGAAATCTTAGTTCCGTCGTCACTGTACATGAGTACACAAGTATGCATATATCTGTTGTGTGTCTGGGGGCCTTATATATGGTGTGATTTATTGGTTGCGGTGGTGTTAGTTTTGTGGTATATTTGTATGGGATCGGCAAGAGACAGGCTGAGAGAATGGCCCCCCACTCTCCCCACTGTACTTAGTTATTATAAATTCCATAGCTTTCTTCCAACAAGACCGTCTTTCTCATTGTTTTAATATTCTACCACTCTCACTTATTCAGTTGTATGGTCTCTTTTGTATGTAAAGAATATTGATGCCATGAACTTCAAATATTTTTGGGTTTTAAAGTAAATTGACAGAGGTGGCCAGCTCTGCAAGTAACTCTGTCAGTTGCTTGTAAATCATTCAATTATCTCAAAGTGGCAAATCATCGAGGTGGCTTAGAGTCGAACCTGAGTCCTAAGTTCTGAGATCATGTTAAATAGCATGACATGAGAAGTGTGATACTATGTTAAAGAACCGTTCATCTACAACTTTTCAGTACTCTGATATCATGTCTAGTAATGTTAAATATATGATGTTATTAGGACCTTTCTCTAACACATTAAGATTTTGAGATGAGCCGGTTACTCAACGTGGTATCAGAGGTTAGGCTGACGGGAGGACTAGATGGGCGCCCGTATTTCACTTTTCAACCCATAAATGAGCTTTCGAGTAAGGAGAGTGTTAAATATACGAGGGTTTTTTCTAATACCTTAAAGTTTTAGAGCGATTGATTTCAATATTCTCACAATTTCTTATGAACACGAAAGACAAATTTATGCCCCAAAGATGAGCGTCCATGATCCACTCTTCGACCAAAATGAGCTCTCGGCTGAGGGGGAGTGTTAGAATATAAATCTGGTTATGCCTTCCTCTAACACTTTAAGATTTTAGAGTGACTGGTTTGTTAACAAGTAACCGGCTCAGCGCATCTAGACCGCGGTATTATTGTTGTACCGCAGCAGTGGCAGAATGCCTGGCCACATACTTGAAGTCTGAAATTGTCTTCAGCATAATATTGCAGAAGAACGGACCCATGTTGATATCATTACTGGACCATATCATAAGACAAGTCCAATCAAACTGGATAATTATAAACCAATTTGAAGGGCCCTTGGACTGGTATTTTGCTTATTTGTTTTCTTACAGTTATTGTTCTTTTTGCAGGTAACAAAATTTATTGATATCAGCTCTCTAATAATGGCAATGCAGACCCCTGGGTAGTATATGGCCTCTAAAACTCCAAGGAATTTAAATGTCACATTCCATATACGATAAACCATGGCAGAAAATGAAGGCAGGATGAAGAGGCTGTCGTATATGTGTATCCATGGTCTACTTATCTTCATGTCTGGCTGAATTAAATACACGAAAGATTGCGACAGAAGTTTTGGACTAATACTGATATAAATATCAGGTATTAATTTTGGTAGAGGTCATCACAGAATGTAATATCAGAAAATTGTGTGGTCTAACAGCCTCTGACTTGTAACAATAAATTTTTCGAGTTTGAATCACAACAGTACAAGAAATTCGATAATCTAAACATGTATTATAACCTTGCTTTAAAACCATTACACCCTCATGCACCTGCAGTTTTTCTTAGTTGATCACTTGATCTTGGTAGTGTAGAGTTTGCAAGTGATTCATTTGGATTTTGGTAAGTGTAGAATATTCAAGTGATGAGATTGTTTGGTGATTAAAAATGTGTAGCAGTGAGCTATACGATCACTTAAATTTTGTAACAACCGAGACTATGAAGAATAACACGCAGAATTTGTAAAAAGAAGAAAGAACACAAAGCTAATATGTTCACTTAATTTTATTGCAGACGAAGTTTTAAGTGAAATGAATTTGCTCTGTCGCCTCCTTTGTCGATCCTCATTCTAAATTTTTTCTCCTACAAGGTCATCCGAAAGTTTTACTATGCTGCTCCTTTGAGGCAAACAACTATGGACTTTGTGATTGTTCAGTACCAGTCTTTTGTGATATTTTGTTGGTCTAAATTCAATTGGGCATATGACCAAACTGTGAAGGCCTCCGTATGTTCATAGTAAGTATCATTAGCAAATGTATTATATATGAATTATTGAAGCTTTGTAATGTATCAGTCATTAACATGTAATGCTGTATAGTATAAATCTCACGGACTCAGACAATAGCATGCAAACCACGTAAACCAAGCATAATCATAAATATAACAAACTGAGTCAACCCTTGCAGGCATGTTGTTTTCGAAGGCACCTCCTAGAGAGAATGCTCTATAAATGGACATGACTGTGGTTTGAGGGATCTCCTAATGATACTTCTCCAGTAAGTATGTCTTTGTAACAACACTGGAAACAAATTTGTTCTTGCATGTTTGTATTAGGCAAAGTATGTGAAAGCATAAAATGGAGAAGTTAGATTTGTAGTGAAGATGATGATATTGTTAATCCATCTCAGTTGCAAATTATGAATTTGTCTGTAAGAAAGCTATTATGTGTTTCCTGATATTCAGTTTCATTCTTCATGTACCAGAATCTAGGCTAGGCATGCATGTTCTAAGCTGTGACAGCCCTGTAGGAACCCCTATCAAATGATCGGTTTCCAGTTAATAAAAACAATCTTCGCGATTAACATATTGCAAAATTTAATCTTGCATAAAGGCCCATGGTAAACTTGTTTTCATGTTACAGAAAATTTAGGTCGAGATTTTGCTTAATTTATATACATGTCGATCATCAGTTATAGATTGATTGCAAAGCAAATTAAAGTGAAGAGGGACTTTTAGTGTGCTTATCCTGTGAGCCAGGGCAGAGTTAGACACTTTAAATTTGTGTGACATGTGAACCCTGAAGATACAGTTGGATGCATGTCCTGGTGGTTGCTGATAGATGATGGATTCACGGAGATAAACTAGGCATAAATTTCAGTAACCGGTGCTAGAAAAATCTTCAGGCTCTTGTCTTTGGATGTGTGTTATACTCAACGCTTTGATTGTGCATTTTTTGCTTGTACAAGTCAATGGAAGAAATTGCAGGGTGCTGTTTCATTCACAGTTTACATGGCGGAACCAGGATTTAAAATGACCCGGGACTGAAATATCTAATAATAAAACACTGGTTTTTCAAGATTAATCGTGGCTTAAGTAAAACTTGTACTGATTTTAAGTACAAAATAAGATTCAAGATTATAAAAATTAATTAGGTTTTCAGTTCAGCCGGAGCTTGAGGCTGAAAAAGACACTTACTAGTTCCCCACTGCCTAAGCCTATGTTTTACTTCGGGTTAAATATCAAAGTGGTCATTCAACTGAACGTCATATATCAGTTTAATCATCAAAGTTAACGGGGTATCATTTGAATCACTAAAGTTATAATAAATATCATACATATACCTCAAAATATGTGCTCCAAAATTAAAATTTGTTTTATAGAGTTTTATATATTTTTCTTGAATCCTATTACAACCAAATTAAAATGGATGAATTCTAGTATTTTCTATAATATAATAAGATTTTTTAAATTTTATCTACTATTTATTTTTAATTTTGTAGTCATTTGCTTTATTTAAATAAAAATAATTAGTAGGTAAATTTTTAAAAATCTCAAAAAGTCATCTAAAATACTATGAATTCATAACTTTTCATTTGGTTGTAACAAGATTTAAAAAAAATGTTTAGAACTCCATAAAATAAATTTTAATTCTCGATCACATATTTTGAGGTATCTGTTTGATATTTATTATTACTTTAGTGATTCAAATGATACCCCATTAAGTTTGATAATTAAATTGATATATGACCTTCAGTTAAGTGATCACTGACCTTCAGTTGAGTGACCACTTTGATATTTAACCCGTTTTACTTCTTACTTATGTATCCTGATTCCATCAAATGGTTACTAGCTCCTGCCTCCGTCCCATAAAACAATTCCTATTTTGACTTCTAACATTGTTCACGGTAAGCGATTGATTACTAATTTACGTCGAATCTATAAGATCAAATAAATCATGAGTGATTTTATTGGATCCATATTTATGAGTACTTTAATACAATAAAATTTTTATATTTAATATTTATACGAAATTAAAGATATTAGCGATCAAAAATATACATTAGTAAACGTGTTCAACACAAAGAGGAAACGTTTTTAGGGACGGAGGGAGTAATTAGTTGCAGGGTGTAAACTTCTGTATGACGCCTAAATACTCGTATAGTATGATGAATATAGATTTATCATAATCACGATTCACTCGACGATTTATCATAATCACGATTCACTCGACTGATCTGCTGTTAACTTAAATTAAGTGCTGCACACGTATTGCAGGAGGGTGTTGGGGGATCGCGGGGTGAGTTACTGCCACCGGCGGATAGAGGATTTTGAAAATGATATGTCATTACGTAATTACTAATATTAACGAATGTATCTTGATCATTTCATATTGTTTCAAAATATTTTATGATACTATTTACTATCAGTTGCGGATCTTGAGTCTAGCTTATCCGGAAGTATTGGAAATACCATGTACTTCACTACGTATTTTAGTAAATAAGTGAGTATGTCATAAGTCGGTGGTGCAAATTCAATTTTTTTTTATAATTTTCACTAATTTTTTCAACATTTTTTATATTTATATGTAAAAAATTACTTATATGTAATTAAAAGTAGAAGATCATGATATCTCTTTGAATTTTTTTATTAAAAACTTATGAACTACGTCTCTTTTCATTTTATTACTTCATTATATACGAGATAAGCTCTTAACCACTTAATGATAAGCTTATATGTCAAAATGTATTTCAATAAAATTTTAGTTAAAATAAAAATTAGGGACCCTGTTTTATGATTTCGTGAAAGAAACGAAACGATGCACGTTTCAACGTTTCATATTATCATGATGTACAATTAGCCAAAATTGTGTAGCAAGTCCTTGGAAAATGACCAGGGGCTTATCTAATCATGCATATTCCAGGTCCAGGATGAGTTTAAGAACTTGTGGTGGCAGCAAATAAGTGGAAGCTTGCTCTTTACAATATGAAAAGCAAGTCTTGTCTTAAACATAATTCATTTAGGAGAAGACAAGTCCAACCAAGACACTTTGACAGTGAAATAACTTGTAGAACTTGTAGTCTTTTTTAGTTGAGTATATATATGTGGTTCTTGCAGAAATAGTCTATCCAGTAAAAATATAGGTAAGGTATGCTCTATAAGCTACATCTTAATCAGCATGCGATGTACAATAGTTCAAATGTTCGATTTCTCGTTTTGTTTATAATTTCGCCCTTGTGGCTCATTTGGATCAAAGAAAAATCTGTTTAATTTTTTTGAAAGAGTTGTCCACTACCAAAACTATAAACAGAGATAAATTTTGAAGGTTCTCAAAAACTAACGCCAAACATGACCTTAAAACTCCCAAACAAAAAAATGAAAGGGATCGATGGCCGTAATTTTGAAAGTTCTCAAAAACTAACGCCAAACATGACCTTAAAACTCCCAAACAAAAAAACAAAAGGGATCGATGGCAGTGAGTATAACCTCCGGAGACATATATGACTTTAAAAGAAAACAAGTATAGATTTTTATAAATACAATGAGTCGTGTTTATATTTACAATTTTGCCCTTAAAATATTCCGGTATAAAATATTACAACCTCAAGGAAAATTTGTCTTACATATATATTTTATTCAAATATCAATACAAAAATAAACCAAAAGTGAGTAAAAACCAAAAAAGAAATATATATTTTATTCAAACAACAAACACAAAAATAAAACAAAAGTGAGTAAAAATAAAATACAAGGAAAGAGGTAAAATCAAAGACCAGCCAAGGTGTCGATTCATGACATTCTTGCAGGTACAATAACGAATCCGAGTGTTACTCAACTCATCTCTCTCTCTCTCTCTCTCTCTCTCTCTCTCTCTCTCTCATTTATATATTTATACACAAGAGTGTCCTGTAGTCCTGTACAGATCTTCTTGGTCCCCTTGGACAATACTCATTCATAATAATCCACTAATCTTAAATCTTAAAACCCATTTTATTTTATTTTATTTTATTACTCATCAGCCTTGTTTTATCAGTTACTCTTTTTTAACTCTTCTTGATTTGTTGTGATCAGTGAGAAAGTTTGAAGCTTTATTGATAAAGATTTCAAATTTGATTGTGGGGTTGCAAATTTTGAATTTGCATGATATGGGTTTTGTGTGAAATTGCCTAATTTGATGTGGGTTTTGTGAAAGATTTGATCTTGATTGAGTTTCGAGTATCGAAATGGTGGGTGTTTTTATATGAAGTTGTTGGGCCAATGGGCATTTTAGCTTTTAGGGTTATGATGATGAGTGTGTAATTTTGGGTTATAGTTGTGTGATTTGTGGTTTTTATTTATTGATAGTGTTTCGATTGTTTGATTATTCATTTGGAGCTAGGTGAAACAAATTTATGATTGATTGGGAAGTTTAGTTATTTAGTTGATAGAATAATTTTGTTGGATTGAAAATTCGAGATTTTGTTGATTCTTTGAGTTTCGCAATTTGGGGAAATGTCTGGTGGAACACCTACTGGAGGTGGATACATGAGGCAGAGACATAGCCAAGGATATACTTCTAGCGGCGATGATCTTGAGGATGATGCTTGTTCAAGGCCATCGACTCCTTTGGCACCCTCATTTCCGAGAACTAGGACATGGGTGGAAATTGTGGAAAATCTTCTTTGGCTTGCTTCTGCGGTTTTTATTGTTTACTATGGTGATCGGCGCTCCAACTTCATTTACCTTCTTTTGCATGATGATAGGATTAGAAGGTAATTAAATTTTCCAAGCTCGATCTTTCAATTGCTTGATGCTCTGTCAATATATTTTTTTCGTAGGTTACTATTTTTATGAATTGAATAATACATGTGTAGAATCTGCTGAAAAATGTATAGTGCAATGATAATTGAAGACCTGAGTTGCTTCATTTTGATAATCGTGAAGTCTGAGTATGGTATTTAAATTTTGGAAACTATAAGAAAGACGAGTGTGGACTATGACAGTTCTTAACAAAGCAAGTTTAACCTTGTAGTCTTTTGGTATGTGTCATGTAAAAAAGCTTGATTAGGATTTAGGAATTTTAAGCATATTACATATATATTGTTCACAGAATAGTTGGATGCGAGAATGACTGCTAAGAATTTTCATACTTTGAACACAGAAAATCGTAAAAGAAAGTGCCTTACAGTTTTCTGGTTTAGAAACACGCTGAGTACTTACATAAGGATCTGCAGATAATTGTGCTTCATCCATTAGTCTGTAAAATACTTGCAGCTTTACTAGAATATTTTAATGGACTTTAATTAAGTGTCTCCGTGTATATGATGAATTGGCACTTAAAGTTTTTCTGAATTGTTGTTGAGTGGTGAATGTATTTGTTACCTATAGTATGCCAAGATAGCATACTCTGTGTAGTAATTAGTCATGACACACTCCTTAGTAATGTTATATAACAGTTAGTAACATGGTACAATTATAGATTAAAAATTAATATTGTGTTCATTGAAAGGTTCAGAACATTGGGACATGATGAAAACTTTAGTGCCCACGTACCTTGTAATATTATACATCAATTCGATTATGTGTCATTTAGATAAATAGATTGTGAGGGTGTTTGGTTCATGGTTAATGAGCCCGGTTAACAGGAATTGGAATCTCAATCCCATGTGTTGGTGTTTGGGCTAGTAATTTGGCTGTATGGAATGGGAACCCCGTTCTTTTTAGGTGGGTAAATCATACGCCATTCACATGCCTTTCATTCCCATTTCCAGCATCCATCCAAATGCCCCCAGCATGTGTTTGAGAACTTAATAAGGACAACTTAACTACTATTGTATACCATAGTACAACAACCCAATGTGGACTTGTCCTGACAACCCAATGTTGGTATACATTAATTGGTGACTTGTCCGAAATACACTACTGTTGACTTGTCCTTATAATGGTCTCAAGCACACATAATCGATGTGCTTTCTGCACCTTATTGTTCGACGTCTTTGTCGAGGCCACAAACAAATTAACATAACTCGGGCAGTGCCGATGCCCTTAGAGGGGGGGGGGGTAGAAGGTATGACAACCCAAGTCCACAACCGAAGGATCGAAAAACCCTCCACTTGTTATTACAAAAGGGCTAGCAACTTAAGTCTACATTGGTTGTTGACTTGTCTTTATAAAGTCATTCAAACATACTAATTTAACCAATATGGGATGTTACAAACACCCCACCCACCTTATTGATTCAACGTTGCTTTTGATCCTACAAACCCAATATGTGTACCAAAGTTGCTAGGACTGGCCTGCGATGGTTGTCGGGTTGGGTATACATTGGGTTGTGGACTTGGGTTGTTATGTACCTGACTCCACTCTTTCAATTGATGTGGATTAAGGCTGCTGTGAAACCCCATTTAGTCATTGACCACGTTTTGAAGGAGTCTGAGGTAGTTATCATTGACTATATGTTAAGATCGGTATCTTGAGCGCTTTGTTGCCAACATTTATAAAATACATGAGAGGCATGGAGCTTTGCAATAATCTCCTTTTTGATTTAATTGTTTGATTGTGTTTTATTTATTTTCTCTGGAACTTAGAAATTGGTTTGTGGTTTAAGATCAAATGACTAGTCAACGAAAAGACATATGTGACTATTATCTGCCTGCAGCTTGTTTAACTTAGGGGAAAATAGGAAACCGTATATTTACAGGAATTCAAAGCATATTCACAAGGAAAACCTCAGTGCATAGTTGTGCAATACTTGTACTGTTGATTAAAGTCATGTAATGCAACTATGTTCAGTAGTTTCACAATGTCGTGGGAATGCAAAGCTTTGCTACTGTTTTTAGTAGTGTTGGCTCGGAATTGAATCCCAGTTTCTGCTTTTGACATTAAAACACCAATTGATTTTGTACGTTATTGGTTATTAATCTATTGTAGTTAATTTGTTGTCCATTAATGGGGTACATTTTTCATCTTAAGGCTCCTACTACCTAATTAATTTAATGAATGAGTATATGCGTGAGAATTTTTACTATACGAGCTATTATTAGTTGATAGGACTAACTATTACATAATTGTGTTTTATGCTTGTTTTTGCATGTATATGTTTACCTGTGAACTGAAGAGCCTCTTTTTGCTTGCAAGTTTATTTTCATTAATTTCCTCTTCATGTTCTTCATGCAGAATACCGTTATACCTTGGGATGTTGGGTGTCAGTTTGAACATTATTTTTTTCTTGTATACAAGCATGTTAATATGGGGTTTTAGAAAATCCAACGAGAAGTGGGAAATATCAAGTACAGCGGCTCTGCCTTTTATTACATTACTTGGGGCGATCTCATTTTGCTTGTAAGAGAAGTACAATGCTTTTCCCTTGTATTCTTCCCGTGTTGTCTTGTAAGACCTGTATTCTATTTTGAACTCTCTAAATATAATGCAGGTTCTGTTTTGCTTTGTGGCCGATATGGAGTTTCTTGACCCTGCCTCTAGTGGTAAATTACGTACTGTACACATGAATGCTTGTAAATTGTACACGTTTCCTTTGCAATGTGCCTTATCATTATTTTGCACTGCAGTTCTCGCTGTTCATGGCTGGCATGGTTATATTGCCATATTTTCTGCTTGGAACATTCAGACCACAAGCCGACACCCTGCGTATAGATTAAATTGTACTGGTTTAAGCCAAAGCGATATTATACCAGATAGAGATTTTTGATAGCATTGCTGCAGGATTGGAGCTTGTTCTCTGACATTTGACGCATGATAAGTGCCTGAGTACAAAATACAGACAAATTTGACGACCTGATTCAGTTTTGCTTTCAGATTATATCATTTGAAGAGTCATTAGTTTGGCAAAAAGAAATATGAAAATCTTGAATTAGAATAGCTGCAAATTCTTAGCTGAGAAATGGTTGTGTAAATGGTGTTTTAGTCCATTCACATTGCATGCCAATTTTTTTGGATGGTTTTGTACCAATATGATCTTTGTTGATATCCTCTTTGCTTGGAAATGATTTTTTTTACTTAATTATCTATAAGATGGAATGCAAATTGTGTACCAATTTTAGTTGTAAAAATTCTTTATCTTAACAGTATACAAAAGATTCTTTTTTTTTAATACATACATTAACTATAAAAATTTATAAGGAATGTGTTTAATATTTGATTTGTCAAAAAGAAAATTTAACATAATAATTAGTACATATGCAGAATGTATTTGAATCATAGTTGTATTTAGTACTAGTATTACATGTAAAATATTATATTTATTGTTAATTAATATTTTCATTTTTTAATTCTTTAATTCTCAACTAGGTTGTTACCAGTGTCATTAACCATATGGAGTAATTCTGTGGTTAGATATCCAGATACACAACTTTATTTTTGATTAACCATACTTGCATTACAAATGATTATCTCCACGATTGATGAGCAATGCTATATAGCCCGAAAATGTTCTCAATGACTCGTGACGTTATTTCATTCACAAGGAGTTCATTTAATTAATGATGAAACAACAGCACTACGACAACTCAATATTTGAGAACGTTTTTGGGAACGCTTTCGAGGACTGTAACATTTTCACAATTAATTCAATGCCTGGAAAAAAAAAGTGTAAAGTGTCCAGTAATTTGTTCTTCCAGCACACACACTAGGTGGCCAATGCCATTTGATATCCAGACATCCTCCTTAATCATCCTTGTATTGCTGTATAGTCATTTGTCACTATTGACCCAAGTATCAGCACCCACAGTGCCCAGTACATGTGTGAAGCTAGCATGTAGCAATTTGTTTCAGTGTACAGCTCTTGCAGATCCTTTTCAGATACCTATTATGAAACAATGTGAAACAATGTGTTACATTGGATACATGAGGTGTCTGTGCATCTAAAGCACAAGCTCCAGCTTCGAGTCTCTTGCGAAATCAATGTATGATTTTCAATCAATGACGATTTTCCTTGCATTGCTACGCATGAGCAGAGCACGCAGAGAGAACAAGTGATATATATTTAGAAATTTATAACTAAATAAAACAGACTATAACCGAACACGATTGAATAACTCAATTGGTTATGAACAGTGTGCTAAGAATTAATGTTTGATACATATAACATTGACCATAATGGAAAGATTTCAAGGAAAGATAGCATACAAGTTCTAGTCAGAGTCATAACCCGCATATAATATTTATCTTATGTACGACGTAACTATTATTTAAGGAAATTCGTTTGTTATTCAATTATCCAACCTCTAAAAATGAGGTTATACCTTTATATTTATTTGTAGTCCTAAATTGATGATTATTTACAAATGGGTTTTTTGGGTTTTTACACAAATATTATATAATCATTACAACTAAGTCTTTTTAGATTTTTCTCTTTAATCTAAGATCCAACATATGTAATCATCGATTTAACTATTATTGGAACACGGTACATTTATATTTTTCGAATAAATTAAATTATTCAGTAAATTCTGTACAAAATTTGTTATTAGTTGTTGTCTAAACATAGGGTGCACGCTTTCTTTTCTTATTTTATAATTGTGCACGTCATTGACATTGTACACTAGAGTTCGAACTTCCGATCATACTCCCTTTTATACATTACTTTTTGACACCCTTTTCAATACTCATTTAAAACATAATTCCACAATATTTTTTAAAACAAAAAAAAAATCTAAATAAAAGTTTCATGTTTAAACTTTTATTCAAAAAAAAATTTGAAAAAAACATTATCAAACCATACTTTATAGAAATTTCGAAATACGTGCAAATAATAACCGTAGAATCGAACGGGACGGAGTAATTCATAAAGAGTTCGAAGGAAGGGCGTCATTGGACGTTTGTACTGGTATTTCTTTCAACACTGTCGAGATGTAGCTCGAATTCTATAGCAAATTTAGGGATCGATTTGTGTGAAATATAAGTTAACTGACACACAGGAACAAGATTCTCGAGAAACTGTAAATATCTAAGACAGAACGATTCAATCATAAAAGCAAGCGTGATCCAGTGCACCATCGATCAACAAAGTGATATATGGGGTGCAGCATTTGATCAAACATCGGTTGCAACAGAGGTTGATAGTCGATACACACTCCCCGTAATAACTGTGTAACTGTTGTGTTTAAATTCAACAAAATCAAATAACAAAATATTTGAAAGTTGTGTTTGCTCTTCTTCCTCGACATTATGATTCAGTATCATGACATAATTCTTACGGGGCAGTGACAAACAACACATCTTACAATATATTAAGCTTATCTTCTTCTTGATTGACAATTGCTTACTCTTAACAAAAACTTCATAATACCTCATACTTAAATTCATTTTGACTTCCCTTTAAATGATGATGATCCTCCTTTCTTTGACATTTTCTTGTAAGGGCTTTTCTTGGCGTTCGATTTGCTTGAGGTTGACGAGGTTTTTCCTTGATCCTTCCCTTGATGTTTCCGCTTCTTGTCCTTCTTCACATTGTAAAAGTTGACGGCCTAGATTAAGAAAATAACACCTTAGTCATTATGTAGAAAAGATGCACAAGTCCAATTCAGCGCAGTCCCCTGGAAAATCTGTTGAACGTATCAAATACCTTGCCAACATCGAGTATGTTGTGTGAATTCGCTGACAGTAACTTGTTCAAAATCTTATCAGTTTGTTGTCTTTCTAATGATCCCATTCCTGATCCTTCCACCACTGGTAAGAACTGAAAACCAAATAAAGCAAGAAAAAAGTGCATCAGAAATTTACAGCAGTAGATGCATAAAATGAAAATGGATAAGAATGTAAGGGGCATAGATACCTTTCTATACTTCTTGTCATGTTTTAGTGGTTTCTCTCCTGCCAATTTCTTGTCAAACTTACCGCCACTTGCGGTTGCAGTTGCAGCCATACCAGCAACATTCCCTAATTCATCCTTGCTAATTTTTTTAGGCGCAACTTGTGTTCCTGTTATAGGCAATGAGGTGGCAGCAAGTTGGACATGGCTGCAGAAGAAACCTTATTTAGATACTGTATAACATATCAAAAACAACAGATACTATTATTTTCTTGGTATGCTTATGAAATATATTATCAGATAAATAAATACATGAACAAACAGGACCAGGCATGTGATGCTTTCTCCCAAGAGAGGGAAAATTGTAAAAGCATGTAATGAGTAAAAAATTCACTCAAAATCCCATCACTGAATTGAAAACAATGACAAAAGCTACTGGAAAAAACAGAGCGTATGGGCAAAGAAACAATTTTTATATTCTAAGCGTAGAGAACTGAACTACAAAATAAAAAGTCGTGAGGTTTGCTCAAAAATTGTTATTATCAGATACGTAGATATGGGGTCAGGCATGTAATGGTTCACTAATACAAGAGAGGGGAACTTCCAAGAAAATTATTACAGAAAGTACACATAAGTTGAGAAATTTATAAATTTATATCCAAGCAAGGTAAAAAAAAATTGACAAACTAATGGCAAAAACAACAGGTACAAGCAAAAAAATCAGTTTTTCAGTACTAATATGTGGACAAGTGGACTAATCACACATAAGTCATTAGCTGACAGCAGACATATTGAATAACAGACCTGTTCATCTATCACATGCAGTTGAAATAGTTTCAGGAAAAAAACATACATGTTTAAATTGATGCGACTCAGAACTGAATTACAGTTAAAGATATTTTGACAAGCAATCATCACGGTAAAATCCCTCAGCCATCCAATAAAAAAGATGGCAGCTTTAAAGAAAACAAGTTTAACCTAAAAAAAGGGTCAAGATGATAAACCTTGGCAGGGCACCAACTTTTGCAGCATCTTTCAAATTATGCAAGCGGTTTTTCTCTTGCTTTTCTACACGTTGCTTCTTATCTGCACGTCTCTTGGCAAAAGGATCCTGTCCCGGCTCTGTATGATAATGGTTTATTTAAACACAAGAGACTGGATATAATAAGCAAAGATACGAGAATATTACATTTGGTCTAAGAGAGGAAGATAGCATCTCTGATCAATTCTTTACTGGTTAATTAAAAGATGCTACTTTTTAATTCTTTTTCTCTATTTTGAGGAATCTGAAAGATACCACTTATAATAACTTATTCATATATAAGACAAATAAAATTAAAGTAGTGAGTAAATTATACCATCAGTCATCTTTGCTTCAATAATTGGAACATCATTGTCATCATTTACACGATCATATCCATAACGGCGCTTCCAGGTACCAGTTTGTTCATCAAACACTTGCTTATCTTTCTTGTAGTTTTTAATGCCTGCGATGTCCAAAAACACAACATACTTAAGTATATCAACCAACAACCACAGCTCTGTGGAGTAATATTGTTATCAGCTAACCTTTCTTTTGGGCAAACGCTTCCCATTTTGTGGGAGGTCTGGGCTTCGGGAGCTGTATCACACAAGGCAAGTTCAGTTATGCAAATAATTTAGCATTTTCCCAAGAAATATTACAACTCACAAGTATCCTGTTATTTCAAATGCAAGCACGGAAGCATATATTTAGATCTCTCGAGTTCTATATGTTTTTCTAAACTTTTTCAGTAACTTGTTTTTAGTTGTTTGGATATTAAGATCTCTATCTCTCTCTGAGTAATTACTGATTCATATATAACAGCCAACTAGGGCAAATTGCATGAACCCATTTCTCATCATTAAAGTGTTGCACTTGCACCCAGGATTGTAACAACATCCTTGTGGCGTCCATATGGCGTCGATAAGCGCCCTCCTCGACAAAGTAAAGACTGACCTGTTTGGGCTTTACCCGATCCAGTGACCAACCCCTGAGTTGCATATAAATTGGTAAACGCCTCCAGAATTCAAAGTCCAAACTTAGGTGTTCCGGCTAGATCGTAGATGTTGAAATAGAGGAATAACATATTCCTATTGCTTATTTAATAGCCTCCAAAGGTGCAAATGTTGTTAGAGATGATTTGGTGCTAGATGAATACATCTGACTTGCCAACCAGTATCCACCGCCTAGTTAAATTTGTTAGTTATTATTTTACTTTATTTTGCTAATGCCCCACCTAGTTGAAAGTGTTATACTTAAACTTTTAAGACCTGACTTGTGACTTGCACGTTTTGGGCACCATACGGGACGCCAGGACGCCGTATTGTGTGAAGGTGAGTCGCGACACCACATCAACCTCGGTTGCACCAATCACTTAAGTGTCATTGTAAACTACCATTTGGCACCTATAAATTCATATAGACACTCAAAATATATGCATCATTTACAGGACACTTAACAAGTTCATTCATCCATCCTGATATAACGAACGCCAAAGAGAACCCGGCAGGTAGCTGATACTTTACGAAAAAACTGTCTTTAGTTAATAAGACAATGCAATAGGTGCCAAAAGTTTAATCAAATGGTGTGGTTAATAATGATCTAGAAGTGGTCTAATTTATTGACCTTCTTGTGTTTAAAATTCGTACATAAGCCACTGCCACATCATCACTCGGCACCCAGTTTCATTAATGTTTAGGAACTTCTACTATTGATCATCTTAATATCTAGCAAGAACCAGTTCGCATATGCAGAAACATGTAAACAATTACAAGAAAGAAGGTATAAATGCGAAAGTAAATAAGAACACCATACCGGCTTCTCTCTTGGCAATCTAGTTGTTGGTGGAGGCAACCTAACAATAGGCCCATCTCGATCTTCAGTTGAAGTTAAGCTAAAAAGAGAATCTGCAATAGCTTGAACTAACTTGGTACCTTGTTGTATACTCTCCCTTACTAGCTCCTCCCTAAGTACACATCAAACACACAAAACCATAGCTCAACTTAATTCCATTCTAAACAAGACACCCAATTTGCAAAAAAAAAAAAATTATCGAAAAACAATATTACCCAAAAAAAATTAAAATTATAAGCCAAAGACATCTCATAACCACGTAAATAAACCTTAAACAACAAAAAACAAATCCATACACACAAACGCATCAAGAATTCAAACCAAATAAATAAAAATGGTACCTTTACAATACAAACCAGTACAAGAAATAAAATATGCATCTAAAAATCGAAAACCCCACATACCCAGAAGCTCAAATACTTATACAAGTCACCAATGTATATAAAATTAATAGATACATACACAAAAATTCATCAAGAAATCAAATAAATAAATAAAAATGGTACCTTTACAATAAAACCAGTCCAGGATTTATAATATGCATCTAAGAACAAAAACCAAACATACCCAGAAGCAAAAATCTTTAAAATTCAATAAATTTACATAAAATTTATAATTTCATACACGAAAACTCATCAAGAATTCAATTAAATAAATAAAAATGGCATCTTTACAATAAAAACCAATCCAAGATATAAAATATGCATCTAAGAACAAAAACCAAACATACCCAGAAGCAAAAATTCTCAAAATTCAATAAATTTACATAAAATTTATAAATTCATACACATAAACTCATCAAGAATTCAATTAAATAAATAAAAATGGCATCTTTACAATACAAACCATTACAAGATTTATAATATGCATCTAAAAGCAAAAACCAAACATAACCAGAAGCAAAAATCCTTAAAGAAGACAATAAATGTACATAAAATTGAATAAAAAGGACATGTATATGTATATGTATGTCTAAACCTGGTAGGTGGGGAAGAAAACTGAAAGTGAGGATCAAAAGCCATTAAATTTCCAAGATCAACCTCGAAGCTGCTATTACTTTGCTCACCCATGGCTGTGATAATTTTGAAAAATATCAAAAGGGTTTATGAAGGTGGTTTATCTGGTGATATATGTCTGTGGTTTTAGGGTTAAGGAACACTGGGAGACGGCTGACCTAAATTTTATTTATTCGGCATCTTTTTTTATATAATTTGATTTCAAGTTTTAATTTTCTAATAATTAAAATGCAATCCATTATGTATCCCATCAATAAGTACTATATATGTGACCGTTTAGGAAATCTTAAAATAACTAACTTATAACTTAAAATGAATAAGTGAATTATAAGTGAAAAGTAGAAAAATACTTATAAGTTAAATAAGTGTTTGGATAATTTTATTTATAAGTCAGATTGTTTTTCTTAAATGAACTAAAATAAATAAATATTTAATATAATTATTTTAATTCTTGAATTTTAAGTTTCGCTAACATTTAAAAATATATATTTTAAAACCGAGGTTAATAAATAAGCAAAACTTATCTACTTATAAGTTATAAATTCAACTTATAAGTTGGGTCGACAAACACTCGTTACGGACTTATAAGCCATAAGTAGCTTAGAGCAAGTCCAATAGTGTTCTAGTGGGTTCCTTATAAATATTATAAAATATTAGCTTTTAGTGATTTAAGACGTGATTTTGAAATTGAACTCAAACAATGATCCTTATCTTCATTTTTTATTGATATTATATTAATAAATTTGAAAATATATGGACAAAAAGTGAAAGAAATAGAGAGAAAAATAAAAAGAAGAAAGAGAGATAAATTTTTATTGCTAAAAGTGTTATAAGGGAGCACTAGAAGTTCCTTAAAGATAAAGAAGGAATGCCATGTTTTAGTGTTTTAACTGTTGGAATACCATTTTTTGTCAAAATCCTTATAATTGAATTTAAGAGCTCATATAAGTGTGTTGTTGGACTTGCTCTTATAAATAACAGTGTTCTAGTGGGTTCCTTATAAATATTATAAAATTTGAACTTTAACTCCAACAGTGATCCTTATCTTCAATCCTTATTAATATTATATTAATCAATTTGAAAAGATATGGACAAAAAGTGGAAGAACGAGAGAGAAAAGTAAAAAGAAGATAAGGGACCATATCTTTTAGCAATAAAAAATTCATCTCTTACTTTTTTCTCTCTCTTTCTTCCACTTTTTGTCCATATATTTTCAAATTTATTAATATAATATTAATAAGGAATGAAGATAAGATCATTGTTGGAGTTCAATTTCAAAATCATGTCTTAAATCACTAAGAGCTAATATTTTATAATATTTATAAGAAATCCACTGTAACACTATTGGACTTAAGAGAGATAAAGAAGGAAGACCATGTTTTAGTGATTTAAGAAAGCACTAAGACACTGTGAGAGCACCATTTTTTGTCAAAATCCTTATAATTGAATTTAAGAGCTCATATAATATAAGGGAGTTGTTGGACTTCCTCTAAGTGAGGTGCCAAACTGGCCCTATATCTACTACGGACTTTGGCCCGAGTTACGTAACTTATTATCCGACATTTTGAAAATGTAAAAACTAAATAATCACCCTTTTAATTATATTATCAAACAACAAATGTGTAACTAAACACAATATCGTATTCTGGAATGATCATTCTCTTAATTATATTGATGAACAATTAAAAAACATATAGATAAACCAAAAAAATATGATCGTGATATGCAAAAAAAACTACAGCAACTATTACTTTGTAAACACTTGAACATTAATGAAAAGATTTTGTTCTCCGAAAAGTTTTGAGCGTTACAAAATATGTACTTAAATTTTTAATGGTTACATGTGTTCTATGGATCATAAGAAGATGCTCCAATAAAAATGGGAAAACTTTGTTCAGTAGTGTAGTATAACATGTACATTACCTCACTTATTTTCCTTAATAGGTGTAGGTACTCGCAAAAATGTTGATCGCGTTTCACACGCTTATTATCCATCTTTTTTACACCGCAAATAAATTGTCACAAAAAATGGGATAAAGCAAACAAAGACGTTGAGATGAATCATAATTTTATTCGCGATATGTAATGTAAAATATTATCTGAAATGGTGTTCTTGAGTTCTTCAACTAATCTGAAAATTAAAGTCCCGTTTAAAGGCGTTAGGGAGCTCCAAATCACAATTTCCGGTAACCAAACTAAAACCCCAGTCAAATTCTACCTATTTCCTAACCTCATATTATACGATTGGTAATTTTCAATTTTTAGTCGAATTAAGGCTTTAGTTTTAAGTATATTTTTCATTGATTTTGTTTACGGATATTGATAGATGATTTAATTTGGAGTCTATACATGTGATTTTTTGATTGTTCGGTTTTGATTTGTCATCGTCGAAAAATGACTTTTTCTTGGTGTTCTTCGATTGTTGATGTTGAATGAAAACGAAGCAAAAAATCATGTGACACGGGCTGTTTTTGACAGAATCGGGTGACCTTGCCGGATTTTTCGCCGGTGACCAAATTTTACTATGCATGGTTTTTTATTTTTTAACGTTTGCTTAAAAAATTTTTTTTAACAGAACACCAAGTCGATCCTAGTATTTTAAATAATTTTTTTAGTTTTTTTTAAAATTTGTCTACTATTTATTTATTTTTATTTTTTTTTGCCAAATTTAAAGCAGATTTCATTAATAACTTAAAAGAGATTCAATCGGGACAAACCCCCAACTGATCATGCAACCAGGTTGAAAAACAAATAGAGCTAAATAATTAGCCATTTTGTTTCCGGATTGCTTAACAAACTGAATACAAATATTCTGAAAATTAAAAATGAAGGTAATGGTTTCCCGGACAATCCAGCACGCATCTCCCCCGAAAACAGTAGTTTCACAATTGACCCTCACATTAATTCGATTGATATTGCAATGTTCAGAGGACTCAGTTGCAACAACGGAGTTTATAGGCCTCATATTATGAACAAATATTTTTTGTGAGAGGTGAGCACATGTGATTTTCACCACTGTTCCAAACGCACCCCAGCTATCTACCTGCCGGACACCGGCTATAGACCTGCCGAAAGTGTTGTTGATACGAGATATCCTGATCTCCCAATACACCATCCAATTCATTTTCAACACAACCACGACATCACACAAAGCGAGACACATCGCATAAAGCGAGACAATCAAACACACAAATAATAACTTAAACATAACAATACGAAAAAACCCAAAATTCAAAAATCTCGGAATAACACCAAATTGTAATATGTTGTTAGACCAGAGATTTTGAATTCAAAAACTGAATTTTATTATAAAATCCAAGCTCTTACCTTAGTAGATCTGAAAACTAAAGTGAAAAACTGTAATGGATTTTTCGAGTTTTGTAAAACAAATCTCGATTTTATTAAAGAAAAAGTGAATAAAAGAAAAAGATGAAGATGAATATGGAAATAGAGATAGGTAGAAAGGGGAAAAAGAAGGTAGGGCGGCTAGGGTTAGGTGAAGCTAAGACGGCCGACTCTCATGCGAGAAATTTTTTATATTAATAGGTAAATTTCTATTTATTTTTATTTAAATCAAATAAAACAATCAAAAAATAAAAAATAAATAGTTGATAAAATTTTAAAAATCTAACAATATTATCTAAAATAGTAGAAATCGGAACCTTTCATTTGGATGTAATATCATTCACAAAAAATATGCGAAACTCAATATATAATACTTTTATGATTTTTGACTAACGATATAGTGATAATTTTGATATAAATTTTCAAATAATTGACTTATTTGAGTCCGTTTTTTATCGGTAACTCACTTATACATTTGGACAGACTAAGTGACCTAATTGATAATTAACCCTTATTTTTTGTGTGTATATAAATACATGATTTTTAGCATGTGTAAGTCAAAAATGCGAAATGGTACCATTCATAAAAGCAAAAAACGGAGAAAAAATTACAAAAATAGCCGATTTTTGAAAAAATTTAACAAAAATAGCCATTCTGAAAAAAGTGGTCAATTTTGGCCGATTGAATACTCCACTGTCAGTTGGGTATCCCAATTTGTATAAGATATTCCACTGATAGTTGGGTATTTCATATATGGGATACTCCACTGCCAGTTGGGTATCTTATATAAAGTGGATACTCCACTGACAGTTGGGTATCCCATCGGTCAAAATTGGCCAACTTTTCAGAAATTTGTTATTTTTGTCAATTTTGTGTAGAAATAGACTAAATTTGTCCTACACCCAAAAACGGAAGGGTCCTATTAGTAATTTTCCATATTATTACATAAAGGTTTTACTGTAGCGCAGATATTCTAGACGTTCTATGATTCTGTCAGACAGTCACCTTGAAAATGTGAGATGCAAAATTTTTTTTTACTATGTTTTTTTCCCTTGAGGTGTTTTTGTTTAATTTTTAATGACGGTTAGAATTGAAATTTGCAACCTGTGTTCCCTTCAAAGCTCTCTTTTTACCAGCAGCTTCTTCTTATGTCCATGTTTCTGAGTAAACATGTGACCGCAGAATCATGTGCAGCATATCGATGTATGTACAGAATGTCTTTTCCAGATTGTCGTCAATATTACATTAGGAAGAGGCTATGAACAACTTCCTCGTATTGTGTATAACTGTGAATCCAGTCCGCAAGTAATGCAACAATGGTCAACCTAGTTAGCTGGTTTGTTAAAGCAGTGACTAAATGCCTGCCAACAAACCAGTGACTAAATGCCTGCCTATCAGTTCGACAACTGTTAAAACTAAAAACCGCGTAATACTGCATGTACGCTTAAGAATATAGTCTCAAGAGTTAACGTTTTCTATTTAATCAAGTAATTGTTTTACAGATGGATGGCCTGACAAGTATCTGTTCAACTCTACGCATTACAATTAGTTTTTGGTGTACAGCCAACCTAAATCCAACCCTGATTAATGATTACAGCCGTCGTGAGGTTTCACATAGATGACCTGATACCTACTCTTTTGAAGTAATAACAAGCAGGCCCAGAGCCCCGATCAATATGTACTGCAAAAGAACAGAAAGTGAATTTGTAATCATAGTTAGCTTCTCCGCGCATTACTAACATTCACTAGAAGATGTAAAAATCAGCTATATTTAATTCTTGCGAAGATAAATAAAACTGAAAACAATGTGTCCGGAACTTGAAGAATCAAACCTTAATTATAGGCTTTTCAGTCATTAAAATTGTTACCCAGCCAACATACGGCAAGAACCTGCACCATGAAGTCCCAGGAGAAATTAAATTAATATCAGATTAAAAAAAGATGCCTTTTGTTTTTAGGCAACCACAATCTTTATATGCTACTGCCGGAAAACAGACTGTCCAGTTACATACTTGAGGTAGAGCTGAAGTGAAAAGTAGATAATCATCTGACATTATTTAAAACATGATCAAGTTCTAGAATAAATGGATAATTGAGAACAAATATTTACCCGACAGCTCTTCCCATGATATGATGTCTTTGCAACCAGAGCTGACCCTGAGCATACAAAAGTCGGTCATCTCCAAAATTATTGTCACCTGATAACACAAGAACGTGAAATGGGAGGTAAATGAATAAATATTTGATACTCTACTAATAAATTGCATTCTAATCACAAATTCTGCTTGAAGTTCTTTAAAGATAACTGAAGGATTTGGTACCTTTGGTGAGGACCTCAACTTCTCCGGTATCTGGGCGTTCGTGTACCTGCATAATAAATAAAATAAATTGGTAGAGCCCAGAATTAAAGGCAGAGACACATGTTTAAAAGGTTTAAATGGTGTTCAATAAAGTGCAATATCCATTTAAGATTGACGAGGGCCTTGTGTAGAATATAAATTTAAATGTATGTACGGTTAACAAAAGAGAGCTTGTATATGCAACATGGATGCAGATAATTTATAACTACGTTCACTTGTTATTTCTTAACAGAGATATCTCCCAGAGACCCGGTCATTGTTGATTAGCTATTCAGCTCTATCCTCAACCCGCTCTTGGGCTATTATATTCGGATAAGGTTCCGAAGAAGAAAAGTCATGACCAGAAAAATTTAACATGTAAACTATTTAACATAATGCACCATGAATTTAGTCTAAAGTAAAACATATTTATGTGGCATGCATCGTCAGTAGTCAGTGTCTCATATTTACATTAAGAACCTCTTGGTCTCAGTCATCAAATGACAGGTAAAGTAGGCAAGCATAAAGTATAATACAAAATAAGGTATTCAAATTGCTCACCTTGATAACTCGGTGGACAATAGGAATTTCACGACCCTGCAAGGAAAAAAAGATGCAAGGTAAAATCATTGAAAAAGGATTGGCAACAAGATGGAAAGATCTTAAAAACAATCAACCAAAACATAAAAATAACTCTTATATAAATTCTAAACAACTATGACAAGATAAACAAACAGTTGAGAATTGAGATGTTTCTAGCAAATGAATCATGCACATAAAAAAGTATATAAGCAGTATGGTAGCACCTACATCAATATTGAACACCACAATTTCTCCTGCACGAATAGGATCCTTGCTCATATGCAAGAATAAAATGTCGCCCTGTGAGACAAGTATAGAGTTAGCTATATATGTGTAAAGTGTAATATAAAATTATATAAGAGAAAAACGATCCACATAGATAAAGAGATTAAAAAAAATCTATTCATGTACTCTTTCATGGATGTTCAGTCACACCAGACAAGAAACAACAACTAAAAAAATAACAGTCAATATGGATTTGGAAATATTAATTCACATAGTCCAAGTCAATTACTATAACCTTCTTATAACTGACATCTCTTTACCTCTTACCATTCAGTGAATAAGTAAAAAACAGCGTCAGTTTCTGAAAAACTTTACAAAGCAAATATATTCACGAAGTACTCACTCTTTTAAATCCAGGTTCCATGCTTCCAGAGAGCACGACAACAACAGGTGACTCGCTACCAGTTACACACATCAATCCTTTCCATATAATTAAAGCCGATGTGACAATCATGCCTGACAGTATTGCACAGGAGATTAGTCAGTCCACTTCCACCACATGCATACAAAAGATACCAAAAAACAATAAAGATTCATCTCTTATTCCCTTCTACAAAAAAGTTTCTCAACAGTCGCAGGAACTCGAATACTATATTAACCCTCAGAAGAAATACCTACTTATGTATTGTCAAATGTCAATCATCATCTTGATGAAAACAAACAGAAAGCATATTTTTCTTTTTCTTTTTCAACGGAAACGAATATGCTATTTAGTTTGTAACTTGTAAGGAAATGAAACAGCATTCCACATCCCTACTACTATTATATCGACAACTAGTCACTATCCTCGTCATTCAATTATCCCAATTCACACAAATTTACATTATCAACTATATCTCAATACCACTAACCACCAGTCATTCCTACTTAATTACTCCATAATTGTGTTCACAATTTTCATTCTGGATAACAAACTTCCCAGCTACATTCTCCGTAATCGAAAAATAAACAAATTTCCAGGTCCTGACTAAAATCATAACAAAAACATGTAAACAATGGACATCATATAATTTAGTAAAATTAAGAATGCATATGTTATTGAATAATTGTATCTACAAATTGCAATAAAAACGAAACAGCATTTCACATCCCTACTACTATTATATCGACAACTAGTCACAATCCTTGTCATTCTATTATCCCAATTCACACAAATTTACATTATCAACTATATCTCAATGCTGCTAACCACCAGTCATTCCTACTTAATTACTCCATTATTGCGTTCACAATTTTCATTCCGGATATCAAACTTCCCAGAATAAACAAATTTCCAGGTCCTGACTAAAATCATAACAAAAAAACGTAAACAATGAACATCATACAAATTAGTAAAATTAGGGAAGCATACGTTATTCAATAATTGTCTCCACAAATTGCAATAACAACAAACCAGCATTCCACATCTCTACTACTATTATATCGACAACTAGTCACAATCCTCGTCATTCTATTATCCCCAATCACATAAATTTACGTTATCAGCTACATCTCAATACGACTAACCACCGGTCATTCCTACATATAGTATTCCTTATTCGTATTCACAATTTTCAGCTACATTCTTCGTAATTCTCGTCATTCTATTATCCCCACTCACACAAATTTACATTATCAGCTACATCTCAACACGGCTAACCACCGGTCATTCCTACATATAGTATTCCTTATTCGTAAATTCGTAATTCACAATTTTCAGCTACATTCTTCGTAATCCGAAAACAACTACATTTCCATTACGGATACAATTATCATCATACTACCTAATAAAAATTAGGGATGAATACGTAATTTAATAACAATGTAATCAATCACCCCCTAAATTTAAACTAAAATGAACTATTTCGATATTCGAAAATAACCTAAAACACATATACTTAACATACAAACAGAAGCACAAAAATTAAATTAAGATATATTTAAAATAGCAGGCGAATAATCGAATCGAGACGAGTCGAGTCGAAACGAACCGAGACTAATGGCTTGAGTGAAAAGCTGCCTCAACTGAATAGATTTAATTGAATCTACTTGCTCTCCGATCCACCCCATCTTTTTCCGATTTAATCGCCGTCTAATTGTAAATAACAAATATTACCCGAGTCCACCGTCCTTCTACTGTATACTCGGTTCGGGTTTTGAAACTAGCTTTCTCGTAGATTGTGCGGGTTGAATGGTCCGGTTAATATCTAGTTTATTCGAAATTAATGTGTTAGTTTATTAAAAAAATATTTTCATTAAATATTAAATAAAATATTATATATTACTATTTTTATAATATGAAAAAAATTAATTTCTTGTATATGTTAAATAAAGGGTGAAGGACAAATTTAACCTATTTTTACACAAAATTGACAAAAATAACCGATCTCTGAAAAGTTGGTCAATTTTAGCCGATGGGATACCCAACTGTCAGTGGAGTATCCACTTTATACAAGATACTCAACTGGCAGTGGAGTATCCCATATATGAAATACTCAACTACCAGTGGAGTATCTTATACAAATTGGGATACCCAACTGACAGTGGAGTATTTATTCGGCCAAAATTGGTCACTTTTTTCAGAATGACTATTTTTGTTAAATTTTTTCAAAAATCGGCTATTTTTGTCATTTTTTCTTCAATAAAGGTCATATAAATTTTTTTTACAAATTTTAGTTGAAATTTTACAAAATAGTAAATTAATAAAAAAAATAAAAAAATGAGTGAGTATTAGAATTACTGATGATTAAAAATGGGGAGCAGAGAGAATAAGTGGAGATTAATAAGTGAAAAATGGAGGATGAGAATTAATGAATAGAGAGAGAAGTCGAGTGTGAAATGGAAGATTTTAATTTATAAAATAATAAAAAAATGAGATTAAATGAGAAATTAATATATAAGTAAATATAATATTATCGTATAATAATAGCCGACACACCAGCAAGGATGACATCAGATTTACTATGTTTTAGTATCGTGTAATAATAGTTTTGTAACTTTGTTCTTTAATTTGTTATATTAAATAAAATTCTAACTTAATTTAAGTCATGTTTTTTGTTTTAAAAAATTATCATATTAAAAATATTTTTTCAATTTATGACCAAATTATCAAAACATCTCATTTTGGTGCTTCATGTGCCAAAAATGTTGTTTGGTAGTAAGTTCGTCTAAATCCGCCCCAAACACGTGTCAATTATGCGTAAATATTATTTCTTATTAGTTTTGTATAAAGTATAAAATATTTATCGAATAAACACATAAAATATGATTCTTTTAGGAAATCCGTCTGAAATACATGTCTAATATAGGTAATTATTATTTTCCATTAAGCTCCAATTTAAAATATATGTCGAATTCGCATGATAAAGATGGATAAATTATTTACTCTGTCCGATAATTATCTTTGCCTTCATATAAATTCAAACCATTTTGTACGTTGTTATATAATTTGCCCATTTTCTATAAAAATATTTATATAATAGAACATTTTAAATTATTTATCAGAAAATTAACGTATTTTTTGTTCTTATTCCAACTCACTTGACACCAAATAAAATTACAATTTTAATCGAATGGCCCAAGCTGTGCTACCACGCTTGAAAGAATTCCTCGTTTTTTTTTGTTTTTTTTCCTTTTCTCATTGTTGCTGAACGAAGGATTTCCGCTTAACATAAAGTGCATGTAAACATTAATTTTCCCCGCATAAAAAGAGGCCCAGAAATATTATACTTCAACAATGGCGGTAGAAGGAACTTGAAACTACTCCTAGAAACAGCATACAAAATTACTTAAGGTTTAGATCTATGCAACTAATCTTATTGTTTCCTTGCAGCATGCTCATCGCATCTTCATTACAAAATTATAAAATCGATTTCAATCAATATTTTCGAGATGAAAGAATATATCTGAGAGTGGATGATGGTGGTGGTTATTTGTAGCGATTGAGAAGGGATAGTTATGATCGGAGATTAATGAATGAGAGGTGGAGAAGAAAATGATAGAGTTTTAAATCTAAATTTCGGTTTTATGATACCTGACAGAAAAAAATGATTTCACTTCTCAACTAGAAATCTCGTGATTGTTGCAGAAGAGACTACAGCATGGTAGAATGTTGATCCAAATTATAAGTTAGCTAGTCCACCAGGAAATGGATCGGACACTTGAAATTTGAAATGTTGGTTGATATTTGAAGCGACATTAACTTGATAATTATGCTTTTGAGATATATACGAGAATTACTATGGATCATCTGTAACGTTATGACTTTTGTTTGATGCATGTTCTTGTTTCAGAGCTTGTTAGCTTTAAATTTTTTAGTATATTGGTATTGTTTGAAAATTTTGGTTTACCATTGGGTGATTACTCAGTTTTGGTATATGGTTGGTTTGATAATTTGGCTAGTTGGATAATTAGCTTTAAATTTTTTAGTATCACTTTAATATATAAAACATGTAGGCTTTTACCCCATCATTTTACTGTAATAACCTTCTAATAATACCCTAAGTACCAAATACACCAGCTTAAACTCTTTTTTATACTGTTTTTGTGATGCCCCTTCTTGACAAAACAAATAGGAAAGTATACATATATTGTTTCTCTCAATACACTGTTGCATACACACATCCATTCGTATTAATATCTCTCAACAGTAATCTGAACAATTAACGTTGGCATGTCAATCTACCATTCATTTGAGGATGTATTAATTCTAGCACGATCCCCGATGATACCGTACATGGATGGGATGAAAGAACATGTATGCTTTATACCTAAGCACAAATTCAAAATTCAAATTTGAATTTCATACATATCCAATTAAGTGCTTTCTATAACCCAATCAAAGGTTAATCAAAAAACTTCATTGTCATTGTCCTTCTTCAGGTATGTTAAACTTCATAATTGAAGCAAATTGAATGATTACTTTAATGGTTACTTTGATTTATTACTTGAAATTGGTGTACCCCTGACTTCTAAAGGGTTTTGTATTATGCTCCATATACAACCATACCTGAGAACATCTTAATTGCTTTGTTGCTTGGTTGTTAGTAATTGTATGATATTAAATGAATTGTAAAATGCTAAATGAGATGGTTATCATTAAGTCCGCCAACGGTTTCCGTGTGCATAAATTGGTAGGTACAAATTGATTGAGGCATTACTCTGGAGTGTTACTGATAGTATGGGTGAATTTAGTGGTAAAAGACTTAAAAAAGATTATATCCTTCACAGAGTTGGTAAGTTTAATGAAGCAACTTTTACATTTAACTTATCTGAGATTCTTAATAACTGCACGTGTTCATGGGGGTTACCATTTTCGTATTTGATATAGTGAATTACGAACCCATATTAACGAAAGAATACATACACCCGGCTAAAGATAGTCATTCAATACAACAAATCATTGATGATTGTAAGTGCTTTCAATTTTGCAGTAATTGAACAAGCGTTTAACTTTCCTAACAAATCGTAATGTTGTACAAATTTAAACTGCATACTACAAGAATAATCTGGTTCAGTGTTACGACGATAAGGATGTAAAATACGGTAGGTGAAATATGAAGAACATTGTATTTATGATAAGATTGTTAAATTGGCCTTGATGATTAGTTGTTGTATTTCATCATGTAAGTATGATGCAGGTGTCATGACACTGGAAAAAAAACAATGAACAGGGTTGAGAATATTCGTCCTCTATAAGTGACCCCTGATTCCATCAACAAATCCAAAAAAAAATACAAGTCTTCGTCTTCTCCTGTAACGCCAAGTACACCACTGGGTAAGATGAAATGTAATGCGGTGCAGTAAAATCATAAGTAATACCGCTTTATAAGTGTTGTTCCTTATATTAATATTTGTATACACAATGTTGCAGTCGATCTTGAAATACCCAATATTCCAACACCATTGTCATATTCAACCACCGAGTTCAACTATAGAGGACGAACACCATTGTCATCAAAGATTGCACATAAAAAATACTGCAACAATGGTTACAACAATGAACATGGTAAGGGTGTATGTTTAACCTTTTAAATTAGTAACACCATTTTTTAGGAATGGCCAGCTATGTGAACAATTAACTGCAATTACATCTTCCGTTGTCTCATGAAGTTGGAAGTGGCAAAGAAAATCTCCCCCCGAAATGAACAATACTCCTCAACCTGTACTACCACTTCAGAGAAGGGGTAATATTTTTTTAAATAGCACCAATATATGCTGATTATTAATTTATATACTATTCTCTCCATTTTGATTGGATGTGGATTTAATTTAATATTACAGCTGACAAGAATTTAGTGAAGAGGAAAGCAAATAGTTTAACAAAAACCAACTATGTGGATAATCAACAGAACATCCTAGGGATGGGAAAAAATTCTATCACAACTCCTCAGTCATATACCCCTGTATTAAAAAGTGAGTGCATTATTAAGATATACCTTGTCCACAGTTACAAGCTCTGTTTTCCTTTTTGCATGAAATGTTAACTAAATCATATTTGTGTTGCAGTTTGTACAAAGAAAACACAGTTACCAGGTGAGGTACATGAATATTACAATAGCAAGAAAGATAAAGGGAAGAAGCATGTTCAACCAACAAAACTACCAGCTCAAGTACGGGAAAAGTACACACCCATGCAGGACAAAGGAAAGAAGTCGGTTGAAGAACCCTCTAATTACGATGGTAATAACATTGTTTAATTCATTATACATTATATATTGTATTCAAATTATATATTCGAACTTTGTCATGTAGATTACTTTTCACACGAGAAGAGTGATGATAGTGATGTGTACTCTGACAATGGTAAGAGTTATGATGTAATCATTTCTACCACATTTGATGATTCATTTATACTCTATGATAACCACCATTAATATTGCCCCACAGAGCATTTAGATGGATTTGTAGATGATCAATTGCAAGAAAGATGCAAACAGATGAAATTTGTGCCACATGTTATTGATTTTGAGGAGAATAAACGTGAAGAGGCTTCAAATTATTTTAACCATGATAACGGTAAATACCATAATAACTTCAAAATTTCATGCAATTATATCTTCATCTGTACAACAAACCTTGGATGATAAATCTGTAATGTCATCTACATATTTTTCTTACATTGTTGGTATGGGAAGTGATCAATCTGATGGGGAATCGGAATGAGGTATATATATATATATCACTCTTATTACAACATGTCATGTTCAATGTTTAATCAAGGATTTCGCTTGATATTATTGTTTTAAAAATATATGTAGACTTGGGGGAAGAAGAGGACAAGGATTTCATTGATATGTATGATATGCACAAAGGCTCTCATATTGGTATATTTTGTCAAGTTTTATGTAACCTGACCATTTTAACATTGTATAACTGTAATGTGTAATGATCTGTGAGGATGTTAAACCAAGTTTGTACAATGGTATGTGCAGGTATTGAAGAGTATGCTACATTAGGTCCTCCAAATGTGCGGTGTAATCACTGTCAAGCATGAATGTGGAAGGAAGAACGTGTGAACAAAAGTGTGGTGTGTGGGGCACCTGTTTTTTCTCTCTGTTGTGCCAAGGGTCAGATAAAACTCCCAAAAGAGAAACCAACTCCTTCCTTCATCTGGAAGCTGCATAATGATAAAGGAAAAGCTAGGAGATTTCAAGATGGTATGCAGTTGTACAATACTATTTTTGCTTTCACATCTACCGGGGGAAAAGTCGATAATTCTATCAATAATGGTGGAGCGCCGTACATTTATCGGTTAAATGGACAGAATCACCATTTATTCGGTTCCTTAATACCGGCTGAAGGGGACGATCCAAAATTTTGTCAATTATATATTTACGACACACAAAATGAAATCAGTAATCGGCTTAAATGGGTTCATGTTGATGGTGGTGATGCAGTTGATGTTGAAATTGTTGCTGGTTTGACAAAAATGTTACTCCCTCTGTCCCTCCCATTTGTTTACACTTTCCTTTTTTGGATGTCCCATCCAATTGTTTACATTTCAAAACTTTCCAAAAATAGTAAGCTTTTTATAATTTTTAAAATAACTACATCCACTACTTCTCTCCACTATACCCACTTTATACATATAATATTAATCGGTCCCACTACTTTACTCACTTTTTAACTTTCCTCCACTATTTTATCATTTTTCTTAAACTCCGCGCCCCACCCAAATGTAAACATTTGGGAGGGACGGAGGGAGTATATGAAACCAATGAATTGGTCAAAGAATTCCGCACTGCCAGGGACCGGTTTGAGGAACATGGTGTCCATGATTTAGAAATAAAATTGAAGGTTTCAAGGTCTGAAAGTGGTCGTGAAAATCATGTTGGTCCATCCGATGAGGTAGCTGGTATAATAGTTGGTGACATTGACGACACAGATGGTTCTCGTGATATAATTATTCATTCTAAAATTAAAGGTTTGGAAATGATATCTGTCATTCATCCGAAACTGATGGCACTCCAATATCCCTTATTGTTTCCTCATGGTGGTGATGGTTTTCATAAGAAGATACCCTTTGGAAGGGGTGACAACAAATTACATAAAAAAAGAGAGATGATATCAATGAAGGAATTTTATTCATACAAGTTCCAAGTTCGCACTAATGAAGGTAACAATTCAGTCAAATACCGCTGTACATGTTAATGTGATTTATTAATGATTGAAGAATCATTATCTGCACTACTATATACTGATGTAAATTAATTGCAGGCATTACTCCACGTTTGGGTGGTCGTCTGTACCAACAGTACGTGGTTGACGCTTTTTCAACAATTGAACAAGCAAGGCTTTGGTGGTTTTGTACAAACCAAACCTCTTTACGTTCTGAGTTATATACAAACATCCAACAGAGCTTAACAGAGGGTAATTCTGATACATCAAATATGGGCAAAGGATTCATTCTTCCAGCTGGATTTGTGGGTTCACGGAGATACATGCAGCAAAATTTCCAAGATGCGCTTGTTGTATGTCGTCATAGAGGGCATCCTAACATTTTCCTAACAATGACTACGAATCCCTTATGGGATGAAGTGATGGAAATGATGAAACTACTACCCCATTGCTCCCCACAAAATTCTCCGGATGTCATGGCACGTGTTTTCAGACTTAAACTTGACCAGTTGATTGATGATATTAAGAAAAAAAGCTATTTTGGTACATGCTTTGGAGGTATGACTGAATAAATCTTATTTAACATACTCGAAGTCATTAATATTTTCTTTAATATGTTAACCGAATATTATGTTAACAACAGTGATGTACGTAGTAGAGTTTCAAAAAAGAGGCCTTCCTCACGTTCACATGCTGATATGGTTGGACACAGCTTCTAAACTTAACTTACAAGCAAATGTGGACAAGTTTGTTTCAGCAGAAATTCCAGACCCAGAGGTTGATCCACTTGGTTACGCGGCAGTCAGTGCTTTTATGATACACGGACCCTGCGGTAAAGATTTCCCTAGATCATCATGCATGAAACAACATAAATGTACTAGACATTTTCCCAAAAAGTAAGTTTTTGGGTTGTTATGAATTGTTAAAATCTTAAGCTTTTTCAGTGTATCTACATTATTCATCATAAATTTAGTGTGACTCTGATTTTGTAGAGTCATATATGCAGGTACTGCAATTCTACAACATTTGATCAGTCGGGGTTCCCAATCTATAAAAGACGTCAAAGAAATATAATTGTTAAGAAAGGGAAAGCGGAGCTTGATAATGAATGGGTTGTACCTTACAACCGCGATTTATTGGTTAAATATCAATGCCATATTAATGTTGAAATATGTGCTCATGCCCGTAGTCTAAAATATTTATTCAAATACTGCCTTAAAGGCCATGACAGAGCTACAGTAGAGATTAGAGGGAAGAAAAGACGGTCCAACAATGGAGAGGCGCTTGATGAAGCTGAAGATGAAATTCAGTCCTTCTTTGATGGGAGATATATATGTGGATGTGAAGCAACATACCGAATATTTGGATTCAATATCCATTACAGATCACAGAGTGTTCAACGTCTTTCTTTCCATTTGGATGGTAATAAGTACTGTACATTTAGAGCAAATGAGCAATTACCAAAAGTAGTTGCCAGAGAGAAGGAAAAACATACCCAACTAGAAGCTTACTTCATTCTTAATGAAAGCGATCTGAATGCCCGCCAATATTTGTACGATGAAATTCCCCAGCATTACATTTGGAATGATAAAGATAGGATTTGGACTCCTAGGAAGCGAGGCAAAAAGATCGGGAGATTATCTTACACACATCATAGTGCAGGTGAATTATGGTTTTTAAGACTTCTCCTCACAAAGGTGCGTGGCGCAACATCCTTTGAGGCATTAAGAACTGTGAATGGGAAGATTTTTGACACATTCCAAGAAACATGTAAGGAGTATGGCCTACTTGAAGATGATAATGAATGACATCAAGTGTTAGGTCAGTGTTCAGAATCTGGATTTCCACCGCAAATTAGACAACTATTTGTGCACATTATGGTGAACTGTAAAGTGACAGATCTGCAAGATTTATGGGACAAACATTGGTCATATATGGTGGATGATATACTGTTGAAGCAACAGAAACTGACTGGGAACCCGCATCTAATTCTGAATGAGAAATAACAATATTATGCTCTTGGAGGTATGCTATAATTAATTTGCATACAAATTTACTTTTACAATGTTTAATTTTTTTTGTATAACCTATAATGAATAAGTTACATGTTTATACATCAGAAATACATACTTTATTGAAGAGTATTGGGAAAACTTTGAAAGATTTCAGTCAAATGCCATAACCTCCTAACAGTTATTTGGACTGCAATCTCAATAATTTGATTGTTGAGGAGACAAGTTACGACATCAAAGAAATGGAGAAGGAATTTCAACAACTCATTTCTACTTGCAATAAAGAGTAGTTGTAAGTTTACCAATCTGTAATTGAATCAGTTGAAAAGAATGAAGGTGGTCTGTTCTTCGTTTATGAAAGCGGAGGATGCGGAAAAACATATTTGTGGCGTACATTAATTTCAAAGTTAAGGTCAGAGTGAAAAATCATTCTTCCAGTTGCATCATCCGAAATTGCCGCAACTCTAATGCCAGGTGGCCGCACTGCACATTCGAGGTTCAAAATTCCAATCGTTATTGACGAACATTCAATGTGTTCTATTTCTCATACATCTGATATTGCTGAACTGATTAAGCAGACCAATCTCATCATATGGGACGAAGCTCATATGCAAGTCTTGATCGTTCATTGAAGGATATCATGAAGGCTATCGATCAAAGATTTCATATGCCATTTGGAGGGATTACAATTGTCTTAGGCGGTGATTTCCGACAAATTCTTCCAGTAATTCCTAGAGCATCACGTGGTGAGGTGGTAGCAGCTTCAATAACCAGATCCAAGTTATGGAGAATTGCCACAGTTTTCAAACTGTTCCATAACATGAGACTTAACAAAGGAAAAAATGATGAAGAAGTGCAAATATTAACATAATTTACACAATGGGTGCTGGATATTGGTGACGGAAAAATTGGCCCTCCAGCTGACCCAAACCATGACTATGTTGAAGATGATATTGCCATACCAGAACATTTCTGCAACTTGAACTCGACCAACTCTGTTCATGAAATGATTCAAAGTGCTTTCCCAAATTTCTCGGAACTTTATCAAAATTCAGATTATTTGATTCAAAGAGCAATATTAACACCAACTAATCTTACAGCTGGCAAGGTTAACAGTCTGATTGTGGAAAATATTCCTGGAGAAATGTCTTCTTACTTTTCTCTTGACACAGCAGAGGACTATCCCGGTACCGAAACAGAGCAGCTGGCATCATTCCCTCCCGAGTACCTCAATTCCATAAACATTCCCGGGCTGCCTCTTCATGAATTGAAGCTCAAAGTTGGGGTTGTCGTTATGTTGATACGGAATTTAAATCAAACCTTGGGATTATGTAATGGTACTAGGATGAAGGTTATCAAGTGTCTTAAAAATTGTGTTGAATGTGAGGTCATTTCTGGACAATACAAGGGCACAAAACATTTCATTCCAAGGATGGAGTTAGCTCCGACAGAGACGCGGTTGCCATTCAAACTTTGTAGAAAGCAAATGCCTATACATATTTGTTATGCGATGACCATAAATAAAGCTCAGGGACAATCTCTTGAACAAGTTGTGTTATATCTGCCTAATGGTGCCGTTAGTCGTGTTACTTCACCACAGGGTCTAAAACTCTTTATTGATTATGAGGATGGAAACAGCTCCTATATCACTCCAAATGTTGTATATAAGGAGATATTCTATAATTTTCCAATTATGTAGGTTAGTTTCATGTAACCTATTATGTAAGTCATTATCAATGTTCAACATCTAGGTCATACCTGATCACACTGTTCTACCTTTTTGCGGTAATGAAAATCCTATTGTCAAATGCAATCCTTTAACTTGAAATATATATATCTCCTTTCTGCATTACAAACCTTCAAAATGTGTGTATAAATACACATATATATTTTATAGATTATTATATATTAAAATATAGTCAGTTTAATAGGAAAAATATATTAAACTCATAAAAATAAGTAACTTTGTTTGACAAACTTATAAAATGTTAGAAAACATCAACAAAATCTATTAAAAGTTTTAAAATATAAACACAAGGATGACAATATCATTTTACATGAAATAATATAATATTCCTACTGTTAGGAATGTATGTGCATTAGTTTGATGATATGTTTAACAAAATCCTTAAGTAGAAATTTAGTGTCTGTAGCCTCAACGGATAAGACCACTTTGGCTATCCGTTGATGGTGTAGCTTTACTTAGAAATAAGTCTAGTGTTGTAGCATATTTCAGTCTCTGTATTTAAAATGTAATTCTTGGAAGTTGAGAGAAACTATGAGTCATGTTGACTACTAGATGATATGCAGATAGGAAGGCCAATTGTAAATACTTCATGCCTTGTAATTTTGTATAAGTGAAGTGGTATCAACGGATGACTTAAAGACCTTCAACGGATGAAAAGCTAAGCTTCAACGGATGTCTCTAAAGCTTCAACGGATAAAGTCATCAACGGATAACATCCTTCAACGGATGAGTGCATCAACGGATGAAAGCTTCAACGGATAACATCCTTCAACGGATGAGTGCATCAACGGATGAAAGCTTCAACGGATGTTCTGATGATTAGCCGTTGATAAGGGGTAGTTGTACCTACAAACAGAGGCACATGGGTTGATAGAGACAACTGAGATGTGGTAGCCGAATTTCAGGAACAACAGAAAAAGCAGCCGTTCTTCTCTAGTACAAAGATGCAATAGTCAACAAAGTACTGGAGTGAACAGGAAAAGAAGCAAGTGAAGATCTTATTTTATTACTGTATTTTATATTGTTCTTCACTTGTACACTTGGTAATATAAAAACCAAGTAGAAGCTAGTAATTAGATGAGAGATTTTCCAGAGCTGTTTAGAAAAATATTGAGAGAAAATTCATCTAGTTTGTACTAGGATGCAGCTGTGATCAACATTGTTTAATCACAGATTTTCTAAAATACCATCTCTGGTGGAACAACAAATCCACCAGAAAAGTTTTTAAGGTCTGTTGTGTTCTTTACATTTGTGCTTGAATATATATCTGTCTGTATTAGCTTAAAGCAATTCACACACTTGTTCTTCTTGAACACACAACTTTCATAAACTGCTCAAAACTTGAAAAAGTTTTGAGATTTACATTCAACCCCCCTTCTGTAAATCTCATTGTTAGTCCACTAGGAATAACAATTGGTATCAGAGCAGGCTCTTGACATACAAAGAGTTTAAAGATCTTGGAATCTAACAAAGATGAGTAAGAATGATATTGGAGTAAAGATCCCAGTTCTTGACAAAGACTGTTATCACCATTGGAAGGTGAAAATGCACCTTCATCTACTCTCCCAAGATGAAGGTTATGTAAACTGCATTGAGAATGGTCCTCACATTCCCCACAAAGTAGCAACAGTTGCTACAGCCACAGTTGCTGTTGGTCAATCCATTCCAAAACCTAGAGTAGAATGGACAATGGAAGACACAGAAGAAGTCCACAAGGATAAGAAGGCTATGAACATTTTGTTTAATGGTCTTAACATGGATATGTTTGATAATGTGATAAATTGCACAACTGCCAAAGAGGTTTGGGACACAGTTCAACTACTGTGTGAAGGTACAGAACAAGTGAAAGAAAACAAAATGCAGCTTCTCATTCAACAGTATGAATACTTTCATTTTGAAGAAAATGAATCTTTAAATGAAACATTCAATAGGTTCCAAAAGCTGTTGAATGGACTGAAGCTGTATGGAAGAGTGTACCAGGTGAAGGATTCAAATCTTAAATTTTTAAGATCCTTGCCAAAGGAATGGAAACCCATGACTGTCTCCTTAAGAAACTCTCAAGATTATAAGGACTTCACTCTTGAAAGATTGTATGGAATCTTGAAGACTTATGAACTAGAGCTGGAACAGGATGAGGTATTGGAGAAGGGGAGAAAGAAAGGAAGTTCAGTTGCATTGGTAGCTGAAGATGAGAGGAAATGCAGACAAGAAACTGCGAGATCTACATCAAACTCCAAAGATGGTATAAGAAATCAGGAATCAAGCAAGGGGAAAGAGCAAGTTGCTGAAAATGAAGACAACTCCAGCCAAGATGACTCAGATGGTATTGATGAGCATCTTGCATTTCTGTCCAGAAGATTTGCAAAGATGAAATTCAAGAAAAACACTAGAGCCACTAAACCTCACAAAAACACTGTGGACAAATCCAAGTTCAAGTGTTTCAATTGTGGTATAAGTGGACACTTTGCAAGTGAGTGCAGAAAGCCAACTTCTGAAAAGAAGAAATTTGAACAAGTAGATTACAAAAAGAAATATTTTGATCTACTCAAGCAAAAGGAGAGGGCTTTCATTACTCAAGAAAGGGACTGGGCAGCTAATGGAGATGAAGAGGATGAAGATGTGGAGTATGTCAACCTTGCTCTCATGGCTGATTCTGAAGAAAATGAAGTTAGTTCATCAAACAATCAGGTAATCACTACTGACTTAACACAGCTTACTAAAGAAGAGTGCAATGATGCTTTTAATGACATGTCTACCGAATTGTATCATTTGCGTGTGTCTCTTAAATCTCTTGCTAAAGAAAATAGTAGGATTAGAGAGAACAATCTGTTTTTAAGTAATAGAAATGCTTTGTTAGAAGATAAGATGATTGACCTAGAGAAAACAAAGTTGCATTGTATATCTGTTGAAAATGAACTAGCTGAATCTGTTAAGAAAGTAGAAATACTTTCCAATCAATTAGAGAAAGAGCAAGAGGTGATTAAAGCCTGGAAGACATCTAGAGATGTAAGTGCTCAAATTGCTAAGGTCCAAGGAATTGAATCATTCTGTGAAACTGCCTGGGATAAAAATAAAAAGAAACTGGAATTAATTGATGGGCTGTCAACGGATGTGGAATCAACGGATGATGAAAGTTATCCGTTGAAGGAAGAAAAGGAGCATCCGTTGAAGGTTCCTCAATCAAAACAGGCAGATGTTTCTAAAAGAGAGAATCTAAAGAAACTCAACAAAAAGTTTGGTTCAACTTCAAAGAACTTTGTCAAAGAAGAAGCAAGCACATCCAAAGATGTCAGTAAGGTGAATGTAGGGCACATGACCTTAGAACAGTTAAATAATAGGCTCAAGATGGTTGAGGATAAAAAGGAATCTAAAAGAAAATCCAACAGAAATGGGAAGGTAGGAGTTAATAAACACAACAATTACACACCTGATAGGTATGCTCCTAGAAAAAGCTGTGTGCATTGTAGTAGTGTTAATCATCTATCTGCTAGTTGTAAATCCATTAAGAAGACTCCCATAAATGTACCCTCTTCTATGCCTAATATGTCTGCATCACCTCTGCATGCTATGCCTGTTATGTCTCAACAAAATCCTTATGCACATTTTGTAAACATGCCATATTTTAACAATCCTTATCTTGCTGCATTTAGTATGCCTCAAATGCCATACAATATGCCCATATGGAATAACATGTTTGCACAATCAATGCCTAATAATTTTACAAATGTGCTAAATGACTCTGTGACTAACCCTACACCTCAACCAACTACATCTAAGACCAAGGTTGACTCAAACTTACCTAAGTCTAAAGATGCAGGAGGAATGAAGTCTAGGAGAAAGGCTAACAAGAATGGACCCAAGGAAACTTGGGTACCAAAATCAAATTGATTGATTTTATGGTGTGCAGGGAAATGGAAGAAATCTATGGTACTTGGACAGTGGTTGTTCAAGACACATGACAAGAGATTTCTCCCTGCTCACAGAGTTCAAGGAGAGAGCTGGCCCTAGCATAACCTTTGGAGATGACAGCAAAGGGTTTACTATGGGATATGGCTTGATTTCAACAAGGAATGTCATCATTAATGAAGTTGCATTAGTTGATGGTCTCAAGCACAATTTACTGAGCATCAGTCAACTATGTGATAGAGGGAATACAGTTTCCTTCAATTCTGAAGCCTGTGTTGTCACTAGTAAGAAAGACAACAAAGTGGTTCTAACTGGAGTTAGAAAAGGAAATGTGTACATAGCTGACTTCAACTCTACAGATGCAGAATCCATTACTTGTCTCTTCAGCAAAGCAAGCACAGTTGAAAGTTGGCTATGGCACAAGAAGCTATCTCACTTGAATTTCAAGATAATGAATGATCTAGTCAAAAAGGACTTAGTTAGAGGAATCCCTCTAGTTGAATTCTCAAGGGATGGTTTGTGTGATGCTTGTCAGAAAGGCAAACAAAGGAAAGCATCATTCAAAAAGAAGCTTGAAACAACAATTGATGAACCATTACAGCTGCTACATATGGATTTGTTTGGACCAGTCAATGTATTGTCTATTGCAAGAAAAAGATATTGCTTAGTGATTGTAGATGATTTCTCAAAGTTCTCATGGGTCTATTTTCTTGGATCAAAGGATGAAGCAAGTGAAATCATTATCAATCACATCAGGCAAGTTAACAATCATCCTGACTTGAAGGTTAGAAATATCAGGAGTGACAATGGAACTGAATTCAAGAATTTAACATTAAGGCTGTTCTGTGAAGAAAATGGAATCATGCATGAGTTCTCAGCTCCAAGAACACCTCAGCAAAATGGGGTTGTTGAAAGAAAGAACAGATCTTTAATTGAAGCTGCCAGAACAATGCTTGAAGAATCAAAGTTACCAACATATTTCTGGGCTGAAGCTGTTAATTGTGCCTGCTTCACTCAGAATATTTCTTTGATCAATCAAGCTAAAGGCATGACTCCTTATCAGTTGTTCAAGAGAAGAAAACCAACTCTAAACTTTCTTCATGTCTTTGGATGTAAATGCTTTATACTGAGGAATCAATCTGACCATAAAGGGAAGTTTGATGCAAAGGCTGATGAAGGGATATTTGTTGGTTACTCAGCTGGAAAATCTTATAGGGTCTACAATCTAAGAACCAACATTGTTATGGAATCTGTGCATGTTGTGTTTGATGATAAAAAGATTGATGGACTAACAGATGAGGGACATAATGAGAGACTCAAATTTGACAACATTGAGATATATTGTGATGATAGTGAAGAGGAGACTGATGGAGATGTCACTTCAAAAGGGATTCAAAACATGCCCTTGGATAATGCACAAAATACTGCATCCGTTGATAGAGGCAATGCAGTATCCGTTGAAAGACATAGTGCATCATCCGTTGAAGTACAAAATGAAGCATCCGTTGATCATAGTTCATCAACGGATAATCGATTTACATCATCAGTTGATAGAACTCCAAGTTCCCTGCAAAGGACCAACAACTCATGGGGAGTTTCAACTAGTCAACACTCTGTCTCACATCATGACAATACTGAGGCCACCTCATCTAGAGCACATCTTCCACCACAAAGGAAATGGACCAAGAATCATCCCTTTGAACTGATCATTGGTGATGCATCATCTAAAGTGCAAACAAGAAAAGCCACTCAAGATGAATGTCTGTATAGTAGTTTTCTGTCTCAGGAGGAACCTAAGAAAGTGGAAGAAGCTCTATTGGATCCAGATTGGATATTAGCTATGCAGGAAGAGCTGAACCAATTTGAGAGAAACCAAGTATGGAAGCTGGTACCCAAACCAAAGAACAAGAGTCCTATTGACACAAAGTGGGTATTCAGAAACAAGATGGATGAAAATGGCATTATCATAAGGAATAAAGCCAGACTGGTTGCTAAAGGCTATTCTCAGCAAGAGGGAATAGATTTTGATGAAACATATGCTCCTGTTGCAAGACTTGAAGCCATCAGAATATTTCTAGCCCATGCAGCTCATGCCAATTTCAAAGTCTATCAAATGGATGTCAAGAGTGCATTTCTAAATGGGAAATTAGAGGAAGAAGTCTATGTAAGTCAACCTCCAGGATTTGAAGATCCAAATTTTCCAGACTATGTGTATTATCTGTTGAAAGCACTCTATGGACTGAAGCAAGCACCTAGAGCCTGGTATGAAACCTTATCAAAATTTCTTTTGAAGAATCACTTCACTAGAGGTACTGTTGATAAAACTCTCTTCTTTAGGGATGTTAATGGCTCTAGTATACTTGTTCAAATTTATGTAGATGACATAATATTTGGCTCTATAGATGATAAACTTTGCAAAAAGTTTGCTAAGCTAATGCAAAGTAATTATGAAATGAGCCTAATGGGAGAACTAACCTATTTTCTTGGTTTACAAGTTAAACAAGTTAGTGATGGGATTTTCATTAGTCAAACTAAATATATTTATGATCTTTTAAAGAAGTTTGACTTAATGGAATGTTCATCTGCAAAAACTCCCATGGCCACTGCCACCAAACTTGAATTAAATAAGACTGAAAGGTCTGTGGATATTACAAGTTATAGAGGCATGGTTGGTTCACTTTTATATTTAACTGCTAGCAGACCATATATAATGTTTGCTACATGTCTATGTGCTAGATTCCAAGCTGATCCTAGGGAGTCTCACTTAATTGCTATCAAAAGGATTTTCAGATATCTCAAGGGTACACCAAATTTAGGTATTTGGTATCCTAGAGAATCTGGCTTTGATCTAATTGGTTATTCAGATGCAGACTATGCAGGTTGCAAAATAGATAGGAAAAGTACAACAGGCTCCTGCCAATTCCTGGGAAACAAGCTTGTATCATGGTTTAGCAAAAAGCAAAATTCAGTCTCTACTTCTACAGCTGAGGCTGAATACATTGCTGCTGGAAGTTGCTGTTCTCAAGTGTTATGGATGAGGAACCAACTCCTTGACTATGGACTTCATGTTGATAGAATTCCTATCTTTTGTGACAACACAAGTGCCATAGCCATAACAGAGAATCCTGTGCAGCACTCAAGGACCAAGCACATTGATATCAAGTACCACTTCATTAGGGAGCATGTCATGAATGGTACAGTGGAACTACATTTTGTTCCAAGTGAACAACAAATTGCTGACATATTTACCAAGCCACTTGATGAATCAACATTCACAAGATTGGTAAGTGAGCTAGGTATGCTTAATTACTCTTAAAATTCATGTCTTTATTGCAATTTGAATTGAAGCCTGAAATATATTAGTTGCTAAGAACAAATTTGACTTTTAACATAGTTTATTCCATCAACGGATGTTCCCTATCCGTTGAAAGTCAAAATTGCTCTATCAACGGATAATCATTATCCGTTGAAAGACAAATACATTTCTGGAATTTTTATCCGTCAACGGATAAAACTGAAGTACCTTTCAACGGATGACAATTTGCCTTATCCGTTGAAATGTCACATCAATCAATTCAGGTGTTTAACAGCCGTTGATTCTATTCTCTTAACCGTTGATACTCATACATACATCTGTATGTATTGGTTTTAAAGGTAGTTTTTAGAATACTTACAGTTTATTCTTAAAACGGCTGAAATTCACTAACACATATTTATTGATAAATCTTTATTTTATATTTTTGTTTATTAATTTGAGAAAGCATATAAGTCCTTCTGATTGTTCATTTTTACTTTACGCTTTCTTAAAATTTCAAGCATTTACCATTTTCTCTCTGCAAAAACTTCAAGTTATTCTCTGCAATTTCTACTCACAACAATGGCACCAGTCGTGAAGATTATGTCTCAATCTGGGTTCATCTATGAAAAGAACAATTTCATAGCTTTGGTAGAAAAGAATGAAGCCCACTCAGACTATCACAAAATGATGGACTTCATCAAAAACTGTAAACTTAGCTATGCAATGCTGGAAGCCCCAACAATTTTCTGTGAAGTAGTTGAGGAGATTTGGACAACTGCTGAGTTCAACTTCATGGATATGACTATCTCCTTCACTCTCAAAGGTAAAACTCACTGTATTAACTGTGATGATTTACAAGCATGTTTTAAATTGCCTGAGAACAATGCCATGACACCACACACTGATAGTGATGTATCCAGCATGTTAGATTCCATAGGTTATTCTCTTAACTCTGCTAATTTAGGGAGTATTAGAAGAAAAGGCCTTAGGAAAGAATGGAGTTTCCTTGGGGATGCCTTTATAAAGGTTTTCTCTGGGAAAATTAGTAATTTTGATGCCATAACTTCATCTCTGGTTAATATGCTCTATATGCTTGTTTCTGATAGGTATTTTAACTTTAGCAACTATGTGATGCTAGAATTAGGTACTAGATTAGGTAACAAAGCTAATAGACCTAATAACATCTATTATGCTAGATTCTTTATGTTATTGGCTAACCATGTTGCTGAAGGTTTAGTCATAATCAATGAGAATAATAAACTCAAGTGCTGGGCACAAGAGAAAAGAGTTCTTGCAGACTTGATGAGAATGGATCTTAACAGCAGTGTGTCATTGGTATATTTACCAATCATGAATGCACCTCAGGTAGGTGAGGTAATTGCTTCTACAACTCCTACTTCTTCCAACCCCTCTATTTCTTTATCTTCTAGTGTGGCCATGAAATCTGTGATGCCCCAACAGATTTCTACCAAGGTCACCAAAACTAAACTTTCAAAATCAAAGACAAAGAAATCCACCTCTGTTGTTTCTCAAAAGACAACAGTTGTAACACCAACTATTAACCCTGAGGTGAGTGAACAGGGTGTGAGTGGTGAGGGGAGGGGTGAACATCAAAGAAACCCCCAGGATAAGGAAGGAAAGTTGAGTGCTTCCCAAGCTAGCCAAGCCACAGTTTCTCAAAAAGCTGTGGTGGTTGAAAAGGTATCTAGCACATCCCTAGTAGCATCCTCCCAAAAGGATGTTACTATTGAAAATAGTTCCAAACCAGGAACACAGAACAAACGAGGGAGGGACACTAAAGCCAAACACTCACCAACAAAAGCCTTTATTAGAAGAAAGAAGGCTAGAACCCAATCTTCTACACAGGGTGCACACACTGCACAGATACATCCATCTGTATCTATGCCTTCTCAAACTCAGTTTGATGTGACTCCAATAAATGTGGAGTCACAGCCCCATTCTCTCACAATAAACACACATCAATCACCAAACACTTCATCACCATCTCTGGATGTGGATATGTTATTCCCATCAATTCCTGATTCTCCCTCTTTACAACTCAGGGAGAAGCCCCACTCAAATACAGGTGATCATCATCTCTTGGATGATTTGTTGGATCACCCGCAAATTCTTTCAGATATAATTGAAGGATCTGTGTCACCACATCTCAAATCAATCTACACAGATTCAACAGTTATATCACTTTCAATTTCAACTTCTTTTCCTTCTTCAACGGATATCACTCATCCGTTGACAAGTGGTTGTTCTTCAACGGATAAGCTTAACAGCAGTTATCCGTTGATAACATCAGTTTCACCTTCAACGGATATTCCACATCCGTTGACAGTCTCTACACAAATAACTGAATTAATCCCAAGTGTAGAAGACATGAATATTGTGCAATCACTCTTAGGATTGAGGGAAGGGAGTGACAATTTGAGTGAGAGGCTGGGTTGCTCCCAGGCAAAAGGAGAGATTGAGAGCTCAAAAATGCATGCTATTTCTTCCAGCATGGCAAAAGTAAGTGAGTGGAGTACCACCTTAGTAGGTGAAGGTGAGGGAGTGAGTTGTGTGAGCCAGGGGGAGCCCCTGATGCAAGAACATAGAGAAAAAGAGAGAAAAGCAGGTACAGTAGATACAAGGGTGGAACCAGCCATTGCTAATGAGTCAATGATTGTGGATGATGCTGAAAAGGAAAGACAATTTCAGCAACATTACAAAGCTGTAATTGATAACATTTCCTTGGATGCTGACACTTTTACTCATCCTGTGACAGCCTATCAACTGTTGGATGCTCAGGGCAATGAGAAAGCAGAAAGGTCACTACATCTAGTGCACACAACAGAATCTCTTCAAAGGGATAAAGCTGCCATTAACAAAATGCCTTCTACAGCTGGTGAGCCATCTGAGGAATTTGGAGCAAATTCTGATGATGATGACTCTATTTCTTTTTATGGAAGCATGAACTTAGGGGGAGATGAAGGCCCTAGTTCAATTCCAAATCTACCTGAATGGGCCTTGACTAAGGAGTACAGATCAGGGGAATTTAATGTCTCTTTAGTCAAACAAATCAACACTATTCAACAGGCCATTCAGAATACTTCACATGCAAGTATCAAGGCTATCCTTCAAGCTCACCTGGACTCACTGCATCTCATGAAGCTGCAGCAAGTGAAGCAGAATCTGAGTATGGATGATCTCAGGAAGGATATTGCTGACTTGAAAACCTATACTTCAGAAAAATTGGATTCAGTCATGCCCTATGGTACATTGCAGGACTTGGTTTTGAGATTGAAGAAAGAATCTGTTACTGAAAAACGGTTGGCCAAGTTAGAAGACAGAGTTCAAGTTATTGAAAATTCTGTGGCCACCATTCTTCACAATCAACAATCTCAAACCAGTCTCCTAATGCAGCTGGCAAAAGCACAAGGCTTGACCCCTCTCCTTGATGATAACAAAAAGGGGGAGAGTAAAAGGGAAGGGGAAGGAGAGCCATCTACAAAAATCAACATATCTAAAGTGCTAGTTCCTGCCATCACTACTTCTCCAATCATTCAAATCAAGGGCAAGCCTGATGGAATTGATTTGATTCAGCTAGCAGCAGCTGAAATTCAAGTGAAAGAGCAAAGGAGGAGAATTGATGAAAGGTTGCAACTGTTGTTTGGTTCTACACAAGACAAATCAACATCTGTGAAATACAGCACAAAAATTGAACCAATCAACATGGAGCTCATGCCAGTAGGGAGTCATAAGGATGGAGAAGCTTCTTCCAAAGAACTACAAGCTATAATTCTCAAGCCCAATGAAAGATCCAATAAGGACTCAACAAAGAATCCTTTAAAAGAAGTGGACTTTCCTCCTCCAAAAGCTGATGAGAACAAGATTTTAGGCAGAAGTATTGCTTATCTCAAAAAGACCATGGATGAGGCTGTAAGGAGAAATAGAGCTATTATCATTAGAGAGGGAAAGAGCATATGTGTGATGCAAGGACATCCCAAATTCTCAATAGCCAAGAAGGAAGAAGACAAGCAATTAAAGGCTGACAAAAGAGCACAAGCAAAGCTTGAACAACAGCTAAAGTCAAGTCTAGTTGAAAAAGAAAAAGGGATTGAAGTCAGGGGTGAAGACAAGACTACAAACCTAGATGAGGTTTTAGGGAGTATATTTGGTGAGAGTGTGGAAGAAAGAGAGGAATGGCAGAAGGGAAACAGAAGAAAGGCCAAGGCACATAAAAGGAGTGGAGATAACACTGAAATAACCAAATCTATATCTAAACCACTACCTTCCATACCTGAACCCCTTGTTGCTGATCCCACAATAAACATCCATGGTGAACCAATCATTCCAAAAGAGGAACCTATTGATTGGGACACTATCAAATTGCCTACCTTTCTAACCACTCTTCCACTACCAAAGAAACAGAAAAGAAAACCAAAATCTACACCTCCCTTAACCTCTAAGAAATTCACTCAAAAACAAAAACCTAAGCCTAAGTCACCCATTTCTAAAGATGATTATGTTCACATCTGTGACATAAAAGAAATTTCAGACATTGAACTCTATCTGGATGAGCTGGAGGATGTAAGGGGAATAGCTGCCTACAGACAGTTACCAGAGAGATTAGTGTTCAGATATAAAGGAGCTGGGGAAAGAACATGGCCTCTCCACAGGATTCTGGATGAAGGCTACTCTACCTTGATTAGAGTCTATTCAGCTATACAAAAGGATTCTGGCTTTACCAGAACTGCCAAGACTGAAATTCTCAACAAGATAGCCAATATAAGGAAAACTTGGAGGGAGCCCAATGCTTTACCCAGGACTTTACTCATTCAAGAAAGGGAAATGAAAATTCTCAAATCACCTCATTGGTTGATGGAATTTAGAGATGATAAAGGAGTCAGAAGATTTTTCAGACTTGAAGACCAACTCAAGATTGCCAGCAATGAAACTCTCAAAGAAATGCAATCTAAGTTGGATGTCAGTGTTGAAGATGAAGCTGAATTCTTCAGACAACTCCAACTCCAAATTGAGGAAAATGACAAAAGGCTAGGAAAGAAAACCAGGGAACAAAGAAGAAAAAGATGATTTGCTCAGACTAAAGGAGTGTCCTTGGAAACACTGTAAATCTTCAATTATCTCCTAGTACATACACTTTTGCAGCATTTTTAAATTTCTACTTAGTTTCAATTCATATATCTGTTAAGTGTTTTGTTATCATCAAGTTAACCCTGAATTTATGCCTACAATTCTTATAGACATAAATAGGGGGAGATTGTTAGGAATGTATGTGCATTAGTTTGATGATATGTTTAACAAAATCCTTAAGTAGAAATTTAGTGTCTGTAGCCTCAACGGATAAGACCACTTTGGCTATCCGTTGATGGTGTAGCTTTACTTAGAAATAAGTCTAGTGTTGTAGCATATTTCAGTCTCTGTATTTAAAATGTAATTCTTGGAAGTTGAGAGAAACTATGAGTCATGTTGACTACTAGATGATATGCAGATAGGAAGGCCAATTGTAAATACTTCATGCCTTGTAATTTTGTATAAGTGAAGTGGTATCAACGGATGACTTAAAGACCTTCAACGGATGAGAAGCTAAGCTTCAACGGATGTCTCTAAAGCTTCAACGGATAAAGTCATCAACGGATAACATCCTTCAACGGATGAGTGCATCAACGGATGAAAGCTTCAACGGATAACATCCTTCAACGGATGAGTGCATCAACGGATGAAAGCTTCAACGGATGTTCTGATGATTAGCCGTTGATAAGGGGTAGTTGTACCTACAAACAGAGGCACATGGGTTGATAGAGACAACTGAGATGTGGTAGCCGAATTTCAGGAACAACAGAAAAAGCAGCCGTTCTTCTCTAGTACAAAGATGCAATAGTCAACAAAGTACTGGAGTGAACAGGAAAAGAAGCAAGTGAAGATCTTATTTTATTACTGTATTTTATATTGTTCTTCACTTGTACACTTGGTAATATAAAAACCAAGTAGAAGCTAGTAATTAGATGAGAGATTTTCCAGAGCTGTTTAGAAAAATATTGAGCGAAAATTCATCTAGTTTGTACTAGGATGCAGCTGTGATCAACATTGTTTAATCACAGATTTTCTAAAATACCATCTCTGGTGGAACAACAAATCCACCAGAAAAGTTTTTAAGGTCTGTTGTGTTCTTTACATTTGTGCTTGAATATATATCTGTCTGTATTAGCTTAAAGCAATTCACACACTTGTTCTTCTTGAACACACAACTTTCATAAACTGCTCAAAACTTGAAAAAGTTTTGAGATTTACATTCAACCCCCCTTCTGTAAATCTCATTGTTAGTCCACTAGGAATAACAATTGGTATCAGAGCAGGCTCTTAACATACAAAGAGTTTAAAGATCTTGGAATCTAACAAAGATGAGTAAGAATGATATTTATTCTGATTAGAAATAAAATTTTATGGGTAGGACCACTACAAATGTCACTTTCTTCAATCAGTTTGGTGATAATTTCCTACAACAATATGAGGAAATCAAAGAAAGACCTGTCTTCATTATTATAGGTTGTGGAAAAGTGAGTGAATATAAAGGTAATAAAAGTATGATGCACCTCATGTTTTGCTTATAACCACCAACCAAATTCTCACATTTATGTTCCTCCACAGAGGTAGGGTATGCCACCAACTTCCCTGCAACAAGATTCTACTTAAATGTGAACCAGTCAGGGATAAATGAAATGAGAATAAGGTACATTCAATACATGTTAAATGTGAATTGTCATTTTCATTTTATGCCTTTACATAGGTAAAACCTATTACACAATTAAGCCATAAATTTCGTAGATATGCAAAGGCAGATTTTTATATTATGAACATGGAAGACGAAGACGATACAACAGAGATTCCACAAGTGAAAGTCAGTGAATTAACAAAGTAGAACGAGTCATATATTGAGGTAATGAAGTATCATAATATAATCAGTTTGATATTACACAGTCGAAGATATAAATAAATAATTGTTACAGAAAAATGTTGCTTGCCAAGTAACCCTAAAAAGGTTCGATGCAAAAATGGATTGGTACAGTCCTTTCTGTACGAAATGAGAGAAAGATCTTAAATTAGTGGGTGATAACTATAATTGTTGTGGACGTACATTACTTTACCCGGATATAAGGTGATACAAAATAATTGAAAAGGTTTTTTTATCAAAATTTTCAAAGCAACCAACAATGACTATATAAGGAAATGCTACACAGGTTTCAGTTATATGGATTATGCAGTGATGAGACCGGAGCTATTCCAATCTTTTGGCCTGATGATGAGATCACGAGATTAACCGGTAGAACGGTTCATGATGTTGACGCTGAACATACCCAGGTGAACAACTGTTGTATATATACATTAATGAAAAATTGATTACAATTTTGTATTACTAAACAAAATGAACTACATTAGGTAGAAGGTGTGAAGCAAATTTCTCAAATCTTGAAAGCACTTGAGAACAAGAAGTACAACATTACCATAAATGTCACGGAACAGAATGTGAAAGAAGGTTCTAAGGTGTATAATGCTTCTTATATTTCGGAACCCATAGAGATAACTGACACTCATTCTCCAAACCTGAAGATAGCTACTCATATGGATGAAACTCAGATTACTAATGTATGTACGTTATTTACTGGTGACGTCTATTTTTTCAGAAATAATTGAGAATGTTAATTATATTATCATTTACACCAGGTTACTAATAAAGAGTCTCCATCTAAGGCTATTAGCCCCCCAACAGTGGTATCCACAAACCGCAGTCGACCTTGACTAAATGTGGAGCCTTTGGAGTACAATGGTCAACAATAACAGAAGAAACCTAAGGTCAAAAAAATTAAGCAAGAGAAGGTAGCATAATTAAAGTTATTTATTGTGATACAGTCAATTTCCCTATGTATTCAAATGTGTCCAACATTTTATGATTTCCTGCTTTGCAGATTTGAAGTCACTCTCACACTATGGAAATGAATGCATTATAAGCTGCATGTACTGCTTATTCGGACACATTGATCATAGGAAGCTGCATACTTCTTTCAGAAGTTTTATACACATTTGACATGACTGAATGTAATGGTCTTAAACAAATTTGTTTTGAAAAGATGGGTAATGCTTGTAAATATAGATGTTCAAATGCATAACTTATTTATTACAACGAAACAGAAAATGTTGTTTTTCAACCACTATTCACATTAAATCTCCCAAATTAAAGTGAATGATATTAAAGTGATTACACATTGAACCTATTTCAATTATAACAAATTTACAATTGGCGAAATGTTTTACTTTACTCTACAAATGGAAATTATAACCAAATCAGTAAAACATTAAATCATGACAAAATCAAATAAATTTTAGACAAGTAATGTGCAAAACATTTATACAAAATTTGGAAAAAGGTTTAAAGTGCAGTAAACCAACCAACAACCTATGTGCATCATTCAATTTCTACACCAAAGAAAATCAAACATAATTGCAATCACAGAGCACTACAATGTCAGCTGTAGGAATCGATAGCTAAGAAATGTCCACAAAGGGCGGACCGATTGGAAAGTTAGAGTACGAATCATCCGAGAATATCGAGGGGTTACCACCGATGGAAAAATGTTCAAAGCTTACAATTTACTAATGCTTGATAATAAGGTAATCTCATACTATGTTTACTCCTTTAAGACAGATTAAAAATAACACTAACAAGTATATGTGGGAACATTGTCCCAGAATTGCAGGATGCATGCTTTTGTACCAACAGCCTTGGCAGATAAAATGTCCAGGTTGATTGTCGAGGGAAAGGTGTATATCATTAAAAACTTCCAAGTGAGGGAGTATACTGATGGTGATAAGTATAGACCTGTTCAAATGGATAAACAGATCGTAGTCACGGCTGATACAAGAGTTAAAAAAGTGGAGGAAAAAGATATTTGTATACCACACAACAGCTTTGATCTGTTTGAATATGGAGAGCTCAAACCGATGACAACGCAAGTCATGTACCTAACAGGTTATATCTTAATCCATTCATCAGTATATTTTTACAAATTGAAAATAAAGTATACTAATTTTACTGCATTCACAGATGTCATAGGAATTAAGGAAAAAAGACCGAGCATTAACCGAGTCCCAAACAAACAAGTTAATATCAAATTCAAGATAACTGATGGCAGGTAAAAGAAACAAGTTAGTCATTTTAATGTAGAGTTCATTTGTAATCTATTGGTCTAATATGAAAGCATATCCAGCAAAAAAATCAATGTGACCTTTTGGCGTGATTTTGCTGAAGAGTTTGAAAAAGCCTTGCAACAAGACTTAGAGGAACCAATAATTATCATTATCTCAAGTGGACGAATAACTAGCTGGAATGGTAAATCTTCTTTCATACAATCACAAATTATTAGTCCCTAATTTAGAGCATTGACGATGTTCTTATTTAATAGACCAACTGGATTTGTGCAACTACTCTCCAACCAAATTTTAGCTCAATTATGATCATCACAGTGTCACCAAATTGCGGAAGAAGTAAGTCAAATGTCGTACATCATAATTTCACATATAACACAACTAATGGTGATGCGTATATTCGTTGTAGAATGATAGATCCTAATTTTTCTAAACATACAATTGGTCTAAAGAAGCAACCAATTAGAGTTTGTACTATTGATGAAATCAAAAATTTGAGCAAAAACTTCCGTGATCAAGAAGTTATTTGCAAAGCTACTATAAAAGGTGTTGAAGAAATAGGCGATTGGAAGAAACACTTCCGCACCTCATGCTACTTGGAGACTCAGTTTGTAGAAAATGAGTTTTTCTGCAAAAACTACAAAAGAAACGTTCCTCAGACATTGAAAAGGTATAGTCCAACAATATACAAAATACTAAAAACTTGGTTTGTTATATACAGATTTAATGAACATTTTCTTTACAGGTTTCACATTTCAACGGTTGCTCAAGACACAACTGGCGTTCTCCCAATCATTTTGAAGGACCAAGAAATTCGGATTCTTACGCATAAATTTGTCGAAGATGTTCAAAAAGAGGTATAAAATAGAAAAATAATTCAACTACGTCAACAAAGTGTAGTTGTTACTAAAACAAAATTATATATTTAGGATAATTCCTTCCCAGAAGAAATTAAAGCCCTTCAAGGAATGAACTACACTTTCAAATTAAGAATTACTCAACAAAATATTGAAAAAACATCTTTGCAATATGTGACAACCGGGATTTTCCCGGGATGGGAATATGAAGAACCTAAGGAAACTCAAAATCAGATGATGCAGAGCACACAAAGCTTCTCAGCTGAGGTAATTTTGACATATATAATTTACTCATTTCATATGAACCTTATGAAAGTTTTTTAAAACATTACATGTATTACAACCATCAGGGGCATCTTACCATATTGACGCAATCTCACAACTGAACTAAAGGTTGGTCGACAGATTACATTTTGACTGCGGAAATGGGAGCAAACATGAGTTCCATATTTCTCACTGTATTGAGAACCAAATTCTTATGTAGCTGAAATTTAAACTTGAAATGTAATTCAAGTACCGTAATAGAAAATACTTTTGCCAGTCTTCTTCAGCGCTATTTGGTTTTGTAACTGTATTAGTTTTTATGATATAACACATATATAAATAATAAAATGATAACTAAATAACCAAATAAAATATGTAAGGACTTCTATATAAATTAAAAATGAAGCCTTAACGAATATATGTTTTACACCAAATAGTTATCAGCATAGAAAGAGTACTAAAATTTTTTAGTTGTCTTGATTCTCTTGACCATAACATACATACTTCTGCTACCCAAATACGAAAAATCATGGAATGGATAACAACTCATTACTGATGAGAAGAAAATATCCTTAGTTCGGGAATCACTTAGTACTGGGTAAGCTATGCGTTCTTCACAACTAATACATTGAAGTTGCGAATACTTCCATCACGCCAATTGAAGATACATGTATCACCAAGGTCGAGCTTCAAATCTTCCCTGAACATTCGCCATCCATCATTAATTGTAGTTCTCTTCCTATCACTCCTACGACGAATTTTAAGCAGCCAAACACGATTCCCAACATACGCGCTTATGTAATCAGTCTTCTTCCAACACTTACAGAGACTTCTAAATTGTACTGGGATATCCTACGAACAAAAAAATTTGAGGGAGTGAATACCAATTCTGTAGTTATTAATGCAACATAAAATTTAGGATCTAAACCAACAAAAATTATACGCTAATATTGCAAATAAGGAATATTAAAGTCAAATGAGAATGTGGAACAAATTTAAACAAATATTTAATTTAGTTTACATCATGTATACGCTGATATTGCATCAGGTATACTCAATCAGTAGCTGAAGGGCCAAGTCTTATAATTATTTATTTCTAGGTTATTTGATATCAACTCTTTCACTTGCTATGTTTTATAAATGACACATACGACATCTAAAGTAAAGTATTTAAGCTTATGAGTTGGAGAACACATTTTAAGAACATAACTAAATTGCATAATTATCTATGAAAAAATAATTTACTTAGCCGTGTTTCTAAGTTCTTCAAACGGTTTTACAACGTCAATAAGTCGAAGTCGAAGACCTAATAAAAAACATATGCAACAATATATAGATATAATATCCAACCAGCCATATTATTTATGTGGATGAGCCATCAATAATTAAAAATGAAAAAATAAATTTATGTACGAAGGATCTTGACAGTAATTCGGGATCAACAAAAATACTAACATCCAGAATGTAATTTAGTGTGACCAGTCATTGTGGACATAATCTCAGCTAAACATAAATATATTATTCTGCAACTCACACACAATAACACTATAAATTTGTCCAAACTAAATGAGTTCAGTTCAGGTATATTACTTACCACACCATGTTCATTCCATAAAAGATGAAACTGCTTAACACCAAACTGAAATGCAGGAGCTCCCGTTACATCACCAAAAGCAGAAACTGATATGTAAAAGTTTACATCACAACTGCTACAAAACTAAGGCAACAGTCTTTATTATACAAGTAATAACAAAAAGGGGGTACCAGATTGAGGGGGAAGTGGAGACAGAGGATTCTCAATATGTGTTTTGTCAATAGTTGTCACTGAGATTTTCCGGTGACCATCAAAAGTGAAAAACAACAAATGGAAGCAATTCAAATCTACAACATGTAACATATTGCACAGACTCTGCAAACCGGTCAAATCACTTATGCTATTGACACCTCGCCGGTATTGCCCGACAAACTCATAGCCACTGCTGACAACAAATTCCACTCTTTCAGGAATAAGGGCACCGACATGATCATCAAACTCTATCGGTACATACTATACAAATGTAAACATTCAATCAGTTATTGTATGAGGTATGAAGAGAAACAAACAATTAATTTTAGGGTTAAATATCAAATAGGTCATTTACTGCGTTCAAATGTATCAGGTGAGTCACTGATTACAAAACTGACTCAAATGAGTCACTCATTTAAAAATTTATATTAAAAATATCACTCTACCGTTAGTCGAAATTCTTAAAAATATTATATATTGAGTTTCACACATTTTTTATGAATAATATTACATCCAAATGAAAGATTCTGAGTTCTAGTATTTTAGATAATATTTTTAAATTTTTAATAATTTATCTACTATTTATTTTTATTTAAATAAAATAAAACAATCAAAAAATTAAAAATAAATAGTTGATAAAAATTTAAAAATCTAACAATATTATCTAAAATAGTAGAACTCAGAACCTTTCATTTAGATGTAATATCATTTATAAAAAATGTGCGAAACTCAATATATAATAATTTTAAGAATTCCGACTAACAATAAAGTGATATTTTTGATACAAATTTTTAAATGAGTGACTTATTTGAGTCAGTTTTGTAATCAGTGGCTCACTTGATACATTTGAACGCAGTAAATAACCTACTTGATATTTAACCCATTAATTTTATGTCTAAATATGAACATTAACTTACAACAGAATCAATTACTGGACCACCCCCTCCAAGATTCCTAACAAATGTCCAGCCACCATCATAAATAGAAACTGCCAACAGAGGACGAAACAATTATTTACATACCAACATATTAGAAAAACAGGAAAAAGATTGTAGACAGGAAATACCAGGAGATAGATGACGCTCCTGCAGTGGATGCACTATACTCGGATACTGTATCTCAGACCCGTGCATGTCAAGAATCACGACTTTCATATCAAAATTGCCCACATATTCAAACAACAAAGTGTTACCACAGATTATACCAAAGTCGTGGTAAAATTCACGCAAGCCATTGAACTTCTCATTCAATTTGTCAAAATCCAGCCATATTTCATAACCGGTACGAACAATAATCTTCAAAGTAGCGGGAATACGAGAGCCATATTTCATACAAAAAGCATGAGGAACACGCTGACAATACATATGGAATACATTAAGATATGAAGATAAACAAATATTTTTTCCATTAAACAACAAATAGCATTACACATACCATTTCATTGGAATTGCATCCAGACAAACGAAGACGTCGAGCAAATTTGGGTGCTAATTCCATCACAAAATTAAGATCCCTACAATACACATACCGTGATAAAAAAATCCGGTAACAATCAGTTCACACAATAAGGAACAATTGAGATAATGAACAATAAGGAACACAATAAGGAACAATAAGGAATAATAAGGAACGCAATAAAGAACAATAAGGAACATTAAGGAACAGAAAAAGGAACAATAACGAACACAATAAAAAATAATAAGGAACAATTGAAATTAAAACTGCCACAATACATTCACACAATACAGAATACATCAAGGAACACTTGAGATAATTTTAGTTTGAACACAAAACAAAGTAACAACACAACAAAATAAAAACCTAATAAAGAAATAGAGTAACAATTATTTGGAAGAACGCAATTGTAAAACTGTAAAAATGATTGAACTTACTGTATGTCACTTCTTCTGTGTATGTAAGAGACCTGTTGTGTAGGAAACCTAATGCGGATATAAATAAGTATAAAAGGGGGAGGTGGATTCAATAAGACTTAAGAATAAAAGGGAGTTACAAATTTCACATTGATGAATACACAACTTTAACAGTTAAATTGAATGTCTTCCGCCCACTTGAAGAAGTCAAACAATGTAAATCAACTACTTTCTGACAAAATTACCCTATTTACAATTTAGTGTTCTATGCATATTTAATAAATACATAAAAAATCAACCATATCACACTTCACAATCACTTTTATAATAAAAATTTACAAAAAAACCATGTTTTACAAATATATATATATATATATTTAATTTTTATTCATATTCATTGACAACGATTTTTCTACAATTCAAATTCAATTTACAAATATTTTAATATATATGAATTTTATAATTAAACAAACATTTTGTGTAACAAAATCATTTCCGGTTACAATTATATTAATAAAAAAGTTCATCAAGTACTGCCCACAAAATTTTAACATTATTAGGTCAATCTAAGCAAAAGCAAAATTTCCATCTCTGATTTCTCTCACTATTTTCTCTTACCTCAAACCCAAATTCATAAATTTTATAGCATTATATAACTTCAATTTTTGGGTCATATATCCTTTTTTGATTGAATATACATTTTTAAGAAATAAATTTATTTAACAAAAAACATTAGTAAACCATGCGTAGCGGGCAAGGCCTTCTAGTATTGGTATTGTTTGAAAATTTTGGTTTACCATTGGGTAATTACTCAGTTTTGGTATATGGTTGGTTTGATAATTTGACTAGTTGGATATTTAAATATAACAAATGACTTAAAATAAGCAAATTGATGTTTATATTAAGAAAAACAGTAGTTACAGTGTATATTTTTTGTGCCAAAACTGATGTAAATAATACTACATAACAACATTGTTTAGAGAAAGGCAACCGATATCCCAGAAAAGGCAACCGATATTTTTGTAAATTATATTGACTTAAAATCAATATTTAGTGACGATAATTAAAGCTAAGGGATTGCAACTTTAAAATTTATTAATTTTAATTTTTTACAAAAATCTAGAATAGCCAAGGGATTGTAACGTTGGAGTGAATAATTTTTATATACTTTTCAAAATTTCTTAGTCTTTTGTGGCGATGCCTGACCAGAGGTCACTAACTTACTGTTAAATATTTTTAAGGTAATAGGGTTGGGATGGAGAAAAAATATTACTTTAGCGAGTTTATTATTTTATCGGGAGTAAAACTATATTGTGTCCATTATGTTGGGACCGGGAAAAAATATTATTTTAACAAAATTATTAATTTAACGATTATTACTTAATCGAGGTTCAACTTTATTTATTTTTTTATCGTAGTTAACCCGCAGCCGCTACCATTCGGGTGCGCACTGGGTAAAACCTACGGACTCACGTAATAGCCTGCTAACCACGTGAACCAAGGTAAATCGCATTTAAGCGACGGATTCTGATTCAGGAGATATAATTATAAATTCTTCTCCCGTGAGATTCGAACTTGTGACTATAGTATAATTATTCTCTCTTTAAACAACCGAACTGATAAACCTTACGGGCATTTCAATTGTATATTACATTATCACAATACAGACATCTAGTAACGCCAACGGTGCAAGCCTGGTTCAATTATATACATGAGCATGATAGCAAGACTATGTGCTTTAAACTTTAAATTATTGTCCTCAATTTTTGTCCTTTTGGTTTTGGACACTAATTCTGGAAATATACTGGGATCCACCTGGCAGTGTTGACAAATCTAAAAAAGCTCAATGATTGAGTTAACTTTCAAATGATTCATCATTTTATACATATCTTGCCTAAACTTAATATTATAAAAATTAAGTACTTCAAATGATTGAAACTAAAAGATATTAGCATTAAGTAAAACAGATCTGATTAATTAAAGTTAATGATACATAATCTTTTACACAGAGTTGCTTTAGCAAATTGCATGCCACTAAAAGGGAAATCAGTATCTGATTAAAAGGAATATTCCATATGTCCATGTGTATGATAGGCTTAATCATGGTTTTAAAAAATAAAATGCTAAAAATTTTAAATATTTTTCTCAATTTTTTTAAATATTAATTTGTCAAGTTTGTAACTTGTAAATTTCCTAATAATAATATGAATAACGCGTGTATATATACGTCTCCAAATCAAAACCCGTCACGTATATGACACATTATCTAATAAAGAATTTGGGAAATAAATTTGCTACCTAACACTAAAATCATGAGTTTCTTAATTAATACTACAGGTAAAGTTTGATTCGATTTTTGTGATCAAATTAAATTATACATATTTTTTGGAAACAAGTATGTAATGATTAATAAAATGAATTTATTTTATTTAATTATTTTAATACTTCGTACAAATAAATCTCGATATATGAATATGTTCGGGACCGAAATATCATATTTATTTAATGAGATTATCTATTTATCGAATTTAAAATATATTATTTCTATTATTTTGAGAGAAAATTATTAATTTTGACAAAATTATTCATATGTCAAGATTTTATTGTATGTGATTAATATTTTGACAAGTTACTTTGATTACCTCTCAATTATTCAACTAATTACTACAAAATCGTCTCGTCGGTCGTCTCAATTAAATAATTACTAATTATTTAATGAGTTAGGTTCTCTATGCATTACATAAAATGAATTGTTAGGAGTTTTTTCGTATTGTTTGTAGGATAGACAATTTACTGTTATATAAGAAGTCAGTTAAATTTATCAGTATTGAGGTCTAATAAGGTTTTTTGGAAGTGACCCGTAAATAAACTCATAGAAACTCGATTCGAAACGAATAATAACATGTTAATGTGGAATTAAGCATGTTTAGCAAGACCTGTTAGGTTTTGTATATTTTCAAGTAAATCGAGGGGCTTTTACCGGTTTTCTCCGGTGGAAAGCCCCAACCTCTTATTCTCATTTATTTTCTTTCAATAAAACCCATTTTTTTGGGTGTTTGTGTGTCTCTCCTCTTGGAGTGTGTGTTTTGTCTCTCTTTTTGGAGTGTTTGTTATGTTTTTATTTAGTCATGCTTGGGTTTATTTGATGATGGATCTGTTGATGACGAATTTATTGATAATTTTGGTGATCTGCAAAGCCTGCATCGGATCTGGGACAGTGGTGATTATTGCAAGAGCTCGCCTTTCACAACTCAAGATTGTTCATCTTTCATGGGTTTATACTTTCGACATGTCTATAGCTGGTTTCCGGCATGTAGATAGCTGGGGTGCATTCGGCATGTCTATAGTCGGTGTCCGGCATGTAGATAGCTAGGGTGCCGCTTCTCCAATCTCATTTTATGCGATTGGTGTTTCTGAATACTGGGCTAACCATAGTTTTTATGTGATATGGTCAATTGCGATGTTGCTATTTTCAGAGATGCTGCTACAATTTGGATCGCTTGTGATGTTTTTGATTTCGTTTTTAATTTCAAGAACTTTTAAATTCTACGTGTTAAACAATTAGGAAACAAATCATCTAATTTTTTAATATGTTATTTATTTTATCACCTGATTATATCGACAGTTGTGGGTTTATCTCGATATTCAATTTAATGAGAATTTTCTGCATTTGTAAAAAAAAACATGTTTAGCCGGACCCAAAAATAATAAAATGAGTCACAAACTCGGTCATGTATAAGGAAGAGCGGGATCACACAATAAAAAAGGCAGGTCCCACAAGTCAGATGGTTTTACTAATATGAGACATAATAGTACGAACTATGTTCAAAACGGATAATATCAATGAAATTAAGACTCCGTTTGCGGCCAAGAAAAAGTTCATATTCATATACTCCCTCAGTCCCTCCCAAATGTTTACATTTGGCCAAATGTTTACATTTGGGTGGAGCGCGGAGTTTAAGAAAAATGATAAAATAGTGGAGGAAAGTTAAAAAAATGAGTAAAGTAGTGGGACCGATTAATATTATATGTATGAAGTGGGTATAGTGGAGAGAAGTAGTGGATTTGTTATTTTAAAAATTATAAAAATCTTACTATTTTTGGAAAGTTTTGAAATGTAAACAATTGGATGGGACATCCAGAAAAGGAAAGTGTAAACAAATGGGAGGGACAGAGGGAGTAATATATCTACCAACTCCTAATTAATGGAGAAGTGTTACTCTCTCTTCCTCTCAATTGTTATCGTTTTTAGAAAAGTGTCCAAACACGTATTTTAAGATGAATAAAAAATATAGTTCTATAATTTATTTTAAATTTTTTTTTCTGACTAAAAATAGAATGTTTAAATTTTTATTCAATAAAATAAAATTTTTTAAAAAAATTATACTTTTCTATTTTTAAAAGTAGAATATTAGTTTAAAGGTGAGCTTTTGTTAACTTTAAAATTATTATCATTTCTGGAAAAGTATATTTTTTTTTAAAATTTTTATTTTAAAAATATAATTTCCCAATTATTTTAAAGGTGAGCTTTTGTTGACTTTCGACACGTATGAGGATGACTGTACGTCAGTATCTTCATCATTTTAGTGTTCTTGATCATATCATATAAATTTTAATATATTTTAAGTACCGCACTAATTTCCTAGATTTGAGGATAACAAATCTTACAAATGAGTAATATTTCTTATCGTCAAGGGTGTGCACGGTTCAGTTCGGCTCTGTTTTTATCGAAAATTGTTACCGAACCGTGTATGTCGGTTCGGTTCGGTTTCTAGCTATTAATCGTAACTGAACCGTTCAGAACGGTTATTTTTGGTTCGGTTTCAGTTTTTTTTCGGTTTTTATTTTTTTTAAAAAAATAATTATTTAATATAATATTAAGAATATTTGTAGATGTTATTTAATATAAATCTAAGAAAATTAATTGTTTAGTATAATGTAACAAATAAGTAGCATCGTTAAATGAGGGGATTCATATTGATAAATTAATAGAGCTCTAATATAAATGATTATTGAGTAAGTGCAAGTAAATCCCTTGTAGCAAATTTAAGATAAAGCTATAATAAAAAAATTATAGAGTATATAAATAATGTATACTAAAATTTAGTCGTACTGTTGTACACTAGTACTGCAACTCTTTTTTTATATATAACTATTATCACACCTCTTCAAAATGCCACTTTAAATAAAAAAAAATTATGATCCATGTACAGGCCCAACAACAAAAGATTTTTAAAATTTTTATATAAATTTGGCAAGTGTCAATAAGTAAATAAATATTTATTAAATATTTTAAAATAATATTAGCGGCTCGGTTTTTAGTTCAGTTTTAAGGATAAAACCGTAACCGTTATTAAACCACCCAGTCGGTTTGGTTCGGTTACGGATTTTTTCAGTTTCTGTCGATTTCGGTTTTTTTCGGTGCAGTTTTTCGATTTTTCGGTCCGGTTACGATTTTTCGATTTTTGTTTACTCAACCTAATATTGTACTTTTGGGGTAAACAGAATTTTTAAACAACTCGCGGGGTAACCCGTATTCTCAAATAGTCAAATTGACTATCAACTTGTAAGTTTTAACTTTTAGTAAGTAGTGCGGGTAATTGTTGAGTAACCAGCTCATCTAAAACCTTAAGGTGTTAGAGGAAGACCCCAATAGGATCATATATTTAACACTCCCCCTCACTCGAAAGCCCATTTATGGGTCGAAGAGTGGAACACCGACACCCATCTTTGGGGTATCAATTGCCTTTAGTGTCCACATTAAATTGTGAGATTGTTGGGGGTGGCTGGGAATCGAACCTTAGTTCTCCCGCCAGCCTAAGCTCTGATACCATGTTGAGTAACCAGCTCATCTAAACCTTAAGGTGTTAGAGAAAGGCCCCAATAGGATCATATATTTAACAGTAATTCGAGTATGCAAGAGATAAGATTGAAATTTCAGATTTAAACAACTTGTTTTTATCAGGATATGATTTTTAAATAAATAATGTTAGATAAGATAAGTCAAAATTCATATCAAAATAGTTATAAAATAATATAGCACGATAAGTATCGAAATTTAATTTGTGTCCGTATATGAATGCACACAGTATCCCATATTATTGGAAAGAAAAGCTATCACTTTTAAAATATTTGAAAAAAAAATTATAACAAAATTTCGACCACTAACATTTTTCTAATTTATTTTAATTCTAATTGGTGTTTGTCAATCAATTCTAATTTTAATAGATATTAAAGTTAGCTTCCTCCATCAATTTAAATCTTCTTCTATCAATTTAAATTAATTTGTTCTACCAATTTAAATTTTATTATATCGAGTTCTATATTATTCTAATTGATATTTGTGGCTAAAATAAATTTAGGCGAACTAAATATAATGAATTGGCTTTGGTTGATATAATAGGTCTCGGGTTAAAACTAAATAATAAATACTACTGATCCGGCTATAAAATTATACTATTGAACTATGATAAACAAAATAATATATATTATTCTTCCAGGAAAAATATATTATATAATTAAAATTAAAATTAAAATATAATTCAACTAACTAAAAAATAAAATAATATATAATAATTATGCAGATTAAAACAAAATTATCTTATAGATCTGGACTTAAAAAAAAATAAAAAATAATAAGTTGGATTTTGTCGGTATAATGGACCTCGGGTTAAAATAAAATAATAAAAACCACTAATTCAGGATAAATCAAATTAATGTCAAACTAAACATAATTCGTATCATATAGATATGAATTAAACATTAACTTTTAATTAAAACATAATTAATATTTTTTTTAAACACACATAGTCACATAGAATTATTAATAAAACTGTATAATTCAATTAGTAATATTGTCTTTTTAAAATAGCTTTTATAGTCAATCTATTAAGTAATAACTCGCAAAAATATTTTTTTTAAGGTCCTAGGAGACATTGTATTTTTATTTTGAATAAAATAATAAAAATAACATTTTTTCTAGGTAACGAGCCTATTACTTTCAATAGGTTTAAATGTTCTAAAAAACTATGAACATATAGATATATTAATATAATTATCATGAAGGCTATAATTGCGTGAGCCCGTAGGGTTTATCCAGTGCGCACCCAAAGGGTAGCGGCTGTGGGTTACCTACTATAAAAAAAAATGTTAAACGAAAAAATTTAAGAATTTCAACTCAATTTTTTAAATATATATATATAATATTAAAAAAAATGTTTGATCAGTGTGGGTTTTCAGCTAGTAAGATATAAATTGTCATGTTTATGTACACATGTAATTTTAGTTGAAAAAATGCCCAAAATACACCACTTTCCACCTTCAACTACCGAAAATATCCAGATACGCGTAAACCGCCCAAAATACCCACGAATTACGTATTTCAGAGATGCGTATTCAGCCTTTTAAATTGTAACTAAGAATACGCATGTTAAATATGCGTATTCACTTTTGATTTTACAAAAAATATGTATGATCAACATGCGTATTCACAAAAAAACAAAAAATGAATACGTATGTTAAGCATGCGTAATCTTTGTTAAAATTTTTAAAACTGAATCCGCATTCCCCACATGAATATTCAGTGGGTAAAAAAGGCGGAACATCCCGCCAATAGGTATTTTGGGCAGATTTTCCCAAATGGTGGGCATTTTGATTTTTCACCCATTCTAGTTTTAAAACTTTTCCGAAATTACCATTGAAATTGATGTTATGAAATCTATGCTTCAACGAGAGTTGATTATTATGTTAAATTTGTATGACAAAACTGGACATTCAAATTCAACAATATAACCAAGTTGGCTATTTTTGTTAATGAACTTGCATGATTGTAGTGCTTCCCAAATTAGACAAATTATATGTATAATATTTTGCTAAAGTCTAGTACCATTGGAAATATTTTCCTAAATGTGTCACCTTGAAGTATTATCAGAAGTTGCGTTCATACATGTGCGCCTAATAAGTCAAAACCCACTATGTGTTTGTCAAATTATTTGTTAAAAATTTTGGCAAAGATTTTTTGCGAAATACTAGTATAATATAAGTAAGGTGGTAAATGAGCGGAACCAAGTCGAAATCTTAAGTGTTTATATTTCAATTCGATATATCGAACTCCAACTTTTATCGAGTCAAATTTTTTATCCATGTATCAATTCATTAATAAAAATATTATTCACGAACAAGTTCACGAACAGCTTATGAATTATAGTTCAACGAACTCCTCACAAACTATGATTTAACGAACAATGCATGAATATTGTTCACGAACTCTTAATCACAAATAACTTGGCTTATGAAATCGTTCTTATGATTTCATAATTATTGACGAGTTTCACTTATTTCTATATTCTACTCAAATTCGGCTCATTTACAAAACAAATCTTAAAATTATGTTCATGTTCGACTCATATATAAATCGAACCGAACTTGAGCCGAACTATTTCCAAACCGAACACCGAATTATAAGAAAAACTTCGTTATAAGTTGATCTTGGATTGGATCGAAGGGGGATAACTGATAACAGGGAGTATATGGAATATTAATCATAAAACAAATATAGAGTATTAACCCAGAAATTCTCTCATAAATATTAGAAACATGAATGAGTCATCTGCTTATGTGCTAGAGATTTTCATTAACAGAGAAGATTACATCTTACAACAGTCTAATACTTTGTTTGACTCAACAAATAACAAAATATAGATTTGTTCAACTAAATAAATAAATTTACCATATATACAAGTATGAGTCCCAATTTTCCAGTAATCTGTGTTTGAACACATATTTGTATAGTCATGCACACATATAAGCATGTACACTTATATAACAGTAAACACCTGTGGAGAGATGTCACAGTAGCTGCAAAAGCCAACAAGAAAATGAAGGAATGAAGGTCTCTTTCAATTTCATTTCATAGCAAAATAATTTTGAAACGTTTTAATTTTCATAATTTAAGTTATTGAAATTCGATGTCGTTACTCTGCATGTACTACCACTATTCTTAGCTAGTTATCTCGTTTGTAATTTCTGATAAGTAACTTATAAGTTAAAATGTTATGTGTTGATGTGTTTTCGAGTTATAAGTTATATGAATGCTAGTTTAAACAAATGCATGCTACATAATGGTAAAGATGTTTTTTTTTTTGTTTAAATCAGTTGCGTAAGTGGTGTATTCAATTCAGATTTTTTTAATAAGTAACTTATAGTTTAAAGTATATATGTATTTCCGAGTTATAAGTTATATGTATGCTAGTTTAAACAAATGCATGCAACATGATGGTAAGATGGTCCTCTTTTTTTGTTTAAATCAGTTGGATAAGTGGTGTATTCAATTCAAATTTTTCTAATAAGTAACTTATTGGTTAAAATATGTATGTATTTCCGAGTTATAGGTCTTATGTATGCTAGTTTAAAAAATTCATGCAACATGATGGTGAAGATGGGCTTTTTTTGTTTAATTAAACCAGTTGCATAAGTTTGTATGTTCTTAGCTGGACTAAATAGGTGATCAAATTATTGAAGTTGTTGATTTTTTGTTATTAAATTGTTTAATTTTTTTAATCTGAATAATGATTTGATTTGCTCTTTGCTTGTCGTATGAGATCTCTAGTATTGATGACAATAATTTTGCTAATCACAAAACAAAGATCATGACTTGATCGAGTTTGTGTATCTCTCTTTACTTCCGAGCGGAACATACTAGTACTTTATATTTGTTTTGGCTTGGTTTAGATTTGGTGCGGAACATACTTAGTACTTAATATTTGTTTTGGCTTGGTTTAGATTTCAGGAATGATATCGATAACGATTTGAATGAACTAGTAGAATTAGCATGACATGACTAGCAGTGAATCAAGCATTGTAATGATATTAATTATTAGATTATTAGGATTTTCTCATTTGCTAGAACATCGAGAAGAAAGAAACAAGTTTACGTTTTTCCTTTGCCAGCAAAATTTGCAGATGGGTCCAAATTATGATCGACACTTAGTGGCTACTTAATTGATTTGAGTGAAAGCAACTTATTATCATCTTAGAAACCAATCACCAGATTGCGTTACATGTGATTAGGTTTAATGGTCTATCTGTTGTAAGAAGGAAGGCAACTGAAAGTGATACTGATACTAATTGCCATTACATCTGTATATCGATCGATTTTGAAACTTCAGAGGATAATTTAAATAATCGAGGGGAAGAACAAGAATTTCATGATTAAGTGGAGGCACTGTTTGCAACTTGTGAAAGATGTTTCTCCCTTATGCTGGGAGGCAAAATTCTATTTATACTTTAAGAGAAAAGGATCAGAATATGTCAAAGAAAATAGTAGTGGGAGAAACAGGGAGGGATAATCGACGATTAAAGAAGGGTCCCGATCCCTGTCAAGTGTATGATGTAACGTACTTAATAAGCGTTGTAAGAATGAATAGTTGTTTTAGGGGTTCATTTGGTTTTAGCGGCCAGGTTAGGTTTTTAGTGTAGTTAACCTCATCGCGTCTAAAAAGACAACGGTAAAGATGTTACATCATACGTTTGTTGTGGACCATCTGAAACTATAAAAGATGGACGGTTTTAAACAGTGTTTCTATCTGAGGTAGGGACACTTGGTCATGTTCTATGTTGCTGTAGTGGATGATTGACATTTTTAGTGTGCTGGTGCATTATGAGTTATACACCTACTACTACACATGCTAATGCCATGGGTACTAAAGTATGTGCATGTGAAAGAGCACTCGAGCTTAATTTACATGAACAAGGGAAAAGGGGAAATGAGACCTAGCAAGAAAGCAAGGATTGTTATTCATAGGATTTAGACATAATATAATGAGATGTTTTCAACTCTGCAATTATGAGATTCTGTTTTCAGTAATAGCGATTTAAGGGTGTTCTTCAGATGATGAAGGAATGAACAAAATTAAATACAACCCCACAAAGCTGACTTACATTCCTGGCCATGGTTTAGGGGGAATAATGATAATTGCCATCAGTTTTACTAACTCGAGTTTCTTAGATAGGGAGTTATCAGAGTATCTGTTTCGACAACAGTCAGGCCATTACACAAAGCTTTAGATTGAGAATAGCTCTCATCTCCATCTTTTGGCTTCACAAGTCTTTGTGCACAAGAACTGTTTAGGGGAGCATGTCTGAAAGCTGATATGAAAACTGCTAATTATATATGCTAGCCCTTAAAAAGTGTTTATATCTCATGCTGTTAAAAATAGGGACAAATTTCACAACATTGATTGAAATGTGTATTAGTTTCCCGTGTGAAAAGGCGTTATGGTGTGTTTTCTCTACAATCTTCTTGAGGAATTGAGCACGGGAGATTCTGCATAATGCTGACATTTACTTAATACCTTGGCCAATTTGACTGCACCTTCATAAATTCATCATTTAGACAACACAACCGCCCTCATACTTTGTGGAAAACGATAGCTCATATCAAGAAGATATGGGCTCTGTAAAAGCATGCATTTCATGTCTAAATCTTATAAGGCCTTCAGATTGTATGATCTGGCTAGTGTTGTTTTACCCTTCTTATATTTTCCCATATGGACAAATTCGAAAAGGAAGCAAAAGAGTTCAAAGCTGTTAGTTGTGGGGCAGAAAAAGCACTAAAAACTCGAAAGACCTGGTGTAGAAATGTGGATCACTACTCCATAATCAATCCTTACCATACAAGCTGATTAGAGGTAGTAAAGAAGCTATTTGCTGTTGCATTAATGCATGCTACAGATTCCAGTTTTCCTTTAAATTCACAGATCAACATCATCTATATTTTTTCAATTATCCTAATAAATTGAAAAGGATGTATAAATGCTAAACTTTTAATGCAAAATGCGGTAGGCCTAATCTCTACCAAGCAGTATATGTCCCCAAAATAATAGTGGAGACTCACTTTATGTTACATATATTTGCCTATAAAAGGAGCAACTCTACCATGTCATACCAGTGTGAAAAGAAGAAGAAAGATCTCACTGATTAGTTTTCGAGTTTTCTGTCACCTTTACATAGCTCTTTGCTCCTAACAAGATATAGAGAAATGGTTAGTTAGCTACTAGCTCATCTTTTATCCTAGCTTCTGCTGATTATATGAAATTTCTGTCAACTGTCACTAGAGCTAACTCATATATGTACAACTTCTTGTTTTTGTCTCTCAGGAGGAGAAGATGAGTTGGACCGTTCCTGATGCTGTAGACTACAAGGGGTACCCTGCTGATAGGTCTAAAACTGGTGGTTGGGTGCCTGCTGCACTTATACTAGGTCTGTTCATTTGCCTCTCTACTACGATAATCTTTTAGGAAAATTTACGTACATATTCATGATAATAAGATGCGATATTAGCTAAGAGTGCATTCAGTCTATGTAAGTAATGAAGATAGTTCATGCTCGAGATATATAACCCCATCAGAACTTTCAGGAGCAGAGACTTACTTGGTGTAAAACATTCGACGATAGTTGAAGAAAATTGTTATAGTTTATTCTTCTCTTTGAGTGAGAATATTATTGGGACCTCTGACATGAAAAACCAAAATATACTTTCTTTAATGATATTCATTCTCTTGTTGAAACTTCATCCCCGACATTCTGATTCTGTTATTCATGTTTACTGTAAAGATTCTCAGATCCCAGGTCTTTTTCCCATAATTTTTTAAGGACATGTCACCTATAACATACAGTGGAAAGGAATAAAAGCCACTTCCTTGTGGACCTCCTCTAACTGTTTACCTGTTGCTTAATCCATATTAGTGACTGATCAAATAATCATTAGTATCTCAAAATCAAGAAATTTGAACTTGAGGATATTCTTGACGGCTAAATATTTTTTTTTCTGCTGAATTATCCATGATCTTTTCGGGGGAACTGAAAATGATCAATACATATATATTTTTGTTGAAAACTTGCGAAGTAGTTTAATTTGTCATTCTAATCAATTTTGCAGGTATTGAAATATGCGAGAGGCTTTCAACAATGGGAATCGCTGTAAACCTTGTGACATATTTGGGTGGAGTAATGCATGTTCCCAGTGCAGCTTCAGCCAATATTGTTACAGATTTTATGGGCACATCTTTTCTTCTGTGTTTACTTGGAGGCTTTTTAGCAGACTCTTTTCTCGGTAGATACAGGACCATCGCGATCTTTGCAATTATCCAGACGATGGTAAGCCATATTTAAGTCTTGCTTTTATCTACCATCTTATCCTCAAACTGTTAGACATACGCCTTCATGTTGATTAGCTGAGATTATGATCTTTCAGGGTACTGCTGCATTAGCACTATCGACTAAATTGCCACAGTTTCGCCCACAACCTTGTCATTCTGCTGATCTCAACAACTGCAAACAGGCTAATGGTTTCCAGATGGGAGCTTTATACATTGCCTTATACTTGATTGCTCTAGGGACTGGTGGACTGAAATCTAGTGTTTCTGGATTTGGGACTGATCAATTTGATGAAAATAACGAGAAGGAAAAGGCCCAACGAGCATTTTTCTTTAACCGGTTCTTCTTCTTTATTAGCATGGGAACTTTGATGGCAGTCACCGTTCTTGTATACCTACAGGATAATGTGGACCGAAGCTTGGGATATGGGCTTTGTTCTGTCGCAATGATTGTAGCAATCTTGATATTTTTCTCGGGAAGAAAAAGATACAGGTACAAGAAAAGCGTAGGAAGTCCCATAGTTATCATTTTCCAAGTTATTGCAGCTGCTATTAGTAAGAGGAAGATGGAGCTTCCTTACAGTGTTGAATCTTTATACGAGGACTCTCCTGAAGCTTCTAGGATTCATCACACAGATCAGTTCCGGTAAGCTTTCTTCAAAGATCATAAGTTTGACGCGATACTCATGAAGGCATATTGGAACTTTAAACTATCAGTAGAAGTAAAGTTGAGTAATGTGATGTTGTCTAATATTATTAACTTTTCTGTTGTACAGTTTCTTGGATAAGGCTGCAATCGTGGCCGAGGGAGATTTTGATAAAAGCTGCCCTAATTCTGCTCCGAATCCATGGAAACTTTGCTCAGTGACAAGGGTTGAAGAAGTAAAAATGATGGCAAAACTACTACCAATTTGGGCTACAACCATCATATTCTGGACTACATATGCTCAAATGATCACCTTCTCAGTTCAGCAAGCATCTACCATGGACAGGTATATGGGAAATTTTCAGATACCAGCAGGCTCTCTTACCGTCTTCTTTGTGGCAGCAATCTTAATTACTCTGGCATTCAATGACCGCGTGATCATGCCAATCTGGAAGAAATGGAAAGGAAAACCAGGTACAACCTGACATCCTTGCTCTAAAACAGATTAACCCTTGTCTTTGCATCTATACTGTTAGCCTAACATAACTTCTTATCTTTACCAGGACTCAGTAGTTTACAAAGTATTGCAGTAGGCCTCATTCTGTCAGCTATTGGAATGGGAGCAGCGGCGCTAGTTGAGATAAAAAGATTGTCAGTTGCAAGTGACGTAGGACGCAACACTCCAGTTCTACCAATAACTGTGTTCTGGCTAATTCCACAATTCTTTCTTGTGGGTTCTGGTGAAGCCTTCATATACACGGGTCAGCTCGATTTCTTCATAACTCAGTCACCCAAAGGAATGAAAACAATGAGCACTGGCCTTTTCCTTACCACGCTCTCTCTCGGATTCTTCTTGAGTAGCTTCTTGGTATCTGTTGTAAAAAAAGTGACAGGAACCGGTGAAGGGCAGGGATGGCTTGCTGATAACATAAATTTCGGAAGGCTAGATTTTTTCTATGGCCTTCTGGCTATACTTAGTGCAGTAAACTTTGTGATATACATAATATGTGCAATATGGTACAAGCCACAGAAGGCTAAACCTGTGGTGGAGATGATAAACACAGGGAATAACAATCACGCAGAGGAGAAATGTTAGTCGATAACTAACAGATTAGCTGCTAGCTGTAGGATGTGTGAGCTAGCTTTAGCTATAAAATTCCCGCGATGATGACGAGCATGTACATTAGATGTGGTTTGGAGTTATATTGTCTTTGATGTTTTCATTTCCAGTCTGTGAATAGGAGTGAATCTTGTCTGATGTTCCAATATTTTGTATGAAGAATGTGGTTGTTCTTGGCTACAGCCCAGAAACTTACTTTTGAGCTCTTATTATTCTCTTTAAAAGGACAGAATCACATAAACTGTTAAAATAATAATATAAGATCTTGGAAAGATTTTCCTCTGATACCTTAAGGTTTTAGATGAGTTAGTTACTCAGCATATTATCAGAGCTTAGGTTGGCGAGAAGACTGAGGTCCGATTTCAGACCAAAGAATTTTTACATGCAGATACTGGACCAGAATGTCACATTACATAGGCTGGAATAATGGTATATTTATACATGTTATACTGATCTGCAGTTTTATTCTTAATGTTCTTATTCTGTTGTGGCCATTGGTTCTTCTTAGATATTAGGACCACCATGAAATCGAATTTTATCAGGAAAAGGATAACAACAGATAAAATTAAAGCAGATCGAAGTCGCAAGAATCTTTTCTCCTTTTCTTTCTGAATATATTTTTGATATATAATTGATTTCATTAGCTTTCTAAATCAAACTTCAAAGCATTCATAACGGAACATAACTCCTATTAAAAAGTCCGATCTGGAAAAGAATATATCTCTCTAGCTAAAGCGTGGGCAACCATATTAAACTTGGTAAAAAACAACGAAACCTTGTTTAATTCTCTGAGCATCCTACGACACTCCTTAACAATGCTTCCAAATTGAGACACCATTGCACATATGCCTCTTCTAATCTCAATACAAAGTAAACATTTACCACTAGACTATCTATCTCCTGCGGCCTGGCAATCTAACTGTCCTGTACATACAGTTATCAATTGACAGAATTTAGAAACTCCTGTGTGGATACTTCAACTCATATTTGAACCGCGGCCTAGACCTCATTTGATAAGAATTACAAACAGTATTTTAAAAAACAAACAAACATCACACCATCAAGTTCTTACCATAAAAAACGGATATCTTGTAATCCTCGACCTTTTATTAACATCGGAAGATTAATCCTTGACCTTAAAAGGTAAAAATACAATACTTGATGCATTTCACCTCAGATTGCCAAAAAAGTTTAGTATCTGCTAGGCTAAAAGCACAATGCAACATCTTATTGCCAAATAGAATATCTGGCATGCTGCAGCAGATGTTACTGTAATTGTAATGTTATTGATGCGCATACTACTTATATCATATCACTGCCAAGGAATATTGACCAATCTGCAGATTGCACAATTTGTGGTATTTAATAAAAATATCAGGTTGCAATTATCATTATGTACTCCAAATTTGTAAATATGCAGCCACAGACAGCTCAGAGAATTAAATATTGAATTGAAACAAATATATAACAGGATTATATATATTCCAATTGGAACCCTAGAACAAGATTCAATGGTTCAACACGATCACAGCATAGAAGTAACGTTAACATTATATAATGATAGGATAACAATTTAACCAGTTCAGGAGAGGAAAGAGGTAAATGTAATAAGCCTCAAAGTCATTCTTAGTAGCATACATGATGGTAGAATATATACCTCAGGCCTCTTAAAATAACATCCAAGTTAACAAAGAGTAGAATTATAAACGAAATATAAATATATATTACTGAAATTTAAAACTCCTATACGACACATACCAACTAGAAAATGATCTCGAATTCTCAAGTCTTCACATCACTTGACTCGATAACATACTACAATGTAGTAATTATTAAGTCTGCAAACTCACTTCTCGGATTCATTCTTCCTCGGCCCACCTTCTACTTCTTTCTCTCGCTCTTCCAACAACCTCCCAGCCTCCTCATCAGCTTGTTGTGATTTCTTCAGCGCTTCATTTGCCTTCATGTCCTGTAACTTTGCGTGATTATAATAAGCAACACCCAAGAAAGCCAGCCCGTATCCAACCAAATTAATAGCAGTCACCTTATCCTTGATCACAGACCAAGAAAACGCAATCAACAACCAATCCTTAACCACCCCAGCCACATTCATAGTCAATGCAGAAGTCTTCCCAACAAGCAAAAACACCGCAAGATTCAAAGCAAACGCACAAACAGAATTTGTCCCGAAAACAAAGAAATCAAAATGAAAACTCGAAGTCTCCATCAACACAGGCAACTCAACAATAAACCAAGGCACAGACAAGAACACCAAACAACAAGGCGCAACATAATACAACGATGTAATCGGATTCAACTTAATCCCCTTAGCATTCAACAAAATCTGAATCAAAACCAACCTAGTAGCCTCAAATGCAACAGCCCCTAATTGCAAAACAACTCCAAACACATCAAACTTAGCCTCACCATAAGCAGCAATCCCTACCCCAAAACTAATCGAAACCATATTAACCATAGTATCCGACTTAAACGACTCTTTCTTAAACATAACTCCAATAGAATAAACAGCAACAGGCATAAGGGCTTTCAACATTTGTATAAAACTCACAGATAAATAAATATAAGCAGAATTAGACAACCAAAGACTAAGAGCATAAAGAGCACCAATAGGCACTACAGACTTCAAATAAAGATCTTTAGACATAGTCACAGGCTCAACAATCTTGAAAAAATTAACAAGAACAAAAGCAAGTGATGAACAAAAGGCCATGTGAATCATTGTAAGAGAAATAGGGTAAGGCCAGTTATAAAGCTTCTTATCTAAGATGTACTTGTTGTAGACAATAACAGAGAAACTGAGGAAGATCCAGACAGCAACATAAGCATAAGACAGCAAGACTTTCTTGAGTACACCTTCAGACAAAGCTCCTCCTTTTCCCATGATGTTTTTTAAGGTTAAAGATTTGATTTTGATGGGATTTTTTGATAAATAAGCCAAACCCTGAGATGGGGTTTGAGATTGAGGGATTAAAGATGGGTGTGTAGATAGATACAGGAAAGTTTGTATGTATAGTAATGTGTTTGGGGATGAAAGAGTTGAGTTGGAGATTAAGAAGAGTTACATATGTAGTAGGAAACTAGTAGCTGTAGATTAACTAGCTTTGAAGTACAAGATACTTAAAATAATACAATGTTGACTTCTGTGTATTATTGATCTCTTCAAATTTAGGAGTACAATTAACGTTAAAAAATAAAATTGTACAATTGCCCATAACTTTTTTTAAAATGTGTAAGGTATGATGTATATTTTTTTAAATTTTTTTAATGATATTAAAGTATGCGTTATACTAAAAACACTTACCTAGCAAAAAAATACGATACAAAATTTTAAGTATTTATGAAAACTTACAAGTACTTATCATGTTTAAAGAAATCAGCCGGTTTTTCAAAATTTTCCAATAATTTATCTAAAAATCGGTTAAAAATATTTGTTCAATTTGACAAATTTTTGATAAATCATCTGTTTTTTTAAAATCAAATAATAAATAATAAATTAATAATTTAACCGAATAATTCCTAGTTCCAAAATATAAAACCATGATATCTATACATTAAAAATGTTATTGATCAATAACGTGCATACTCACACTAATTGTTTATATATCAATTTTACATATCCTTTGTAATTAGTTGTACTTGGAATAATTGACAATTGAATATGGGATGACAAGAGTCTCAAATGTTAGTGGTTTATTTTTCACTTGTTGCGGGTCATGCGTGTATTCGATTCTCATTTATTTTCAAGATTTATTAGCATAAATGTCTTAATTTGAAGTTAACAATATTTTTAACTTATATTTATACGGTATATAAGTCTAATTATCAGATAATCGAGTATGATCTAAAATATCTTACAATCACTTATATAATGTATATAACAAAAACAATGCAAAGAAAAAAGATATTTTTATTTTAAAAATAAAGAACTTTGATTTTTAGTATCAGCCATAGTTTAGAGTTAAATATATTATTTTCTTAGCAATGTTGCTTAGTTAATTGGATTAATGATAAAAAAAAATATTAAAAAATAGAAAGAAAAAAGTAAAAAAAGGGAGAAATAGCAAGTACATTGGTGAATCATGAGTTGAAATGGATTGGCTAATGCGGGAGGAGTGGGGCAGTTCATGTGACACGCAACCACAAAACCCGAGACTTTCACATGGGACAGTACGATCCCACTGTCTTTAATTCATTTTTGAGCCAGTTTCGGTGAAGATCGTACCTTTGGTAAATACACACGTGCCATTTACACATTTGACGTGCGTTTTCTGTATTTAAACCTTGGTTCCTTCATGTGTCGGTCAACAACGTGTCAAAGGCTTTAGAGCATCTCGAATAAGGAATTGTCCGGATAGTTGCAATCTTTTCGAATCGTAATATATATTTCCTCCAAATTTTTTTAATTTTGAATTTTTTTCTCAAAATTTGTAATTTTTATAATATAAACGGTTATCTTCTAGTTTTATTTAATTTATTTATTACAGTTATTTAGGTTTCGTTTATTTTAAAATATAAAACTGATATTATAGTTTAACGTTAAAACACATAAATAGCGTGCTCAATATGATTCAGAAATTGGAAAAATATGTGGTCTTACTCGCTTTATGGAGTTTTATGGAATTACGATATATAATCTTGTTTTATTTGATTATCATGGAGATGGGGTCTTTAATGTCAAGATATATAAGGAAGCGACAATTGAGATAAACTACCCGATGATAGAACCAAATGAGTGGATGTTAAATAAACCGGAATGGAAAGACGAAGAATTCATGGTTGTCTATGGAAACATTCAGTTTCAGAAATCTGTTGTTATGTTAGTTTATGATGGTTTCCTGAACAAAACTGAAGTTTACCGTATTAGCGTAAATAATGCAGACTTGCAAGGTGATGAGATTGATCTGGTAAGATTTATTTGCAATTATTTTTCATATCAGGTCGCATTCATACTTTAATACCAGTGTGTATATGCTGGATACCTGAACAAATTTATTATTTTCTTAATTTTTTACGATATTTTTTCCAGTTTTATTAAATTAATATAAGTATATTAAATTATTTTACGAACCTAGTTAAGAAAGAATTTTTTTTTGTTAAATTTAACGAATTGCTTCCGTTTTTTATGTATATGTCCTCGTTTAACATTTAAATATATTATTATATTTAACTAACTGCATTGGTTATTTTTCGTGCATCAGACCTCGTTTATTATTTATAGATATGAAAAGTGAAACGAAGTAGTACAATATTTTCATTATAAAATTATGAAAATTTTTTTTTGTCCGCTAACACAAAAATTCGTCCACAACTCATATAATTTTAACTATATTATAAAAAATGCCAAAGTCTTACTTAAAAAAATGCTAAAGTCTTAACTTTTAAAGTTGTAAAAATTTACGTATTATATTCAAAAATGATGTAATATATTATAATTATAAAATTAGTAATCACTATTTTTTTCTCCGCTAACACAACATTCCGTCCACAACTCATATAACTTAAAATTTATTCTAAGAATTATGCAAAATTCAAATATTTTCAACATATCTCATTTGATTTATTATGTAATTAAATTAAATTAGTTTTAAATTATTTAGTGATACAATAAAAAAATTTATTGATTCATAGAAAGGATTTTTTTTCCCCGCAAACACTTAAATTCGTCCACAGCTCATATAATTTTCATTGTATTCTAAAAAATGTCAGAGTCTTGCTTATAAAAAATGCCAAAGGCTTATTTTTTAAAATTTTCTTAAATTATGTAATATATTTTTATTAAAAAATTGTTAATCAATATTTTTTTCTCCGCTAACACAACATTCCGTTCACAACTCATATAATTTTAAATTTATTCTAATAATTATGTAAAATTCAAATATTTTTAACTTATCTCATTTGATTTATTACGTAATTAAATTAAATTATTTTTAAATTGTTTAGTGATACAATAAAAATTTATTTATTGGTTCATAAAAAGGATATAGGTCAAAAGTAGTTGAATTTATTACTTCTGTCTAGTGTACAAAAAGGGTTGCATGCAGATATAAGACCGGCCGTTTCTCTCGATTCCTGCTCAAATCCCCGATGTAGAATGTTTATCAATCCTCATACCAAGCTCAATCATCGGATAATCTACACTACGGTACTAATTCCTCAATCCTCTGTCATTGTCTCTTTAATTTGAAGTTCGGTTGTATGCTTCAATTTGTCTCAATCGGTTGTTATAGTAGTTTATCTAACTTATCTGGTCGGATCTGTATGATCATTGAGAATGTAATTCAAGTTGTATTGATCTTAATTGATGCATGTAAAGACTTAATCAGATCGGGTTATAAATAGTAGTATCCGCATAATTTGAGAAACAGAGCAAATTGATGTTTTATTTTATGAGTAGTAAACATGTAGGTATGTTCTATTTGATATATGCATTCACATTTGTAGTTTTTTCTTTTGTTTAAAATCATGGTAAGGAATTTTATATGGGATACTCTTCCTCAATTGTACATTATCTGTTATACTCGGTGCCCAATTTATCATTTTTTTAGTAGTCTCCGCACAATGTGAGAAGCAGAGAAAATTGATATTTAATTTTAGCAGTAGTAAACATCGAGGTATGTAGAATTCGATATATGAATTCACAATTGTAGTTTTTTATTTTGTTTAAAGTCATGACCAAGTCATTTGATATGCGATACTCTGCTGTAATTGTACAGTAATTTTTGTTATACTCGGTGTAGAATTTCGATAATTTAGTAATGGTGAATACAGTGGCTTTAGTAATAGTGATTACTTGTTGTTCTACTCTGTTTTTCTCAGTCGTGATACCATAGACGGATTTCCAAAGTTTAGTTTGTTGCAATGGGTATAATGATTCGAATGTGTTCCTCATTCTTGCTACTTAATTGACAGTTGATTTAGTACAATTTTTCTGGCAAGTAAACATCGGAACAGTCTTGCTACTTTTTAGATGAATTAGGAGATGATAGTGTTACAGAGGATCCGATATACAATCATTGTCATTTCATATGAGCTATATTGCCTATTTATATTGCAGATATGAGTGGAAATACTGATTTCCGTAATGCAAACATGCAAACCTTGAAATTCACTATCAATCCTTATAATGTACTATAATATATTTATCATTTTTAACTCTACATATTATGTGTGCTCTTTATCCAACATTACATCAACTTAGGTACTTTAGCGAGGAAAATCCATTGTTCTTTGTAACTCTCCCACGTGATGACATAGACCTTCGTGAAATGGTATATTTTACTAATATAATGCTAATGTGCATTCTATTATCATTTGATCTTATTGCATGCCTAAAGAATTTAATGATATTATATGATTTAAAAGTACTAATGTGAAAACAAATTTGTCAATTTCCAGAAACTATCTAATAACTTTGTCAATAGTCTTCGAGAATCTATTCCTAGTAAAGTAATTCTTGTTCTTGCTAATGGACATGAAACCTATGTGAATTTTAAGAATTCGGAACAGTCTCTCTGTCACATGAAAGAGTTCAACATTGATTGTCGAGGTTTGTTCGGTTCCACTTTGATTTACTCTTATAACGACAATGGGAAATTCTTTGTGAATTGTTTGAAGGATGACCTCTGCGAGGTTATATACTTCAAGAATATGACAATTCCACGCGGCACTTTCTATGATCAAGGTACTATACACAAACTTCATAAAAATCTTGTTAGACTACTATGATAAAAATAAAGTTTCTTATGAATGATATATTTTTTCAGATTTAATGACCGGTATAGGATGGAAGTTCCTGGTGTTTCTTAACAATCCTGCATTTCAAAATGGAGAAATTGTAAGAACACTATTTTCTGTCAAAGTCAGTTATTTTATGTTTCTGCTATTAAGGTAAAAATAAGTAGATTATAGTGTTATCGACCATATCCACTTGTACAGAGCCTATAATTCTGTGCACTTTAGTAATTTATCCATTTATTAGTAAAATATAAAAGTTGGTACTTTATTAATCTTTGATCTTTGATAGCCAATTTCTGCACATTTCTGAAGAGCATTTGGGAAGCTGCTACCACCTAAAGTACAGTTCTACATGAGAAATGGAAGTCGATATGAAGGAACGTGTTCCAAAACTGAGAGAAATATGTATGACCTTAAAGATCTTGTGCGAGAATATGGTTTGAGCGAGACTGACAAAGTTTTGTTTAGAGCTGTTCGCGAACCGAGCTGTTCGCGAACTGAGCTCGAGCTCGGCTCGTTAAGGGCTCGGTTCGTTAAGGGCTCGAGCTCGAGCTCGAACACAAAAATGTGTTCGTTAAGAAAACGAGCTCGAGCCGAGCTTTTGGCATGTTCGGCTCGAGCTCGGCTCGGCTCGAAAAAAATTATTATTTTTTAATATATTTAATTATTATGAATTTTATTCAGATTTTTTATAAATATTTTTAAATTATTGAACTATACTAATGTCAAAATATATATTTTAGTAATTTGAAAAAATTCAGATATTAAAAATTAATTTTTTAATTTGATATTTTAATAATTAACAAGTGATTTGACTACTACTTGTAACTAGTATTTATTTCCAGATCGGTGTTTCGATTTTTTGAAATTATTTATAAATGATCCAACCGTACGAATGTGAAGATCTATATATTTAAGTGATATAATAAAAAAATTAGAAAAAATAAATATATTTGGTTTGCTATTTTAACAGTTAAATAGTAGTTTGACTAGTACTTCTACCATATTAATGTTTCGATTTTTTAAAAAATATTTATGAATGATCCAACCGTACAGATGTTAATATCTATATATTTTAGTGATATGACAAAAATTTTAGAAAAAAACAAATGTATTTGATTTGTTATTTTAACAGTCAACATGTGTTTTGACCTTTACTTGTAACTAGTGTTTAGTCTCATTTTAATGTTTCAATTTTTAAAAAATATTTATGAATGATCCAACCATACAGATGTTAATATCTATATATTTTAGTGACATGATAAAAATTTTAGAAAAAAATTAATGTATTTGGTTTGTTATTTTAACAGTCAACCGGTGTTTTGACCTTTACTTATAACTAGTGTTTAGTCTCGTATTAATGTTTTGATTTTTTTAAAAAAAGTTAAAGATGATCCAACCGTACGGATATTAATATCTATATATTTTAGTGACATGATAAAAATTTTAGAAAAGAATAAATTTATTTTGTTTGTTATTTTGACAATCAACCCCTTGTTTGAATAGTACTTGTAACTAATGTTTAGTCTCGTATTCATGTTTTGATTTTTTTAAAAATTGTTATTCCTAGTGGACTAACAATGAGATTTACAGAAGGGGGGTTGAATGTAAATCTCAAAACTTTTTCAAGTTTTGAGCAGTTTATGAAAGTTGTGTGTTCAAGAAGAACAAGTGTGTGAATTGCTTTAAGCTAATACAGACAGATATATATTCAAGCACAAATGTAAAGAACACAACAGACCTTAAAAACTTTTCTGGTGGATTTGTTGTTCCACCAGAGATGGTATTTTAGAAAATCTGTGATTAAACAATGTTGATCACAACTGCATCCTAGTACAAACTAGATGAATTTTCTCTCAATATTTTTCTAAACAGCTCTGGAAAATCTCTCATCTAATTACTAGCTTCTACTTGGTTTATATATTACCAAGTGTACAAGTGAAGAACAATATAAAATACAGTAATAAAATAAGATCTTCACTTGCTTCTTTTCCTGTTCACTCCAGTACTTTGTTGACTATTGCATCTTTGTACTAGAGAAGAACGACTGCTTTTTCTGTTGTTCCTGAAATTCGGCTACCACATCTCAGTTGTCTCTATCAACCCATGTGCCTCTGTTTGTAGGTACAACTACCCCTTATCAACGGCTAATCATCAGAACATCCGTTGAAGCTTTCATCCGTTGATGCACTCATCCGTTGAAGGATGTTATCCGTTGAAGCTTTCATCCGTTGATGCACTCATCCGTTGAAGGATGTTATCCGTTGATGACTTTATCCGTTGAAGCTTTAGAGACATCCGTCGAAGCTTAGCTTCTCATCCGTTGAAGGTCTTTAAGTCATCCGTTGATACCACTTCACTTATACAAAATTACAAGGCATGAAGTATTTACAATTGGCCTTCCTATCTGCATATCATCTAGTAGTCAACATGACTCATAGTTTCTCTCAACTTCCAAGAATTACATTTTAAATACAGAGACTGAAATATGCTACAACACTAGACTTATTTCTAAGTAAAGCTACACCATCAACGGATAGCCAAAGTGGTCTTATCCGTTGAGGCTACAGACACTAAATTTCTACTTAAGTATTTTGTTAAACATATCATCAAACTAATGCACATACATTCCTAACAATCTCCCCCTATTTATGTCTATAAGAATTGTAGGCATAAATTCAGGGTTAACTTGATGATAACAAAACACTTAACAGATATATGAATTGAAACTAAGTAGAAATTTAAAAATGCTGCAAAAGTGTATGTACTAGGAGATAATTGAAGATTTACAGTGTTTCCAAGGACACTCCTTTAGTTTGAGCAAATCATCTTTTTCTTCTTTGTTCCCTGGTTTTCTTTCCTAGCCTTTTGTCATTTTCCTCAATTTGGAGTTGGAGTTGTCTGAAGAATTCAGCTTCATCTTCAACACTGACATCCAACTTAGATTGCATTTCTTTGAGAGTTTCATTGCTGGCAATCTTGAGTTGGTCTTCAAGTCTGAAAAATCTTCTGACTCCTTTATCATCTCTAAATTCCATCAACCAATGAGGTGATTTGAGAATTTTCATTTCCCTTTCTTGAATGAGTAAAGTCCTGGGTAAAGCATTGGGCTCCCTCCAAGTTTTCCTTATATTGGCTATCTTGTTGAGAATTTCAGTCTTGGCGGTTCTGGTAAAGCCAGAATCCTTTTGTATAGCTGAATAGACTCTAATCAAGGTAGAGTAGCCTTCATCCAGAATCCTGTGGAGAGGCCATGTTCTTTCCCCAGCTCCTTTATATCTGAACACTAATCTCTCTGGTAACCGTCTGTAGGCAGCTATTCCCCTTACATCCTCCAGCTCATCCAGATAGAGTTCAATGTCTGAAATTTCTTTTATGTCACAGATGTGAACATAATCATCTTTAGAAATGGGTGACTTAGGCTTAGGTTTTTGTTTTTGAGTGAATTTCTTAGAGGTTATGGGAGGTGTAGATTTTGGTTTTCTTTTCTGTTTCTTTGGTAGTGGAAGAGTGGTTAGAAAGGTAGGCAATTTGATAGTGTCCCAATCAATAGGTTCCTCTTTTGGAATGATTGGTTCACCATGGATGTTTATTGTGGGATCAGCAACAAGGGGTTCAGGTATGGAAGGTAGTGGTTTAGATATAGATTTGGTTACTTCAGTGTTATCTCCACTCCTTCTATGTGCCTTGGCCTTTCTTCTGTTTCCCTTCTGCCATTCCTCTCTTTCTTCCACACTCTCACCAAATATACTCCCTAAAACCTCATCTAGGTTTGTAGTCTTGTCTTCACCCCTGACTTCAATCCCTTTTTCTTTTTCAACTAGACTTGACTTTAGCTGTTGTTCAAGCTTTGCTTGTGCTCTTTTGTCAGCCTTTAATTGCTTGTCTTCTTCCTTCTTGGCTATTGAGAATTTGGGATGTCCTTGCATCACACATATGCTCTTTCCCTCTCTAATGATAATAGCTCTATTTTTCCTTACAGCCTCATCCATGGTCTTTTTGAGATAAGCAATACTTCTGCCTAAAATCTTGTTCTCATCAGCTTTTGGAGGAGGAAAGTCCACTTCTTTTAAAGGATTCTTTGTTGAGTCCTTATTGGATCTTTCATTGGGCTTGAGAATTATAGCTTGTAGTTCTTTGGAAGAAGCTTCTCCATCCTTATGACTCCCTACTGGCATGAGCTCCATGTTGATTGGTTCAATTTTTGTGCTGTATTTCACAGATGTTGATTTGTCTTGTGTAGAACCAAACAACAGTTGCAACCTTTCATCAATTCTCCTCCTTTGCTCTTTCACTTGAATTTCAGCTGCTGCTAGCTGAATCAAATCAATTCCATCAGGCTTGCCCTTGATTTGAATGATTGGAGAAGTAGTGATGGCAGGAACTAGCACTTTAGATATGTTGACTTTTGTAGATGGCTCTCCTTCCCCTTCCCTTTTACTCTCCCCCTTTTTGTTATCATCAAGGAGAGGGGTCAAGCCTTGTGCTTTTGCCAGCTGCATTAGGAGACTGGTTTGAGATTGTTGATTGTGAAGAATGGTGGCCACAGAATTTTCAATAACTTGAACTCTGTCTTCTAACTTGGCCAACCGTTTTTCAGTAACAGATTCTTTCTTCAATCTCAAAACCAAGTCCTGCAATGTACCATAGAGCATGACTGAATCCAATTTTTCTGAAGTATAGGTTTTCAAGTCAGCAATATCCTTCCTGAGATCATCCATACTCAGATTCTGCTTCACTTGCTGCAGCTTCATGAGATGCAGTGAGTCCAGGTGAGCTTGAAGGATAGCCTTGATACTTGCATGTGAAGTATTCTGAATGGCCTGTTGAATAGTGTTGATTTGTTTGACTAAAGAGACATTGAATTCCCCTGATCTGTACTCCTTAGTCAAGGCCCATTCAGGTAGATTTGGAATTGAACTAGGGCCTTCATCTCCCCCTAAGTTCATGCTTCCATCAAAAGAAATAGAGTCATCATCATCAGAATTTGCTCCAAATTCCTCAGATGGCTCACCAGCTGTAGAAGGCATTTTGTTAATGGCAGCTTTATCCCTTTGAAGAGATTCTGTTGTGTGCACTAGATGTAGTGACCTTTCTGCTTTCTCATTGCCCTGAGCAGCCAACAGTTGATAGGCTGTCACAGGATGAGTAAAAGTGTCAGCATCCAAGGAAATGTTATCAATTACAGCTTTGTAATGTTGCTGAAATTGTCTTTCCTTTTCAGCATCATCCACAATCATTGACTCATTAGCAATGGCTGGTTCCACCCTTGTATCTACTGTACCTGCTTTTCTCTCTTTTTCTCTATGTTCTTGCATCAGGGGCTCCCCCTGGCTCACACAACTCACTCCCTCACCTTCACCTACTAAGGTGGTACTCCACTCACTTACTTTTGCCATGCTGGAAGAAATATCATGCATTTTTGAGCTCTCAATCTCTCCTTTTGCCTGGGAGCAACCCAGCCTCTCACTCAAATTGTCACTCCCTTCCCTCAAACCTAAGAGTGATTGCACAGTATTCATGTCTTCTACACTTGGGATTAATTCAGTTATTTGTGTAGAGACTGTCAACGGATGTGGAATATCCGTTGAAGGTGAAACTGATGTTATCAACGGATAACTGCTGTTAAGCTTATCCGTTGAAGAACAACCACTTGTCAACGGATGAGTGATATCCGTTGAAGAAGGAAAATAAGTTGAAATTGAAAGTGATATAACTGTTGAATCTGTGTAGATTGATTTGAGATGTGGTGACACAGATCCTTCAATTATATCTGAAAGAATTTGCGGGTGATCCAACAAATCATCCAAGAGATGATGATCACCTGTATTTGAGTGGGGCTTCTCCCTGAGTTGTAAAGAGGGAGAATCAGGAATTGATGGGAATAACATATCCACATCCAGAGATGGTGATGAAGTGTTTGGTGATTGATGTGTGATTATTGTGAGAGAATGGGGCTGTGACTCCACATTTATTGGAGTCACATCAAACTGAGTTTGAGAAGGCATAGATACAGATGGATGTATCTGTGCAGTGTGTGCACCCTGTGTAGAAGATTGGGTTCTAGCCTTCTTTCTTCTAATAAAGGCTTTTGTTGGTGAGTGTTTGGCTTTAGTGTCCCTCCCTCGTTTGTTCTGTGTTCCTGGTTTGGAACTATTTTCAATAGTAACATCCTTTTGTGAGGATGCTACTAGGGATGTGCTAGATACCTTTTCAACCACCACAGCTTTTTGAGAAACTGTGGCTTGGCTAGCTTGGGAAGCACTCAACTTTCCTTCCTTATCCTGGGGGTTTCTTTGATGTTCACCCCTCCCCTCACCACTCACACCCTGTTCACTCACCTCAGGGTTAATAGTTGGTGTTACAACTGTTGTCTTTTGAGAAACAACAGAGGTGGATTTCTTTGTCTTTGATTTTGAAAGTTTAGTTTTGGTGACCTTGGTAGAAATCTGTTGGGGCATCACAGATTTCATGGCCACACTAGAAGATAAAGAAATAGAGGGGTTGGAAGAAGTAGGAGTTGTAGAAGCAATTACCTCACCTACCTGAGGTGCATTCATGATTGGTAAATATACCAATGACACACTGCTGTTAAGATCCATTCTCATCAAGTCTGCAAGAACTCTTTTCTCTTGTGCCCAGCACTTGAGTTTATTATTCTCATTGATTATGACTAAACCTTCAGCAACATGGTTAGCCAATAACATAAAGAATCTAGCATAATAGATGTTATTAGGTCTATTAGCTTTGTTACCTAATCTAGTACCTAATTCTAGCATCACATAGTTGCTAAAGTTAAAATACCTATCAGAAACAAGCATATAGAGCATATTAACCAGAGATGAAGTTATGGCATCAAAATTACTAATTTTCCCAGAGAAAACCTTTATAAAGGCATCCCCAAGGAAACTCCATTCTTTCCTAAGGCCTTTTCTTCTAATACTCCCTAAATTAGCAGAGTTAAGAGAATAACCTATGGAATCTAACATGCTGGATACATCACTATCAGTGTGTGGTGTCATGGCATTGTTCTCAGGCAATTTAAAACATGCTTGTAAATCATCACAGTTAATACAGTGAGTTTTACCTTTGAGAGTGAAGGAGATAGTCATATCCATGGAGTTGAACTCAGCAGTTGTCCAAATCTCCTCAACTACTTCACAGAAAATTGTTGGGGCTTCCAGCATTGCATAGCTAAGTTTACAGTTTTTGATGAAGTCCATCATTTTGTGATAGTCTGAGTGGGCTTCATTCTTTTCTACCAAAGCTATGAAATTGTTCTTTTCATAGATGAACCCAGATTGAGACATAATCTTCACGACTGGTGCCATTGTTGTGAGTAGAAATTGCAGAGAATAACTTGAAGTTTTTGCAGAGAGAAAATGGTAAATGCTTGAAATTTTAAGAAAGCGTAAAGTAAAAATGAACAATCAGAAGGACTTATATGCTTTCTCAAATTAATAAACAAAAATATAAAATAAAGATTTATCAATAAATATGCGTTAGTGAATTTCAGCCGTTTTAAGAATAAACTGTAAGTATTCTAAAAACTACCTTTAAAACCAATACATACAGATGTATGTATGAGTATCAACGGTTAAGAGAATAGAATCAACGGCTGTTAAACACCTGAATCGATTGATGTGACATTTCAACGGATAAGGCAAATTGTCATCCGTTGAAAGGTACTTCAGTTTTATCCGTTGACGGATAAAAATTCCAGAAATGTATTTGTCTTTCAACGGATAATGATTATCCGTTGATAGAGCAATTTTGACTTTCAACGGATAGGGAACATCCGTTGATGGAATAAACTATGTTAAAAGTCAAATTTGTTCTTAGCAACTAATATATTTCAGGCTTCAATTCAAATTGCAATAAAGACATGAATTTTAAGAGTAATTAAGCATACCTAGCTCACTTACCAATCTTGTGAATGTTGATTCATCAAGTGGCTTGGTAAATATGTCAGCAATTTGTTGTTCACTTGGAACAAAATGTAGTTCCACTGTACCATTCATGACATGCTCCCTAATGAAGTGGTACTTGATATCAATGTGCTTGGTCCTTGAGTGCTGCACAGGATTCTCTGTTATGGCTATGGCACTTGTGTTGTCACAAAAGATAGGAATTCTATCAACATGAAGTCCATAGTCAAGGAGTTGGTTCCTCATCCATAACACTTGAGAACAGCAACTTCCAGCAGCAATGTATTCAGCCTCAGCTGTAGAAGTAGAGACTGAATTTTGCTTTTTGCTAAACCATGATACAAGCTTGTTTCCCAGGAATTGGCAGGAGCCTGTTGTACTTTTCCTATCTATTTTGCAACCTGCATAGTCTGCATCTGAATAACCAATTAGATCAAAGCCAGATTCTCTAGGATACCAAATACCTAAATTTGGTGTACCCTTGAGATATCTGAAAATCCTTTTGATAGCAATTAAGTGAGACTCCCTAGGATCAGCTTGGAATCTAGCACATAGACATGTAGCAAACATTATATCTGGTCTGCTAGCAGTTAAATATAAAAGTGAACCAACCATGCCTCTATAACTTGTAATATCCACAGACCTTTCAGTATTATTTAATTCAAGTTTGGTGGCAGTGGCCATGAGAGTTTTTGCAGATGAACATTCCATTAAGTCAAACTTCTTTAAAAGATCATAAATATATTTAGTTTGACTAATGAAAATTCCATCACTAACTTGTTTAACTTGTAAACCAAGAAAATAGGTTAGTTCTCCCATTAGGCTCATTTCATAATTACTTTGCATTAGCTTAGCAAACTTTTTGCAAAGTTTATCATCTATAGAGCCAAATATTATGTCATCTACATAAATTTGAACAAGTATACTAGAGCCATTAACATCCCTAAAGAAGAGAGTTTTATCAACAGTACCTCTAGTGAAGTGATTCTCCAAAAGAAATTTTGATAAGGTTTCATACCAGGCTCTAGGTGCTTGCTTCAGTCCATAGAGTGCTTTCAACAAATAATACACATAGTCTGGAAAATTTGGATCTTCAAATCCTGGAGGTTGACTTACATAGACTTCTTCCTCTAATTTCCCATTTAGAAATGCACTCTTGACATCCATTTGATAGACTTTGAAATTGGCATGGGCTGCATGGGCTAGAAATATTCTGATGGCTTCAAGTCTTGCAACAGGAGCATATGTTTCATCAAAATCTATTCCCTCTTGCTGAGAATAGCCTTTAGCAACCAGTCTGGCTTTATTCCTTATGATAATGCCATTTTCATCCATCTTGTTTCTGAATACCCACTTTGTGTCAATAGGACTCTTGTTCTTTGGTTTGGGTACCAGCTTCCATACTTGGTTTCTCTCAAATTGGTTCAGCTCTTCCTGCATAGCTAATATCCAATCTGGATCCAATAGAGCTTCTTCCACTTTCTTAGGTTCCTCCTGAGACAGAAAACTACTATACAGACATTCATCTTGAGTGGCTTTTCTTGTTTGCACTTTAGATGATGCATCACCAATGATCAGTTCAAAGGGATGATTCTTGGTCCATTTCCTTTGTGGTGGAAGATGTGCTCTAGATGAGGTGGCCTCAGTATTGTCATGATGTGAGACAGAGTGTTGACTAGTTGAAACTCCCCCTGAGTTGTTGGTCCTTTGCAGGGAACTTGGAGTTCTATCAACTGATGATGTAAATCGATTATCCGTTGATGAACTATGATCAACGGATGCTTCATTTTGTACTTCAACGGATGATGCACTATGTCTTTCAACGGATACTGCATTGCCTCTATCAACGGATGCAGTATTTTGTGCATTATCCAAGGGCATGTTTTGAATCCCTTTTGAAGTGTCATCTCCATCAGTCTCCTCTTCACTATCATCACAATATATCTCAATGTTGTCAAATTTGAGTCTCTCATTATGTCCCTCATCTGTTAGTCCATCAATCTTTTTATCATCAAACACAACATGCACAGATTCCATAACAATGTTGGTTCTTAGATTGTAGACCCTATAAGATTTTCCAGCTGAGTAACCAACAAATATCCCTTCATCAGCCTTTGCATCAAACTTCCCTTTATGGTCAGATTGATTCCTCAGTATAAAGCATTTACATTCAAAGACATGAAGAAAGTTTAGAGTTGGTTTTCTTCTCTTGAACAACTGATAAGGAGTCATGCCTTTAGCTTGATTGATCAAAGAAATATTCTGAGTGAAGCAGGCACAATTAACAGCTTCAGCCCAGAAATATGTTGGTAACTTTGATTCTTCAAGCATTGTTCTGGCAGCTTCAATTAAAGATCTGTTCTTTCTTTCAACAACCCCATTTTGCTGAGGTGTTCTTGGAGCTGAGAACTCATGCATGATTCCATTTTCTTCACAGAACAGCCTTAATGTCAAATTCTTGAATTCAGTTCCATTGTCACTCCTGATATTTCTAACCTTCAAGTCAGGATGATTGTTGACTTGCCTGATGTGATTGATAATGATTTCACTTGCTTCATCCTTTGATCCAAGAAAATAGACCCATGAGAACTTTGAGAAATCATCTACAATCACTAAGCAATATCTTTTTCTTGCAATAGACAATACATTGACTGGTCCAAACAAATCCATATGTAGCAGCTGTAATGGTTCATCAATTGTTGTTTCAAGCTTCTTTTTGAATGATGCTTTCCTTTGTTTGCCTTTCTGACAAGCATCACACAAACCATCCCTTGAGAATTCAACTAGAGGGATTCCTCTAACTAAGTCCTTTTTGACTAGATCATTCATTGTCTTGAAATTCAAGTGAGATAGCTTCTTGTGCCATAGCCAACTTTCAACTGTGCTTGCTTTGCTGAAGAGACAAGTAATGGATTCTGCATCTGTAGAGTTGAAGTCAGCTATGTACACATTTCCTTTTCTAACTCCAGTTAGAACCACTTTGTTGTCTTTCTTACTAGTGACAACACAGGCTTCAGAATTGAAGGAAACTGTATTCCCTCTATCACATAGTTGACTGATGCTCAGTAAATTGTGCTTGAGACCATCAGCTAATGCAACTTCATTAATGATGACATTCCTTGTTGAAATCAAGCCATATCCCATAGTAAACCCTTTGCTGTCATCTCCAAAGGTTATGCTAGGGCCAGCTCTCTCCTTGAACTCTGTGAGCAGGGAGAAATCTCCTGTCATGTGTCTTGAACAACCACTGTCCAAGTACCATAGATTTCTTCCATTTCCCTGCACACCATAAAATCAATCAATTTGATTTTGGTACCCAAGTTTCCTTGGGTCCATTCTTGTTAGCCTTTCTCCTAGACTTCATTCCTCCTGCATCTTTAGACTTAGGTAAGTTTGAGTCAACCTTGGTCTTAGATGTAGTTGGTTGAGGTGTAGGGTTAGTCACAGAATCATTTAGCACATTTGTAAAATTATTAGGCATTGATTGTGCAAACATGTTATTCCATATGGGCATATTGTATGGCATTTGAGGCATACTAAATGCAGCAAGATAAGGATTGTTAAAATATGGCATGTTTACAAAATGTGCATAAGGATTTTGTTGAGACATAACAGGCATAGCATGCAGAGGTGATGCAGACATATTAGGCATAGAAGAGGGTACATTTATGGGAGTCTTCTTAATGGATTTACAACTAGCAGATAGATGATTAACACTACTACAATGCACACAGCTTTTTCTAGGAGCATACCTATCAGGTGTGTAATTGTTGTGTTTATTAACTCCTACCTTCCCATTTCTGTTGGATTTTCTTTTAGATTCCTTTTTATCCTCAACCATCTTGAGCCTATTATTTAACTGTTCTAAGGTCATGTGCCCTACATTCACCTTACTGACATCTTTGGATGTGCTTGCTTCTTCTTTGACAAAGTTCTTTGAAGTTGAACCAAACTTTTTGTTGAGTTTCTTTAGATTCTCTCTTTTAGAAACATCTGCCTGTTTTGATTGAGGAACCTTCAACGGATGCTCCTTTTCTTCCTTCAACGGATAACTTTCATCATCCGTTAATTCCACATCCGTTGACAGCCCATCAATTAATTCCAGTTTCTTTTTATTTTTATCCCAGGCAGTTTCACAGAATGATTCAATTCCTTGGACCTTAGCAATTTGAGCACTTACATCCCTAGATGTCTTCCAGGCTTTAATCACCTCTTGCTCTTTCTCTAATTGATCGGAAAGTATTTCTACTTTCTTAACAGATTCAGCTAGTTCATTTTCAACAGATATACAATGCAACTTTGTTTTCTCTAGGTCAATCATCTTATCTTCTAACAAAGCATTTCTATTACTTAAAAACAGATTGTTCTCTCTAATCCTACTATTTTCTTTAGCAAGAGATTTAAGAGACACACGCAAATGATACAATTCGGTAGACATGTCATTAAAAGCATCATTGCACTCTTCTTTAGTAAGCTGTGTTAAGTCAGTAGTGATTACCTGATTGCTTGATGAACTAACTTCATTTTCTTCAGAATCAGCCATGAGAGCAAGGTTGACATACTCCACATCTTCATCCTCTTCATCTCCATTAGCTGCCCAGTCCCTTTCTTGAGTAATGAAAGCCCTCTCCTTTTGCTTGAGTAGATCAAAATATTTCTTTTTGTAATCTACTTGTTCAAATTTCTTCTTTTCAGAAGTTGGCTTTCTGCACTCACCTGCAAAGTGTCCACTTATACCACAATTGAAACACTTGAACTTGGATTTGTCCACAGTGTTTTTGTGAGGTTTAGTGGCTCTAGTGTTTTTCTTGAATTTCATCTTTGCAAATCTTCTGGACAGAAATGCAAGATGCTCATCAATACCATCTGAGTCATCTTGGCTGGAGTTGTCTTCATTTTCAGCAACTTGCTCTTTCCCCTTGCTTGATTCCTGATTTCTTATACCATCTTTGGAGTTTGATGTAGATCTCGCAGTTTCTTGTCTGCATTTCCTCTCATCTTCAGCTACCAATGCAACTGAACTTCCTTTCTTTCTCCCCTTCTCCAATACCTCATCCTGTTCCAGCTCTAGTTCATAAGTCTTCAAGATTCCATACAATCTTTCAAGAGTGAAGTCCTTATAATCTTGAGAGTTTCTTAAGGAGACAGTCATGGGTTTCCATTCCTTTGGCAAGGATCTTAAAAATTTAAGATTTGAATCCTTCACCTGGTACACTCTTCCATACAGCTTCAGTCCATTCAACAGCTTTTGGAACCTATTGAATGTTTCATTTAAAGATTCATTTTCTTCAAAATGAAAGTATTCATACTGTTGAATGAGAAGCTGCATTTTGTTTTCTTTCACTTGTTCTGTACCTTCACACAGTAGTTGAACTGTGTCCCAAACCTCTTTGGCAGTTGTGCAATTTATCACATTATCAAACATATCCATGTTAAGACCATTAAACAAAATGTTCATAGCCTTCTTATCCTTGTGGACTTCTTCTGTGTCTTCCATTGTCCATTCTGCTCTAGGTTTTGGAATGGATTGACCAACAGCAACTGTGGCTGTAGCAACTGTTGCTACTTTGTGGGGAATGTGAGGACCATTCTCAATGCAGTTTACATAACCTTCATCTTGGGAGAGTAGATGAAGGTGCATTTTCACCTTCCAATGGTGATAACTGTCTTTGTCAAGAACTGGGATCTTTACTCCAATATCCTTCTTACTCATCTTTGTTAGATTCCAAGATCTTTAAACTCTTTGTGTGTCAAGAGCCTGCTCTGATACCAATTGTTATTCCTAGTGGACTAACAATGAGATTTACAGAGGGGGGGGGGTTGAATGTAAATCTCAAAACTTTTTCAAGTTTTGAGCAGTTTATGAAAGTTGTGTGTTCAAGAAGAACAAGTGTGTGAATTGCTTTAAGCTAATGCAGACAGATATATATTCAAGCACAAATGTAAAGAACACAACAGACCTTAAAAACTTTTCTGGTGGATTTGTTGTTCCACCAGAGATGGTATTTTAGAAAATCTGTGATTAAACAATGTTGATCACAGCTGCATCCTAGTACAAACTAGATGAATTTTCTCTCAATATTTTTCTAAACAGCTCTGGAAAATCTCTCATCTAATTACTAGCTTCTACTTGGTTTATATATTACCAAGTGTACAAGTGAAGAACAATATAAAATACAGTAATAAAATAAGATCTTCACTTGCTTCTTTTCCTGTTCACTCCAGTACTTTGTTGACTATTGCATCTTTGTACTAGAGAAGAACGGCTGCTTTTTCTGTTGTTCCTGAAATTCGGCTACCACATCTCAGTTGTCTCTATCAACCCATGTGCCTCTGTTTGTAGGTACAACTACCCCTTATCAACGGCTAATCATCAGAACATCCGTTGAAGCTTTCATCCGTTGATGCACTCATCCGTTGAAGGATGTTATCCGTTGAAGCTTTCATCCGTTGATGCACTCATCCGTTGAAGGATGTTATCCGTTGATGACTTTATCCGTTGAAGCTTTAGAGACATCCGTTGAAGCTTAGCTTCTCATCCGTTGAAGGTCTTTAAGTCATCCGTTGATACCACTTCACTTATACAAAATTACAAGGCATGAAGTATTTACAATTGGCCTTCCTATCTGCATATCATCTAGTAGTCAACATGACTCATAGTTTCTCTCAACTTCCAAGAATTACATTTTAAATACAGAGACTGAAATATGCTACAACACTAAACTTATTTCTAAGTAAAGCTACACCATCAACGGATAGCCAAAGTGGTCTTATCCGTTGAGGCTACAGACACTAAATTTCTACTTAAGTATTTTGTTAAACATATCATCAAACTAATGCACATACATTCCTAACAAAAATATTTATAGATAACCCAAACGTACGGATGTTAAGATCTATATATTTTAGTGACATGACAAAATTTTAAGAAAAAAATAAATGTATTTGGTTTGTTATTTTAACAGTCAACCGGTGTTTTGACCTTTACTTGTAACTAGTGTTTAGTCTCGTATTAATGTTTTGATTTTTTAAAAAATATTTATAGATGATCCAATTGTACGGATGTTAATATCTATATATTTTAGTGACATGATAAAAATTTTAGAAAAAAAAAATTTATTCTGTTTGTTATTTTGACAATCAACCAATTGTTTGAACAATACTTAGAACTAGTGTTTAGTCTCATAATAATGTTTAAATTATTTTAAAAATATTTGTGAATGATCCAACCGTACAGATGTTAAGATCTATATATTTTAGTGACATGACAAAAGTTTTAGAAAAAAATAAATGTATTTGGTTTGTTATTTTAACAGCCAACCAGTGTTTTGACCTTTACTTGTACCTAGTGTTTAGTCTCGTATTAATATTTTGATTTTTTTAAAAATATTTATAGATGATTTAACCGTACGGATGTTAATATCTATACATTTTAGTGGCATGATAAAAATTTTAGAAAAAAATAAATTCATTTTGTTTGTTATTTTGACAATCAACCACTTATTTGAACAGTACTTGTAACTAGTGTTTAGTCTCGTATTTATGTTTTGATTTTTTTTAAAAAAATTATAGATGATCCAACCGTACGGATGTTAAGATTTATATATTTCAGTGATATGATAAAAAAATTAGAAAAAAATAAATGTATTTGATTTGTTATTTTAACAGTCAACCAGTATTTTGACTTGTACTTGTAATTAGTGTTTAGTATCGTATTAATGTTTCGATTTTTTTTAAAAATATTTATGAATGATCCAACCATACGGATGTTAAGATCTAATATATTTTAGTGATATGACAAAATTGTTAGAAAAAAATAAAAGTATTTGGTTTGTTATTTTAACAGTCAACCGGTGTTTTGACCGGAATTTTTTAATTCAGCTCGGCTCGGCTCGGTTCTGCTCGGCTTAGCTCGGCTCGGCTCGGCTCGTTTTGATGGAGAAAGCTCGTGTTCAGCTCGTGTTCGGCTCGGTTCGACTCGGCTCAATTTTGTTCGATAAAAGCTCGTGTTCGGCTCGTTCGTTAACGAGCTCGAGCTCGAACACGGGTTTTTGTTCGTTAAGAAAGCTCGGCTCGACTCGTCATAAAAAAAATTAAAGCTCGGCTCGGTTCGATCAAAACTCGGCTCGGCTTGGTTCGTGAACAGCTCTAGTTTTGTTTACTTACTTTGGTGAAGGAAACTTTTTTGTTATGATATTTGATAATTCAAATGTGGAAGCAATGATGCTTGACCAAGATTCCGAAAGTTCAGGTTATATCTACTATACAAAGCATGTAATTAATTTTAAACTTACATATTCATTTTTTTTAATTTAATGTTATTTATACTACAGAGTCAGAGATGGAGATTGTTGATGAACCTGTTCAACTTCCTGTTAACCTGGAAGTTGATGTTCACAACAATGAGAACATGACTTTTACCCATGTCATGACAACATCCAATGTGGACAACACATCTCATGGATGGTACGAAAATATTTTATAAAATTTTATAACACAGTTGCCCTGTTTTTTTAATACTCTGACTTGTACTTATTTTTTACATATGTATTGTAGTATATCCCGATCTACATTGAATCACCAAATGGACAATGGATAGCTGGTGACATGGTAAATTTGAGAACTGCTGCCGAGAGTTGGTATGTCGGTGTTGTCAAATCGGGGAAGATGTTTAGGTTTTCAAGTGGCTGGAATCAGTTTGTTAGAGACAATGAGATCTCATTACATGAAACAGTTGTATTTCAATTGTTGGAAGAAGATCAGGCTGTAGTTTTTCTGGTGACTTTCCCACACAGGCCTTGAGATGTTTTTCCCATATAAGCAGCTTTAAGACTATATTTTTTCGGTTCTGTTAATGTCTCAGACTACTGCTTCTCGTTCTCATCATGTTTTTCTAACATGTTACTTTACTATGGTTGTGTAACTACTTTATTGATTCAGGAACGTTTTGTTGGAATTTAATTACTGGCTTTAAGTTGTTATATTTTTGTAGAGTAGTTAGAAATTCTATTGTTTTATCGTATGTTTACAATTTCTGATTAATTACCAAAAAATATAAAGTCATAAGTTTAATAATTGGTTATCGAAAAGTCTAATAATATTGTATGTTTATCGAAAAGTTTGATTGAGTACTTGTGGAGTATAAATAATTGGTCAATCTTTTATATCTTAAGTTTAATAATTTGTACAACGAATAAAATTAAAGAAAACTAAAAACAGGAATCTAAGTACCGGATTACATAGATAAATATATGAAGCAATCCTTAATAATGATATAAAGTATTGAAGGAAATTATTATAGAAATTCTGGAAATTGAAAGAAACTGGATCATAGTACGTACAACTTGTCCAATCTGCAAAATTCATTTGCATCAATTCCGGAAAACAAAGTTATGAAAGATAGAATATGATGATCACAACTTGATAATGGTCATTATTTAAAACGAAATTCAGAAATGCTAAACACCAATCCAACCCGGCTTTCGTACATAACATCAAGCAAAATAATTGAGTGATAAACTGCTGTATTACTTCTCCTGCAAATTTTATCAAATTAAAAATTCTTAGAATATGACCAAAACAACAAAAAAAACTTATACAATATAGGTACTTATTAATATATTTATACCAATCAATTCATATCAAATTGTAATGTAACTCAGACTTCCGTCAAGAACCAAAACCGATATGTAATCCTTTAAATTTAAAGTAGAAAAACAACTTATCTTACAACTTATTGAAGGGTTTTTAGCACATAAACGCAGCGAAAACGTAAATTTAAATCTTAAAAAAACCGAAACCCTCTGCAGGATCCATGCAAAAAATAATATTTAATTCGTAGTTCAGTATGTTTACCTTAAGAAGCTTTACGTTAATGGAAAGATGGAGGTCTTTAATAGCGATCCAAGAACGATGAGCGGAAATCCCTAGCAGCTGCTCCTCAAGTGTGAAGCACTCCACCGGTATCCACCAAGAGTACAATGTGATGGAGGAGGAAGAGGTTGAAAGAATTAGTTGCCTCCCTCTTGTTCTACTTTAGAATTAGGGTTAATTATTTGGGGTTGGGGCAAATAGGGTTTATAATAGTATATTTATAGACAAAATTTTCAGCTGAAAATTTTCCATAAAATATTATTATTATTAACCCTTTAATGGATTATTCTTATTAACCAATTAACTAATAATTAAAACACCTTTTAATCATTAATCCCTTTTCTAAACACTTTAGAAAAATAATTCTCTCACTTGATTTAATTTCCAAAATTAAATTCTTAATTGATAATATTAAAAATTAATTAAATCTCATTTAATCAATTATTAAATCTGCTAATTAATTATTTATTTCAAAAATAAATAATTACCAGCCATTATTAATTAATTCCTCCACCATTAAATCATTCTCTTTTATGGTGTGACCCTGTAGGTTCAATATTAAGCCGGTAGTAGAAATAAATAATAATAAAACTATTTTAGCATTATTTATATAAATTCTCTAATTCCTTAAATATGATTAATTAATAAATTAATCATATTTATTCTACATCGTGAGGGATACTTCTCAGAATATCGCGACTATCCGGTTAATAAGAATTCACTGCTTACAATACCAAGAACCTATTCAGTGAGTAGTTACCGTACAATCAATTCTATCTACCCTGCAATGCCACGATTAAATACGAGGTATGAAACTTGTATCAAGCCTATTTTATTTAATCATTTGCTTTCCCATTCACTATGCTTAGTTTTATTTAATGTAAATTAGAAACTCATTTCTAATTTCATTCACTCTGGCCAGAGATTCCTGAACTAGCATAAGTGGATCAGCATTGAACATTCTCTTCCTTTACTGGAAGGGGTAGATCCTTTATTAATCATACACTATCTTCGTGTACAAATTCCTATACCCAGTAGAGTCTGTTAGGTCACACACACACTGTAGAGGGGGTGAATACAATGTATAGTACACTCAAATCGAACTTTAAGAACTTAAGTAACAGAAAACAAACTTTATTGAAACAATAAACTCTGTTACAGTATGGAACTGTTACCTCTCAGTGATGAACAAATATCACGAGAGATGCAAGGGTTACAATGAATAATCTTTTCTAATAATGATAACACTTGTAGTGTAAAACCCTATGTCTGTGTTTATATACTACACAGTTACAAGATAATCGCTAATTGACATGGAATATAATTCTGCTTCCTAAAATATATCAATCAGATATCTTTTCTTCCAAGTATTCCATTCTTCATGGAATTCCTTCTTCATGCATATCTCTTCTTATGTTTATCTCGATCTTCTTTCCTTTAATCAGCTACTGTCCTTATCTGATTGTCCTTCAGCACTTAAGTTCTGATATCTATCTTCTGATGATTATCTCCTGATAATATAAGCACTGATATCCTTAAGTCCTGACTTCCAGTATAAGTACTGATCAATAGTTAAGTACTGATTTATCCTGTTCACGTAAGATTCTGAAATCTAAACATAAAACATATTAGCCATGACATTATCAAATATATCTAACAATCTCCCCCAACTTATAAATTAACAAAATATACAAGTTTAACAGATATTTAATGATGTCAAAAATATTAAGTACAAATGCATGAGAAATAGACTAGATAACTACAACTTACAGTCCTTAAAGTTTTTACCAATTTCAACTTCTGATAACAACTTCAATCTGTATAAATATCAGAATTTAAGCAGTTGTAGATCTTCGACTTGGCTTCTTCATTTTCTGATCTCTCTGATGTCAGGAGTTGTTCTGAGATAGTTCTTCAACAAACATTTCTCAGCATATCTTAGTTCATCAATCATTCTCCTTTTAACATCTTTAAGCTCTGCAGTATTGTTATTCCTAGTGGACTAACAATGAGATTTACAGAAGGGGGGTTGAATGTAAATCTCAAAACTTTTTCAAGTTTTGAGCAGTTTATGAAAGTTGTGTGTTCAAGAAGAACAAGTGTGTGAATTGCTTTAAGCTAATACAGACAGATATATATTCAAGCACAAATGTAAAGAACACAACAGACCTTAAAAACTTTTCTGGTGGATTTGTTGTTCCACCAGAGATGGTATTTTAGAAAATCTGTGATTAAACAATGTTGATCACAGCTGCATCCTAGTACAAACTAGATGAATTTTCTCTCAATATTTTTCTAAACAGCTCTGGAAAATCTCACATCTAATTACTAGCTTCTACTTGGTTTATATATTACCAAGTGTACAAGTGAAGAACAATATAAAATACAGTAATAAAATAAGATCTTCACTTGCTTCTTTTCCTGTTCACTCCAGTACTTTGTTGACTATTGCATCTTTGTACTAGAGAAGAACGACTGCTTTTTCTGTTGTTCCTGAAATTCGGCTACCACATCTCAGTTGTCTCTATCAACCCATGTGCCTCTGTTTGTAGGTACAACTACCCCTTATCAACGGCTAATCATCAGAACATCCGTTGAAGCTTTCATCCGTTGATGCACTCATCCGTTGAAGGATGTTATCCGTTGAAGCTTTCATCCGTTGATGCACTCATCCGTTGAAGGATGTTATCCGTTGATGACTTTATCCGTTGAAGCTTTAGAGACATCCGTTGAAGCTTAGCTTCTCATCCGTTGAAGGTCTTTAAGTCATCCGTTGATACCACTTCACTTATACAAAATTACAAGGCATGAAGTATTTATAATTGGCCTTCCTATCTGCATATCATCTAGTAGTCAACATGACTCATAGTTTCTCTCAACTTCCAAGAATTACATTTTAAATACAGAGACTGAAATATGCTACAACACTAGACTTATTGTTATTCCTAGTGGACTAACAATGAGATTTACAGAAGGGGGGGTTGAATGTAAATCTCAAAACTTTTTCAAGTTTTGAGCAGTTTATGAAAGTTGTGTGTTCAAGAAGAACAAGTGTGTGAATTGCTTTAAGCTAATGCAGACAGATATATATTCAAGCACAAATGTAAAGAACACAACAGACCTTAAAAACTTTTCTGGTGGATTTGTTGTTCCACCAGAGATGGTATATTAGAAAATCTGTGATTAAACAATGTTGATCACAGCTGCATCCTAGTACAAACTAGATGAATTTTCTCTCAATGTTTTTCTAAACAGCTCTGGAAAATCTCACATCTAATTACTAGCTTCTACTTGGTTTATATATTACCAAGTGTACAAGTGAAAAACAATATAAAAATACAGTAATAAAATAAGTTCTTCACTTGCTTCTTTTCCTGTTCACTCCAGTACTTTGTTGACTATTGCATCTTTGTACTGAAGAAGAACGGCTGCTTTTTCTGTTGTTCCTGAAATTCGGCTACCACATCTCAGTTGTCTCTATCAACCCATGTGCCTCTGTCTGTAGGTACAACTACCTCTTATCAACGGCTAATCATCAGAACATCAGTTGAAACTTTCATCCGTTGATGCACTCATCCGTTGAAGGATGTTATCCGTTGATGACTTTATCCGTTGAAGCTTTAGAGACATCCGTTGAAGCTTAGCTTCTTATCCGTTGAAGGTCTTTAAGTCATCCGTTGATACCACTTCACTTATACAAAATTACAAGGCATGAAGTATTTACAATTGGCCTTCCTATCTGCATATCATCTAGTAGTCAACATGACTCATAGTTTCTCTCAACTTCCAAGAATTACATTTTAAATACAGAGACTGAAATATGCTACAACACTAAACTTATTTCTAAGTAAAGCTACACCATCAACGGATAGCCAAAGTGGTCTTATCCGTTGAGGCTACAGACACTAAATTTCTACTTAAGTATTTTGTTAAACATATCATCAAACTAATGCACATACATTCCTAACAATCTCCCCCTATTTATGTCTATAAGAAATTGTAGGCATAA